>NW_017306468.1:867976-975043 GCF_000935625.1 Nanorana parkeri | reverse complement strand
GGCCAATGGCCGGCCGCTCGGCCAGCTTCGTCTTTCAGCACGGCTCAGCGCTCGACTGAGCCGCTCGGCCGTGATCGGGTGTGTTCGCCGGAATACTCGGCTGGGATCGGTTAGGTTCGCCGGGTTGCTCGTCTAAGATCGGGTGTGTTCGCCGGAATGCTCGGCTGATGTCTCGGTCGTTGGGTTCGGCTAATGGTTCGGCTGCTTTCGCGAGCTGTACGGGCTATTGTGAATAGCCCGTACAGCACCCCCTCGGTTCTCCTGAACCGAAGGAGTCCTGGTGCCGAAGCTAGCCGAAGGATCGGCCGAAGCTACGGCCAGATCCTTCGGCAGCTTTGTGAATAGACCCCCAAGATTCTAGCAAGAATACATATTCTCCTTGTATTTAGACATTATTTGCTTATCCCAGAGTTCAGCTTTAAACACGTGTAGATGTCTTAAACATATCTTAAATGCTTATAAAAGTCATCAGTAATTGGAATAATATTCATCAGTCAAGAAACATGCAGCTATTATAGTAATGTTGCTTTACTTATTCCAATATCTGTATGGCATTTGATAGCATTAAAAAGCAATTCCACATGTGTATATTTTGGCACGTCTGATTTTGTGTGGTATTTTCAATATTCATTGTCAGCAGTGGATTTAGTGCCCCTTGGGCTCCCGGCTGTTTTTGTTTTATGCTCCTCCACTGCCTCCTCCCCATTTAATAGAACCATGTATAAAAAAATTAGCAGCAAGGAATACAAAGTATATGAAAAAGAGTTGTATCAAGTAATATGATAGGCACATCCCTGGCTTCATGTAGATTGTGTTACGCATCCAAATAAAATAAGCTACACCTCCAAATAGTGATCCTCATAATGTGCAAAATAGTACAGTTATCATTGTTCCTCTGGAGCCAGAGAAATACTGCGACTTCTTGATTGGAGTATAGACATAGTAGGTCTTCCCCATGTGTTAGCGCCGTGTGCATGGGAGACCTATCATCAGGCCTAAGGGCTTTATTTACATATGCATTTTGTGAACTTTGTGTAGCAATGCCACCTATTGTAACTATTTTCTGGATGTGAGTTTTACCTAAACATTTTACAGACTTCTGCTCTGCATTAAGGCACAAAATGGATGCCTTACACTGTGAAAGGATGGACAAGGGCTTATGGTGCACAAGGTGTAACACACCATTATCTCATCCCACAGGTCCTGCCATTATTAAATTGTGGTTTAAAAAATTTGACAAATACTGTAACCAGTTGCTAAACTGATTAATATATACTTGACTCATCTGTATCTGTATGTAAATTAATATATGGGTTCCACTGACAATTCAATTTACTTTACTATAAACAGCAACTGCTGAAAGTGCACCACTGTCAAATATAGCACCACTGTTTGACCAACTGTGTATCCAGAACTGCTGGTGTATGGCAAGGATAAAGTCTGGCAGTATGGTGCAATTTATTACAACTTGCAATTGAAGGTTTTTACGGGGAGGCCTTTTTGAATATACTACCTTTTTTTCTGGAGATATGGGCTTCTTCCATTAACTTGTTTTGTTTTACTATTTTTCAAAGTGAACCAAAACCCAAAAAGTGAATATTTGTAATAATATAGGAAACATCTAGACATTTTAATTGTGCCTAAGCAGTACCCTTAATTGTTTCCCTTTTCTCTTGAATTCTTCCTGAAAAACAACAGTGCATTTTCAGTCCCTAGGCAACCCTATCCTATAGCCAGATTGCTGTAGTAGGGCACTGTTGCCTCTGCCCACTGGTCTCTGTTGGTTATGTGTTTAGATGAAGCACTGAGATCTTAAGGAATGCTTAATTAAGTTTTACTTGCTTAGCAGGACATTACTATGCTGTATTCCTGTATACATACATGTAGAGAGAAAAACATAAAAACAGATATAACTTCCTGTGTATCACAGATATAAGCATTCATATAGAAAACTAGCATAGACTAACACTGCACTACAGCGCCACTTACTGCTCAAAACATAATTACATCTCTGAATGTCAGTAGTACCATCAGTACATATCAGCATAGGCTGTTGTATTTCCAACAGTCTCAATAGGACATTTGCTTAAGTCACTATGCTTACTGACATGAGGAAGCAAAGCTCTATCTCTACCTAGATGGTCATCTCCAAACAGAGACTCAGTGTGGAACCAGGCATGGTAAGTCAGTAGAGGGGAAAAAGATAAGCTGCAGGCAATGTTGGATTTTAATCCTATGCCCTCTGCTTGCCGTTTTTCAGTTCAGGGACCACAGTTCTTTGTTAAGCTTGGTTTACAAAGTCACACCTTACTAGTCATTTCTGGCATGTGCAATTACATATTATAATGAGCTGTATTTTCACTTTAGTTCTAGGAATGTACTTTTACTGTAGGCAGAGATTCAGTTGGCACAGAGCATTTAGTAACATATTATTAGAAAGCACCATCACAACACCTTCTGTTGAGCACCTCCCACATTATAAATACATCTATAAAGGTTATTCAGATGCTTTATGTAAAAGTCAGTGCTTATGCCATACCTATTCAGTTCTTCTGAATAGCAGTAAAAAAAAAAGCCAAAAAACTGCTCTTCTCAAAGGGTAAAGTGTTCAGAAATAATTTATACATTTTGAATTTGTACATTTTGGACCTTGGTGCTGCCCATCCTAACCATATTGCCCTAGGCACTGGCCTACTAGTCAAATTAAGATAAAATGCAGCCTTGTTCCTTATAACAACCACTCAGAATCTTTCATTAATTTGCATACCCCTTGAAAAACAAAGATGGCCAAAATGTTATTGGCTGCATGGGCAATCTAAACAGTTATATCTTCATACTTGTAGATAATTGAATTTTTTTTCTACCCTGCCACCTGGATTATTTAAAAATAAGATTTACTTAGTTGTCACCTTTTTTCTTATAACCAAATTAGAACCATGAATGTTTAATATTTCCTATCATTATATCATTAAATCATATTTCAGTTGATTTTCTTTACCTTCCATTCTTAACAGAATAAATAGCTTGTCTGACTGGTGTCACTGTGACTTGAGACTCATTGTTAAAAGAGGATGTTAGAGATTTTATACCGCTGACAATATTTTTTTTCTTCTTCTTGCAGCAAGCCGATGATAAACTAACCAGCACTTCATTTTAAATAAGACTTCAGCAGTGAACTAGCCCAGCACAGTAATTTAATGAATCTACATTTCATGAGTGAAGTGATAAAGATGAAACATTTTAAAATAACGAAAAGGTAGATACACCAAAGAAAAAATCTGATGAAACATTAAATGAATGTAGTGTAGCACATTATGTCTGCTTCTGCACATCCAAAAAGCGCAATGAACTAAAACATTGCATTAAGCCACGCATAGAGCTAAAAATTAAATTGTCTTGACGAAATCTGGAGTAGAGGTTTATGAAGTAAGGAAGCTGATTTGGACATTTAATCTCATTCTCTTTACCTTGTAAATGTACATTTGAAAACAACTAAAAGGATGTACCAAAAAGTGAAGAAATTATTCTGTCCCCATACATCCAACTCTCCTAGATTCAAATATAAGATTATTTGAAAGTGATTTAAATTGCTTTAATTGGATACATTTTAAGTGCAAGTTGGGAAAATGCTAAAGGCTGGGTTCTTTGAAAGGAGGCTCATAACCCAATAGGGAAGACAGTTTCATGAATGTAATGCAGCCCAACTAATCAATAAACAGAGACAAGCGGTTCATAGACTAATGCATATAGATGGTGATTATAATATGAGATGCTTGCCAGAAAATACATTTCCAAGCACAATTGCTATTATTTTAAGTTGTCCATTTAATATAGTGTATCTTCACATTTCAAACTGTGTAATTGTTCAACATATATCTTTAAAAATAAATGGATGCTTGATATCTATTAATGTGACATGCATATTGTACAAGTGAATGCATTACAGTTACATATATCAGTACTGCAGACCTGAATGCAAGTGGTAGTAAAATAAAGGCATAAGCAAAACACTTCCTTGATAAGTAATGGTCAATATTTCACCTCTGTGTTCTATTTGTACATGCTTTATCAACTGAATGGTTTTAAATCAGTCGGACATTACTCTAACTCCTTCTCCTGTTAGTAGAAAAAGAAGAAGTGGTAGTAGTTTACTGATTTTAGGATTAGGAATTATGTAAAGTGTGAAAACATTTAAATATCTTCTGTTTTAAGACAACACAGAGGGTTATCTCATGTAAGGATAGTGGGAAGAGTCAAACGTTATGGCCCAGTGGCCAGCTGTGCATTGAGATTAAAGAACTAGGGCTTCGGCATTAAAGAACTAGTAAATGGCATTTAGAGGCCTTGAACACAGCAGGGGTCCATTTCTGTCAACAGCAGAATACGCAGCAAGAATTCCAGGAGCAAGCTAGGTTAATGATGAATTTATTTTTAATGCCCATCTACACACAAAAAAGGTAATTTCAATTTAATACACTGATCTTTTCTTAAGCATGCTGTAAACCAGTATTTCTGGATGCAGAGTTGGCCACTAAAGCATAAACGAATGGCTCTTCCCACCAAGAAATGTACCCCATGTTTTTTGCATGTGCACTAGAACTAATTACATTTAAATGTTGCCTTTAGAAGACAATGCTCTCATTGACAATTATATAGTGGAAAGGGTTTTTTTTTCTTCATTTTTTTCCACTCACCATAGCCTAGCTATCTTTCCACCTCATTGCTCCCCAAACTTTACTACACAGAAGATACTATATAGATGATCTTTTATTGATTAGCAGACTGTACATGACTATAACTCAGCAGTTTTAGACTCACAGTTGTCCATAAATAAATTATATGTGTTTGATCCACCCACTGTATTTTAATCCCCTTATGATCAGTCATTGTACTTAAATGGCTGGCTGTGCACCTGTTCTTCTGAAAGGATGTTTAAAAAATCCCTTGTTTGTACTATGCATCAGACATGCTCACAATGCCTGTGATCACACTGTTATTAGTGCAGATTATAGGCAAAATCTCAGGAGCCAATAAAAGTGGCTTTGCGCCTTGTGATAGCTGTGACCTAATCACAGCAATCACAGTACAGTAGTAAGCACCGTAGTATTAAACAAGCATCAAGCCATCTCCTTTCTCTCACAGCAACTAAGCAGCTGGATAAAAGATGAATGAAATCAATAAATAAATAATTGAAATCAATAAATGAAACATATTAGTCTGTGCTTTTAAGGCCTGTAGCAGCAGAATACAAGGCAGCAGAGTTAAGGTCCATACAAATTGACCCTGATTTACCATTGCAGTGACATATATCCACCATGTTTTTAAAAAAATGCCAGTGCCGACAACTACATCAAGTACACCGAACCACTAGTGGCAAGGCCCAAGCTAATTATAATCATAAAATCGCCTGTGCAGCGATAGTATGAATGAAACATATGTAAATGACCTGCCTTTACAGATGGAGTGAAGTTCTCTGGTTGCTCCAAATTGGTGCTTCAAATGTTTGTAAGTAGAGATGTATTTCTTGCATGTCTTTTCTTTGAATGTCTTTTATAGAGACTGGTGCACAGCTCGTCACACAGTCATGTGAGTGTGCATTCCTTTAACTAAGGATTAGTTAAACTATCTGGTGCATGTGTTTTGAAATTAGCCGAACATGAACCACATTAAAGTATATTGGCCCAAATATGGTCACCATATTATAAAGTGGGCTTCCAGATTCTGATAAGTGCCCCCCCCGCCCCCCAGCGAACCCGCATATCCCTTTTAGGGAAAGGATGTGGAGCCTCATCTCTTCAAGATTCTGACAAGGAGCCTTGCAAGGGAGAAGGTATTAAACCATCCTTTGCAAGGTACCCTCCAAAAGTTGACAGGCATGCTGCCTGGTATGAAACACAATGGGAGGGGGCACACATTTACTGCCCTCCATTTTATAGCTAATCAGGGTGCATGCCTGAAAAGGGTCTGGTTTGAATCATGAGGGGGACCCCTTTTTAAATTTCGCTTTGAAAGAACTACATTGTACTGTTTTGTTAGAGCACATACAGCTTTAAGGCATCTGCCAAGCATGATAGTTGAAGGATTTTCTTTAAATGTTGACCTTAAATGTTCCTAAAAAAGCCCTCTCTTTGCTGAACAGTTTTTGTTAAACATTTGTTTGGCATTTACATGTGCCCCATGGCAGTGTTCAGTTCACCATGCACTTTTGACCATAGCTTGTCTATTATCCTTGAAAATGTCCAGGATTTAATTACAATATTTACCTACCATAGACGGAAGTTGAAAAATGTTTCCAAAATAGCATCTGAGATTTAAAATGGCTTCCAAACATAAAGTATAAGGCTTTGGACATATATATATATATATATATACACATTAACCCCTGGTTTATTTCATTCTGTTTATGATGCTTCCATAATTTTGGATGTCTGAGACATGATAATATTGATACTCGTGGCTTTCCTAGACAATGACAGGCAACCTTGTGACCAAGGCACCGTGCCAAGTCTGAGAACATCTGAGCTACTGAAATATCTAAACAGTCCCTATGGAGTCATAACTGCCATCTGACCAATGAACAAAAGCTGTATTAATTACATATATTTTACTATAAATGCTTTTGTACTTCCTTAATAAATTAGACTAGCTACAGTATACCCTTTGTGTCTGTGTGTTGGTCTCCAATATCTCGATATTGCATCATAATTTGAGTCCACTGGCTAACAGCGGCAGATATTTGTACCCGCACCTAAAAAAGTTTATTTCCACAACAGCTATGGTGAGCCAGCCAGGAGAGAAATACACAACAATTCGAACGGAGTAAGGAACCTGAATCATGTTGGGAACACTGAAAATCTGCCGGCAGCTAAGCCCATTGTTTGCTTAAAAATGTTCAATCTTCCTAAATGTGCACCAGTTAACGCTGTTTTATTTAATATATTCTCTCTTAAAGAATCTTGTCTATTAGCCAGTGTGGTGTTTATGTGGTTTGTGTCTGTCAAGTTGTTTTATTTCTAACATCTGGTTGCAAAGAGTGAGGTGGGGCCATTGCTGTAGTTTGTCCCAGGTGAGTCAGAGAGCATTATAGGATAAATATTAATGTTTTGTTTTGTTTTAAATTGGTACCTGTGTGGATTTAAAAATGATTACTCTAATTCACACAACATATGTACAAGAGGTTTTGTGTAAAATAGGTCAGTTCGGTCATTCCATATGTCTCGGAAAGGCAGTTCGTGACCACTTGGCTGTGTTTAGGTAAGCAGCCCAGGTGACTGGGATGCAGCGAGCACTCCAGCCACTCAACTAACTACCGCAAACACCATGGTGTTATAACAATGCAGACATTTTGCTAGATACACTGCCATATTTACATTGGAGAAACCTAATAAGTCCTGGTCATGGTTGACAATCGGTCGATTGTCGGTGTTCTTTGTACTGTGTACAGCCTATCCCGCCCTAGTGATTGATTCTCCGAGGTACATACGAGGGGCTAATTAGCCAATAGATAGCGAGAGAAAAAGAGTAGGATTTACAGGTTGGGAATCTGTAATAGGTCTAAGAGCGTTCCACTGGGTGGCAGGAGACACAATGGGTAAGTAGGTTACTATAGAAGGGAGTAAGACAGACCAGGGATCTGTGTCGATGAAATGTAAGACAGACTAGGGGTCTGTGTCTAATGGAAAAATAGGAATGACAGCCCTGGAATCCGTGAAGTTGAGACATGGTTTCTGGGCTACAGAACCATTAGCTATACACTGAGGAAAATAATTATTTGATCCCCTGCAGATTTTGTAAGTTTGCCCAGTTACAATGAAATGAAAGTTCTATAATTAATCATAGGTGTATTTTGAATGATAGAGACAGAAGATCAAGCAAAAATAAAAATAAAAACACATGATACAAATGTTATACATTGAGTTGCAGTTCAGTGAGTAAAATAAGTGATTGATCCCCATGCAAAACATGATTTAGTACTTGGTGGAGAAACCCTTGTTGGCAAGCACAGAGGTAAGACGTTTTTTGTAGTTGGTTACCAGGTTTGCACACATCTCAGGAGGGATTTTGGTCCACTCTTCTTTACAGATCTTCTCTAATCCTCAAGGTTTCTTGGCTTCGTTTGGCAACTCATCGGGGTCTATTCACGAAGCTGCCGAAGGATCTGGATGTAGCTTTGGCCGATCCTTCGGCTAGCTTCGGTCCCAGGACACCTTCGGTTCAGTAGAACCGAAGGGGCGCTGTACGGGCTATTCACAATATGGCCGAGCTGAACGCATATGCATCGGCTCGGCCGAGCCGTGCTGAAAGCCGAAGCTGGCCGAGCGGCCGGCCATTGGCCAGCCGACAGCCTGATTCTGACCGCTGCGCGGAGCCAGCCGGGATATTACGGCTGGCTCTGGCCACTTTCAGAGAGATCAGCAGTTCCCCATCAGTGGCCACTCCATGACCTTAATGTACTTCTTCTTGAGCCACTGCTTTGTTGCCTTGGCGGTATGTTTGAAGGTGTATTTTAACATTATTAAAACAGGTACCAACAGAAGATGATGTTGAGACATCTTACTCCTCAACTCCCTGTGATAGACCAGGAAGGGCCAGGTCAGACATGCCTTGCATTTACATAATGTACAGGCCTGGGACATGAATTTCTACCCAGAACAGGATCTGCTCTCTCTTGCTATGGTGAAATCTCCGGTTCCTCTCTGATAATTTATGTATGTTACTCACGTGGTTTTGTCTGACTTAATCTGGATCAGAAGATCCTCTGGACCATGAAGTCAGCATGCCCAGTGTAGCTCAGGTTACAAATAGTCAAATACTCATAAATGCTGCTGTTCAAATAGCAGAAGAGGGTTAGGTGGCCAGAGGTGTAGATGATGTCAGAGCTCAATCTCTCAAAACCATCTGAAAGCAAGGATTTAAAATTGCTCCCAGCAGTCCTAGCAATGAGGTAGTTCCCAATGCTCAGCCCCCATGGCCTGCTTACAAATTAAGTCTTCAGAGACAGTGTCACACCTGGGTCTGTGCTATGGCTATGGACCTGGAGAGCTATCCATGGCTAACATTCACATTACACATAGGTCTGGAAAGCACCAGGGCCCAGGGCCCAAGGATCAAGTTTTAGGATAGTCCTGCAATGTCCAGTTCAGCAAGGTATGGTACTCAAATGTCAGGCTTAGGAAAGGTTATTCTTTTCTCAGTAAGGCAGAGAAAGGGCATCCATACTCCTAGAATTCTAGCAAAAACATGAGGTATGCTGGGCCACAATTTTTGGTAGCAGTAGGTCACCTTGTCAGCGGATTATTGTGAATGATGTGGATCTACTTGACATCATGATTGATGTTGGATTTAAATTGAAGGACATTGTTTATGTTACTTTTTTCCTAACTAAGGTTAGGTTTCATGGTTTAGGTGTTTAATTTTCACTTTTATTGGTATTGCTACCGCTTCTAAATAAAAGGTCCCCTGTTTTTTTGTTGTTTTTGTTTTACAAATGGAAGGTGGCAGGGATCTGTAATTTAGTGGAGGAAGAGCTACTGCTTCTAAATGACAGATCCCCAGCTGGTGTTTGTAAACAAACAATGTCACCTTTAAAGTACATCATACTGCTCCGTAACTTCAGGTTCAGGCTTAAAAGAAGCCCAAAAATTTATTTAAAGGATTTCTGTATTTTTAATGTTGCCTTTAATCAATATTAAAAGACCCTCCCTCCCCTGAACAAAGAAGCTTGCAAACTGGACTTGATAATGAGCAGAAAAAAAAACAAGACTACAATGGGATTCAGTGCTATGTTCACAGAGGACTTTTTGTTGGGTTCACTGAACCTCCTGAAAACTGAACTTTGCCCAGTTTGCGTATCTCTAGTGATAAGTAAAATCATTACTGGTGTTGATTTAAAGTTTTTCTGAAATGATGTGTTAGAAAATACATAGAATTTGGAACATTCCATTTTAGGTAATGTTTCTTTGTGTTGTTCCAGCCACATAATTATAGTTCTGTAACTTTTGGGACATGTTGCAGATACAGTATTTACTTCATATTTGCAATAATTTATTGTTTTTAAGCTTTCAATCCTCTCAACTCCAGCCAAAATGTCAGTATCTGTCTCCTTCTAGGTTGGTCTACAGAAATATAACATGTTATTCTGTGCGACTTCCCTGTCACACTCTAGTTTGTGGGATTAAGACTTCACATGGACCAACGAAAACATTATTCAGACCCAGATTTAGTGCCATTTAAAAGCTGAGTTACTGGCAAGTACAGGGATTTAGTAAATAGGATGGCCAGGTGGGCAAGATGAATGCTATAATAAAAATTTAGAGATACTCAACTAGTAATCCTAAGTATACTGCAAAATGTCCATGTTTATAGGAGTTTATCTTTAGTCATTCCATTCTCACGGGCTTGTTGTATTTGAAATAAAGCTGCTGTTTGTATTTTCTTAATATGAATTACATCAAGGTCATCCCTTTTCAATGGGAAAAATGATTACAGAACCCTTCCAGTTGTTGTCTCAATGAATTGCTCACAAAACAAAAAAAACATAACCCATAATTAAACCCAGGGTGTGAATCCCCAGAGGGCTGCAGAAGGGGGGCTGTACACAAATCCAGCTCACACAGACGAACTGTAGCAAAGCACAATCAGTATTGTATGAATATATTCTTCTGGCAGATGCATGCAAAAAGCTGTCTTCTGAATTCTGACTTTTTATTTTTTTTGACAGTATGTTTTAGCTTCAGGTGGAAGTGTAAGAAACCCAGTTAAGTAGGTTTTCTGATTATTTGAAGCAGTCAGTATTCATTATCCTGTGGATAGAATACTAAATGTGAAAAAGGACATGCAGACAAATGAAGGATGAGCCAATGTCTTAGTAATGTGTCTATACATAGCCATGCATCAGGTAGTTCCTGAACACCTAATGGGTAAAACTATCATATTTAGCATAGAAAATTGAAAGTAAAATATAAATTTCTGTAATAAATAAAGCCTAATATTACATGCTACTTACATGTGGTCTGCATTTTGCTTTTTTGCTGCACTGTTTGTCAGAAAACCTAATTATCCATAATACATTCTGGCCTGCTATATTACAAATCAGCTTGTGTTTGTAAGATTTCTGTGCAGTTAGGACTATACTATGATAGAGCCCTCCGAGTCTCAGCCTCTCTGGATCCTTTAGTCACCTGAAGGATCTCAATCTCTGTGCACCCTCGGCATGCACATGCAAATGTGCATTTCAATGTGTTTTTTACACACATTAAAATACAAATTATAGGCCTTAACATTACGTAACCACCACCAGTATTATATCGTTGCTAAAAGCAGTGACCTTGTCAAATAAATTGGTGGCAGTTGCAATTTATTAAGCCGCATGATAGTAGCACAAATGTTTCTCAAACCCAAATTTGCAGCACAATATATTACCAAGTTTTTTGCCCAATTTTTCTCTAAATTATAAAAGATAAGGTTGCACTGAGTAAAGAGATACCAAACATGTCAAGCTTAAAAATTGCGTACGCCTGCAAAATGGAGAAAAGTTATAGCACCAAAAATTGTCTATAGTTAACACTTGTATGTGCATGTACATGGGGGAAGGGGACTTTTAAAAAAGTTGTAGTATTTGTACACTGTTTTTATTTAATTAAATTTTTCAAAACCTTATTTTAACTTAACTTTATTGCTAACACATAGGGGGCCCACAAGCCTCCTATGTGATAGAACTTTAGTGGTGAAAGGTTCTCTTTAAGGAGACATTAGAGGTCTTTTAGATCCCTAATGTCTGTCACCTTTGCACTTCAATGAAACTGGTCAAGCACAGATCATGATAGCTCAGAAACTGTAAGTGATTAAATAATTGTTATGATCAACCATAAGTGACTAAATAGTTCATTCAGTGGGGTGGAAATTAGTGACTCCCACAATGCTGGACACAAGCATGCAGAAGGGGTAGTGGAGACCATGATACATGGTGGGGTGGTGCTCAGGCAAGGGGGTGTGCACATCTGACAGCCCATGGAAGTGGTTGCGCTTCTTTACAGCCATCTGAATCTCCTCCAGTGTAAAGCCAACATGAAAGCAGACTTCAGGGCCCTGTTGCCGCCGATGTAGTACCTATGTCTTTCACAGTGAAAAGGTTAAAGGGCCATAGTTAAATAAAACATGAGCCTAATTACTCTACACTCAGCACACATATGCCACAATGCTTTTAATTACTAAATATTATTTAATTACTGTGACACAAGAGAGTCTCACAGACAAGTGAACTTCAGCACAATCATTTTTGTAAAAATTAAACTCTTATATTACATATGCTTTTCTGCACACAAAATATAGGCATAGCCTTTTTCTGAGCCCAACCTAAAGAAGAGCTTCAATAAAAAAAATTTGGACTACTTAGCAACCCTCAACTGTTGAGACCATGAACACTTTGGTTAGGAGTTTATTCTGCAATATATAGCATAAAGAGTGCAGGGACCAGGAGTACGTAATGCACACATAGCAGGGGTCAGAATTATGTAATGCACAAAGTGCAGAAGTATGTAATGCAAAGAATGTAGGGGTCAGGAGTAAGTAACACACAAAGTGCAGGGATAAGTAATGCAGGGTGCAGGGATTAGAAGCACAAAATGCACACATGAGACAGGAGTATTTAATGAATAGAGCACAGGGGTAAGGAGTGCATGATAAATAGAGTGCATGGGTCAGAAGAACATATCCCACAGAGTGCAGGGGTCAAGAGTAAAGAATACAGAAAACATAGAAGTCAAGAATAAGTAACGCAAGAAACGCATGGTTAAAGAGTAAGTAACACACAAAGCAAAGGGATCCAGAATATGTACTGCGCAGGGCTCAGGGGTCAAATTATTGTATGCATGATAATGTTTAAAAAAGGAATATTTTAAACATTTACATTCAAACAAGATTAATGGCAAACGTGTTTTAATAATTCCCAGTAGATTCTTACCATTTAGTACACATCCATATTAAAATGTTTTTTTTTCTAATGTTTAATTTAGATTACACATTAGCTTTTAAACTGTGTCAAAATATGCATCAAAAAATAGTTTAAGTGCATTAGAGATTGCATAATCACATATTGGATGAGAAAATACATGCAGTTTACATGCCAGTTTATCTTCTGGCATATTGGCCGCAGTGCCCAGTGCTGCAATCTCCCACATTTTTTTCTTTAATTTGTCTGCTTCAGCAGCCGCCAGCTTTTTCCCTGCTCACCCTCCATCTGTCAGACCTGTAGCACAGAGCTGAGGAGGAGCTGAGTGGGCTGGTAGATCAGGACAGAAGCCCACAGCTGCCGAAGAACACACATTAAAGTAGAAAATGCAAGTGGATGCAGCATTGGGACCTTGGGTACTCACCAACAGATGCTTCTGGTAGGTCGAAAAATGGTTATTGCAAATTATTGGGACTCTCTGAGCTAGTATTTAGTGTGGGCTTTTTGCCATTAAAACCATCTAAAAGTTACCTTGCATGCGCTAACATACCTACCTTTAATTTTAACTATTAATGTAATGCATACAATGAACCCCAAAACATATCAATAAACATAAAAATGTACCAAATACCCCCTAAAGCCTAATTCTTTTCATAAACCTTACCTCCCAATCCTAGCATTAACTCAATCCCTAAACCTAATTTTAAAGTGATGTTAAACTCTCAGGATTTTTTTATTTTCATGAATTGGAGGCTCACATTATAAAAATCCTGCATGAATTTTGTTTAAAGATGTTCAATTCCTTGTTCTCTAGTGGGTCCACGCATTTCTCTTGCACCCCCCGCACAGGTGCTTCCATCAGCTAGCTGGCTGCTATGGAGGCAACTGTGCGTGCGCGTTCTCAGCTGTGTTCGCAAGTAGCTGTGTGCACCCATAGAGACACACAGCTTGCAGAAAGCCATGCCCCCCGCTTCCACTTTGACTGACACCAGAAGGAGCCTATGACTCCTCTGCCCTCAGTATTCTACCGCACAACCAGGAAGTTAGGGGAACTAAAGATAGCTATGGGGACCAGCAGCAGTAACAGCGGTGTTCATAGGTAAGTGTGGTGGGACAGGGACAGAAAAAGGTACTGGTCATTTTTACCCTAGTGCACAGAATGCATTAAGGTAAAAAATGCCCAGACTTTAGTAATATTGTAACCTCTGGATTTACCTAATTGGTCATGAAAGTATTGGTAACAAACATTATCTATACCTAAGTGCTCTGTCTGAAATAAACTGTTCCACATGTTTGTAATGATGTTCAGATATCATTGCCAGTGCACTTGTCTCTATTTTACTTGTTGTCCAGAATTACTATTTTAATGTAAACAATGTATAATGTGTTAAAATATTGTCTTGTATAAGGCAAATTGGGTTATAGGTTACTCGATTCTATTCTGTGTAAACTCTTACAGAATGATCACAAAGCTTGCCTTGCACATCTTTAAGTTAGTTAAAACAAAAAGGTTTCTGGACCACTCATTTTTAACTCAATAAAAAACTTGGACATGATAGGTTTTGGTATCTCTAATGGTATTAGGATGGGCAGAATTGGTTGAATCTCAACAAGTCATGGCTTTTGTCTTTTCAACACTCGAATTTTCTTAATCACAAAGACAAACATTTCCTTAGGAGTTAAGTTGGGATCAGTTCTTCAATGTGCTATCATTGGTCTATGTCAGATTTTGCCCGCTACATTTAAAAATCTCTCTAAAAGAATTATTAGAAGAAATCCTACCTCCCTTACATTTACACAACTGTTCCTGTCCTGTATGCACATAACATATCAGAGAATTGATATGCTTCCTGTCTGGTATTGGATCAGCTGTAGAGATGTAATTTTATGTCATCTATTAAGCTCAATTATGAAGGTTTAGTACAGGATAGCTGCATTAGGCTATTCACTCACTGGTGTTCGGGATCTTTCAGAATAGCCCGAACAGCAGTGAGAAGCCTGCCGGAGGTTCGGCTCAGCCGATCCAGATGTTGGATCGGCTGAGTCGAACTCCTTCTGCACTTTGGGTTGGCCGAACATGCTCAGCAAGCCGACCCGAAGCCACACGAAGCAAGCCGATGTATGGCTGATTTCAGCCGATGTACGGCTGAAATTAGCCGTACCAGCCTGAAGTGAATAGCCGAACAGTGTTCAGCTCACTTCACTTCAGATCGGTCATTCACTCGGCTGCCCTCGGCAGCTTCGTGAATAGACCCCATAGTGAGATTGAAAGCAGGTGATTTAGCCAAATGATATCTAAAACAAATTAGGAAAATGAACATATTTACCACTAGAGCCAAGAAGTAAACATAATTTACTACTAGAGCCAGAGGTTGGCACTATATAGCACTATAGCAAGAATATAGCCATTGTATGCATTTATAGCCAAGCAATGGGCACCATATAACAGTAGAGTCAATGCCTGGAAATCATGTACCAGGAAATGAGCATAATATTCTATAATACTCAATAGAGTACTATACAGTCCAAAAGCACAATTGGAATGCACCTACTTGGTTATGGTTATGACTCAATGATTATCTTCCTTCATTCTGTGCTTGCGCTTATAGGCAAATTAAATTAAATTACAGAACTATGCAAAGAAGTTCCTTTCTTTCTGTGATCACATACGGTACTTAAAAAGTGAAACAAATGCAGGTAAATTTGAATTTGCTTTTTGTTTGCATTAGACTGTTCAATGTGCCTCTGTTTTCAGTGCTGCTACATTACATTTACTACACTTATCATTATTTTGGGGAGCTAGCATGAAGGTGTCATACACGGCTCAAGAAAATCCAACACGAGCAGCTTATTACAATATTCTGTTCTCCCAGCTATCTTAAACTGCAGAATATATTGCTTTTCAACTTGCAAGATCAGAGTGAGCTCTGTCCACTTCTAAAAACTGATTACATACAGACACTGCTTTATTATTTATGAAGAGTAAATTTTTAATTGTGCTTGTGGCTGTGCGATCTTAATCACCACTGCATATGTGAATGGTAAAAAATATGTACCTTCAAATAAAGAAAACAAAACAATTATAGACAAACATAAATATGACATGGCTTATATCTAATAAGATAAATGGTATGCAACATTTGGGATGTCTAGATACACCGAGCAGCGCATAATAATTTGGGAAAGAATCTTTATTTCAAGATAAAGACAAGGAAAAGCTGTTGGAGTGGCAGCTACTTCAATAGAAATATCCACCATGCCTGGGTTCTTGTTTCTAGGCATGCTTATAAGATTTCATAAATTGCTTGATTTGTTTAATGCCATTCATCGTAGGCTTATTCAATAACGTGTTTAGTAAATGCAGCAAACCATAGCAACTAATTACATTTCACTGTACTGTTACTGTAAATACATGTACATTAGACATGTGCGCCGGCGTCGTTTCGTTTTTATTCTGATTTTTCGTTAATTCGTTTTTCTACATTCCGGGTCCGAAAGTCAATATGTTTTGGGATTCGGACAAAATCTTAATTTTTGTTAGCGCTAGTATGTACAAATAGACATTAGACGAAAGGAAAACAAATTGCTTTTTTTTTTTACAGTCAGCAGAAGAAAAAAAAAGTGTGAGGTTCCCCCCAATTGATAACAGACCCTTTCAGTCTGGTAGGAATGTTAGAAGAGACTCCCCAAGTTAAAAATAACAAAAAAAGTGCTCGGGGTTCCCCAAAAGTCATACCAGGCCCTTTAGGTCTGGCAGGAATTTTAAGGGGGAACCCCCACCCCAAAAAATGGGTGAAAAAACCTCCTACCAGACCCTTGATCCGAGCACAGGTCCGACAGGGCAGAAAAGGGGGGCGATCGAGCACCTACCTCCCTTCACCATACCAGGCCAAGTGCCCTTGGGAGGGTGTCCCCATGCTGATGGGGACAAGGACCTCTTCCCCACAACCCTAACCAGGTGGTTGTGTGGGTCTGCGGGCAGGGGGGCTTATTTGCACCAGTGTACCCCTTTAATTAAAGGGACACCCAGATGCCACCTCCCCTTTTTGAATGAGTAAGGGGCACTTGTACCCCTTCTCATTCACTAAAGGGTTAAAAGTAAATGTAAATAAATACAGCACATACAAAAAAAACAGAGTCAGTGTTTGACAATTTCTTTAGTTAAAAAAAATGGCTTCATCGATGTGATCCAGCGTCAATAACGATGAACAACGCCTGCCGACTCGCTAAAATAAAAAAGTCCCGCCGCACGTCGACCGTCCGAACCCAATGAAGACTCGCCGCAAAATGACAGCTCAGTCCAGAATGTAAACAATGGTGGATCAAGCCGTGACGTCACGTGGCCTGGTATGATGCAGGGAGAGGGGGCTGCTAAAACATTTGTGTCCCCATTTTTGGGGGGTGGGCTTCCCCCTTAAAATTCCTACCAGACCTAAAGGGCCTGGTATGACTTTTAGGGAACCTGTTAAATTATTTTTACAATACACACTCCAAGTTTGAGTTAAAGTGAAAAAAATTAAAATTTACAAAAAAGTTTTTTGTTATTCTTTTAAGTTTTTTGTAAACAAAGGTAAGCACCTTTAGTAATACTTTAACACTGTTTTGCCAAAATACTAAAAAATGTGTTATCTATCACGTAGTACATAATTTTATTGAATCAATAAAATAAAAGTAAATTTCTCCTGATTGTGTTATTTATTAACAATACATGTGCGGAAACATATTTGAATGAATACATTAATTGCTATTTATTTTCTGTTAGCTCACAGTACCTGCATTGAAAGCACCTTAAATATTGTCTTTTGTATATCAAGTGCAATGGAGTTGAAATGACACTGTAGCATACATCCTTACTGCAGTATGTGCCATGATACAATTTTCTTTAACACTCCAGGGAGTGTTATATTGCTTAATGCTGCCAGAGAAGAAAAGCTGTTCTAATTTTCCAGACCTCGCCAAATAGGTGCATAAGCAAGCTGTTGGATCATTGATGCAATGGGTTTACACAGCACACACATGCAATGCTTTTAACTGCCTTAGTTAACTTGTTGGCAAGCTTTGCCATATATGTGTTGATATTAAAATGAGAGTAATAAGATGCTGCATTGGTAATGAAGAAAAGTCGTCTAGTGAAACTGAGAGAAGTGTTGATACATTAAGCTTTAATAAGCTTTATGCAAAAGTATTTGGAATTCTGTCAGATTTTTGTTCCTATTGGTGGCCCTGTTGGAATATCCTTACTTCCTGTTGAGTCAGAAGGATAGGAAAAGGTGGGAAGTATCCCTAACTGGGGCACAGACACTACAACCCCAACAGAGATTCTAACCTTTACCTACTTCTTCCAAAACATAATAATAATTATATTTATAAATGATACAATTATACACTGTAACTAAATTAATTATACTAAAGGTTTAAAACCAATTATGGTTATGATTTTTAACTTAATACATTTTGGACTAAAGGATGTAACCTTAGTCCAGTTCCACTTTAATAAAATTAGTTTGAAGCATTACACTGTTGTTTGTGTGCAACATATAAATACTAAAGGACTGGTTCCCAAAGCCTAGCCACTGTAAAACAACTAGCAAATGCATGCATTATCTGTAAAAAAATAAGTCAAGGCAACTGGATCTGCTGTATTTTTCCTGAAGACGTTTCACTGGTCATGATTTCAATGATTTCAAATTTCAATTTAGTTTTAGTTATAGTCTTTTGACTAAAATGCCATTTAGTTTTAGTCATATTTTAGTCCTCCAAATTATTTTAGTTTTAGTCTAGTTTTAGTCGACTAAATATCATAAGATTTTAGTCGACTAAATCTACAGTAGAGAGTTCTAGGTTTAGCTAAAGAGTAATTTAAGAATTTCTCTAGAATTTCTAGTCTCATTATATACTCGTAGAGTAAACATCTGTGAACCTATTATTACTTATGGTTTTGAGGTTTGAACATGCAATACAGACACAGATTTGACTGTTGTTATCTATAACATGTCTTAATTTATTTTAAAATTAGATTAAATCAAGTCTTATAAAGAAACAATAATATTGCGTATTTTCAACAAAGGACCAGTAATTAGATATGCATTAATTATAACAACTTGCATATGATATTCTTCATTCTTTCAAGGCGAAATACAACTCTAAAATAATAAAATGAAAAAGTAAATTGGCTGTAATGCTATTGCACATATTACCTATTAGCCGTCCATTCAGGATGGAACTAGAAGTCCAAAGATATTAGTTCTGATTGGATCAACTAAAATGTCAATATATTTTGTTATAGTTTTAGGGGGTTATTCACACAGCAGCCGAAGGCAACTGAGTGAATAACCCAGCCGAAGTGAAGTGAGCTGAACGATGACCAGCTATTCACTTCAGCCTTGTACGGCTGATTTCAGCCATACATCTGCGAAAATCAGCCATACATCACTGCCTTCGGTCAGCCAAACATGCTCCGCATGTTCGGCTGAGCCGAAGTGCAGGAGGACTTCGACTCAGCCAATCCAACATCTGGATCCGCTGAGCCGAAGCTCCAGCAACTCACTCGCTGCCATTTTCCTCTATTCTCATAGGGGCCAAACAACAGTGAACAGTCGAATGCCGCTTGGCGGCATTCGGCTCGGTTATTCTGCAGAATAGCAAATAAGTGCAAAGAATGTGAAAAAAATGCAAAATTATTTTAAAAAGGATAAAAAAATAGGAAGATTAAAAAATATATTTTAAAGAAAAGAAAAATACATAAAAACAAGACAAAAAAACAATTGGGTGGGGCTAGCAATGACAGTTAGCTCCACCCAACTGTTTCCTATTGGCTGGCACCTGCCACAGTCTTCTAGCAGGTCCCAACCAATGAATAACAACCCAGTTGGTTTAGTTTAATGACAGATCAGTGTCCCCAGGTCATTTAGGGACACTGATCTGTCATTACAACTGGGCAGAGCGAGCCGTGAGATCATGGCTGGCTCTGCCCAGTTGTCATTTGCTGGGCAAACAGCCGTCTTTCGGCAGGCCGTTCGCCCCCCTTTGGCTGTCACTTAGGCATATGCCTTCGGCTCTGCCGCTCGCCCGCCTTCGGCTGCTGTATGGGCTATTATGAATAGTCAAACTGAAGGGCTCCAGCAGCTGAAGAAAGCCGAAGGATCAGCCAAAGCTACGAATAACCCCCTTAGATTTAGTCTAGTTTTAGTCACTGAAAAAGTGTTGTTGACAAAAATGATGGCGAAAATAATTAGTCTACGAAATAAAAACTGGGCGCAGTAAAATAAAACATACTTCTTTTAGTGTTGCAGAAAAATTCCTGTCCCTTAAAGGTAAAAATGTGTACAAAACCCACAAAAAAATTATATGAATGTATAATGAGATGCATCAGAAATTCTCTGTATCTAACAAATGAGACTAAAAACCGAGACTCACTAATCAAACATTAGCATTGAAGTATTAAAAGTATGTATTATGTAAGGGATAAACATATTTGAGTTTAAAAAAAGATCTGTATATCTTCACTTAACAGAGAGGAAAGATGTATTTTTAATTTTAAAAAATCTTATTTTGCTACTATGTATATTCTTGTAATTATTTGTGTAAAATATATAAAGAATTATATTTTCATATAAGGAAAAATACATTATTCCAGTCCTATATTTTATTGTAAAGCTTAAACACACATTATTTTTCTCACTACAATGCCTTTGTGCATAATTCCAACTCAAACATATTCACATTATTAACTTTCATAAGTTTATTAGTCTCAATGCTAATGAAATCATTCATCCTTTGCAAATGCACATGGCTCCCTAATGAAACTTCACTGGATGGATCAGCAGTTAAGTGAGAACATCCAACTGTTTATATAATACTGTATCCTATGCTATATTATATGAAAAGGACACACAAGACATCCTTATTAATCTGAAAAAAATACCAAAAAGGAATATTTAAAGAAACATACCGTAAAATCAGGGATTTTCTGCACAATGCAATTTCACATTTTGTAGCTTTTAGCCTTAAAGTTGAACTGCAAGAAAACAGCACAAAGTTGAAATAGATATATGGCAGCTGTTTTACTTGGCAAAAGATTATTCATTCTGATCGTTGAGTCTTGAGATTTACACATTCCTACCAGACTGTGGAGCCTGTCTGGTGACCTGACATTTCATACTGCGTTAAGCAATACAGCCTGTTCTGACACCAAATTGTCCCCAGCCTGTCCTTGGACAGCTAAGGAGCAACAACAGACCTGAAAATTACTTAAAACCCCCAAAACATTTTGAGGGTTTTTTATTAATGAGCCGTAGGATCTAGCCGTAGCTTTGGCTGATCCTTTGGCTCGCTTCGGCCACCTCTGCCCTTAGCTTCAGTCGAACTGAAGAACTGCTGTATGGGCCATTCCCAATAGCCCATACAGCAGCTGAGTGACTAAGCAGTAGTGAAGTATGGAAAAAGGTTGGCTGAAGGGACGACCTTTCTCCATGCTAATGACAGCTGAGCGGAGCCAGTCGGGATCTCGCGGCTCACTCCGCCCAGTTGTAATGACAGTTCAGCGTCCCCAAATAACCTGGGGCGCTGATCTGTCATTAAACAACAACTGGGCGGAGCTGGCCTTGATGTAATGGCCGGCTCTGCCCAGTTATTTTTTTTGCCCGGTACCTGCTCGAAGACTCTGGCAGGTTCTGGTGAATAGCAAACAGTTGGGCGGAGCTAGCGGTGATGTCACCACTAGCTACACCCAATTGTTATTTGTCAGATGCTTCATTATTCAGTGGGAGTTCATCGCGTGTGGTCGGGTCGGCGTGCTCAAGTTTTTTAATTTTTCTTGTATTTTTTTATTATTTCTCTGGGTTTTTTTTCAAAAATGTAAAAAAAATGTAAATCATTTTTCAAAATGTTTTTTTTTCATTCATTTAATTTTTTTTCTATTCTGCTCATTATCCTCAGGAGGTACCGAGCAGAATAGCCGAGCCGATTGCAGCTCAACAGCAGTCGGCTATTCACTTACTGCTGTTTTCTTTTTTATTTTACAGCAGCAGAGCCGCCGAACAATAGGAAACTATTGGGCGGAGCTAGCTGTCACTGCTAGCTCCGCACAGAACAGCCGAGCCGAATGCCGCTCAGCGGCATTCGGCTATTCACTCATTGCGGTTCGGCATCTATAAGAATAGCCCGAACAGCAGTGAGAAGCCTGCCGGTGCTTTGGCTCAGCCGATCCAGATGTTGGATCCGCTGAGTCGAACTCCTTCTGCACTTCGGCTCAGCCGAACATGCAGAGCATGTTCAGCTGATCGAAGGAAGTCAATGTACGGCTGAAATCAGCCAATACAAGGCTGAAGTGAATAGCCGAACAGCATTCATCTCACTTCACTTTGGCTCGGTTATTTACTCGGCTGTGCAGGATCTGTGGTGGGCTTTGCAGGCTGCAGAGACCCCTATGGATCCTGTAAAGCCCCCCACAGATGCTGCACAGCCCCCCTGAGATGCAGCAGACTACAGGGCCTCAGGGGGTCTCTGCAGGATCTGTGGGGGACTTTGCAGGATCCGTAGGGGGCTCTGCAGCCTGCAAAGCCCCCCACGGATCCTGCAAACCCCCAACGGATCCTGCAAAGACCCCCTGAGGCCCTGTAGTCTGCTGCATCTCAGGGGGGCTGTGCAGCATCTGTGGGGGGCTTTGCAGGCTGCAGAGACCCCTATGGATCCTGTAAAGCCCCCCACAGATCCTGCAGAGACCCCCTGAGGCCCTGTAGTCTGCCGGATCTCAGGGGGGCTGTGCAGGATCTGTGGTGGGCTTTGCAGGCTGCATAGCCCCCTACGTATCCTGCAAAGCCCCCCACGAATCCTGCAAACCCCCAATGGATCCTGCAGAGACCCCCTGAGGCCCTGTAGTCTGCCGGATCTCAGGGGGGCTGTGCAGGATCTGTGGTGGGCTTTGCAGGCTGAAGAGACTCCTATGGATCCTGAAAAGCCCCCCACAGATCATGCAGAGACCCCCTGAGGCCATGCAATCTGCGGGATCTCAGGGGGGCTGTGCAGGATCTGTGGGGGGCTTTTCAGGTTGCATAGACCCCTATGGATCATGTAAATCTCCCCCACAGATCCTGCAGAGACCCCCCCACAGATCCTGCAGAGACCCCCTGAGACTCTGCAGTCTGTCGGATCTCAGGGGGGCTGTGCAGAATCTATGCTGGGCCCTGCCAGCACAGTTTCCTCCTACCTGGCACTGGAAAACAAGCCTCGGCGCCCAATCATTTTGCTTCTGGAGCGTCCTCCATCTCTGCCTCTGTCCCGCCTCCTGGCGGGAGGTGGGTCATTACTTGCCGCCCAGCTTCCTGATCGCACGGGAAGCTGGCTCCATGTTCCCCTATGGCACTGCCAGTCAAAGGAAATCTTCCTCTGACTGAAAGTTCCGGTATCGGGGAAGGTATCGGAGCATTTGGGCGAGTACGAGTACTCGCCCAAATACTTGGTATCGCCACCGATACTAGTATCAGTATTGGTGCATCCCTACTTTGCACTGCAAACCTTAGTTCAGCGCATGGCAAATCTTAGATCAGCACCAAGGCGCAGCAGACCTCAGACTAGCAACAATGCATGGCAGATCTCAAACAGGCACCAATGCATGGCAGACCCCAGACCAGCAACAATACACAATTTGCACTGCAACACCCAGGACACAACACAGCACCCTGGACCCAGAGACTGATTACTCCTAGTCTAGAGCCGCATGTGCAACTTTAGTTTTTGGCTACTTAGAGATTTGTTCATATGCTGGCCATTATCACATTATGCTGGAGATGCACAGTTCTTTAATTGCATAATTATTCTGTAAAATCACTAAAAATATATCACTAGAAGCTATTGTAGCAATCATACCTGGATCATTGTGTGAGACTGATCTACTCCATGGAGCATCCTCCACAGACAGAAGATTTAGCTGGCTGCAATTACCTCTATATTGGATCAGCAACAATCCAGCAATCAGGATTTCTATAGCGTGTGGGATTTACACGAGGCCCCTCAGGGATCTCCCCCACAGAATCCCTGCAGGACAGCGACGTGTTTTATCTTAAGATTCTCTGGGCAGATTAAACTGATCATTTCATGAGGACAACAAATTGATTGAACTGGCTGGGAAAATCCACATGTTGGGCGGAACAGAATCTGCGTGTCAGGCAGGTGCAGGTCCGGCTCCCTCCCAGCGGGCTGGCAAATCAGGAAGCCGCAAGGCAGGAACAGGGACAGAGATAGTTCCTCAACGAACCTATGGCCTGCAGCTATGTCAGGGAGGTGGGTGGGCCAGGCTTGTAATTGACAGCCGACTCGAGAGAGCTGTCAATTACAAACCATAAAAAGTAAGTTTGCGTGCCATCTGACAAGGGCTCGCGTGCCAGGCTGGGCACGCGTGCCGGGGGTTGCCAACCCCTGCATTAGAGTTAGGACCACATTACACAGAGGGGCTTTGACGAGGCAGTGTGGCTTCCACATATTTTGCAAAAGTTGCAGGCTGGCTGGTAAGTGTGTTGGGAAATTTTTGTGCCTGTACTGTTAAAGTCCTTCCATATGCACCTTACTTTAAAGGCTAATTTTAAATTGATGAGTGGGGTTGCCATTTGCTTCACTTCATTTTTCCATAACATGTAGTAATGTGGAACTAAATAGTTGTTGTCACTTGTGTATTTTAATTCCGATAAGGGCTAAGGTACAAAGGCTCCTATACTAATCTAGGACCTCCAGGCATTCAATTTTTTTACCGAATATGCACATATTAACCAATACATTGGAGGGCATTCATCAATAAAGTGGCAGTCATTGTGTCAGTTAATGTACTACAGCTTGCTAATCTGTGCTAGAAATGCAACAGATTTATCATAACACTGGTCAACACTGGACTTTTGCAGCTGTTTTAGACTAATTTCGGGGTGCTGATTCCAAATCTGATCTCAGATTTGCTCTATCACATCTCATTTTTATGCTATCGGCATACCCCATTTTCATTGATTTTACCCGAAATTAACTCTTTGTCACTTATGATTGCAAGTTGTTGCAAGTCAGTGACTGCTTTAGTGTTAAAATATGGTGCTGTATTTTTAGGATAGTGTGTTTATAATATCATTTTATGTAGATATCCACATTTATTTAATATTTTCCTTCTGCGGGGCGTGATCTAACAATGGCTACAACATCCGAAAAAGAAGGAAATGCAGTAATGACCCAGATATCTTCTGCTACATCTGTGGCAGCTTCACTTTGCAGGATCAAAGGCGCAACATCAATACCTTTGTCAAGAAGGTTTATCTTGCCTACTTTAAAGTACGACTTGGAGACCAAGACAAAAATTGGGCTCCTCACAAAGTGTGTAAAACCTGTTTTGAAACTTTGCGATCATGGTCTAAAGGAAAGAATGCTAAGCTGAAGTTTGGTGTGCCAATGGTTTGGAGAGAACCTACAAACCATTTGGATAACTGCTACTTCTGCCTTGTCAATGTAAAAGGTTTCAATAAGAATAACAAACAACACTTACAATACCCAGATATCCCATCTGCCAGACGACCAGTTGAGCACTCTGAGGAAATACCCGTGCCTGTATTTACTGAGCAACCAGAGATTGATGTTGAATCCCTCAGTTTACGTGCTTCTACAGATGATGATGATGATGCTCAGATCGAATATACGCCATCTGATGCAAATTGTGATAACATTTCTCTGTTTAGTCAGCCTGAATTGAATGTTCTTGTAAGAGATTTGTATTTGCCAAAGCAGTCTGCTGAATTGTTGGCTTCCAGACTGCAAGAGAAAGGACTACTCAGACCTGGCACTAGTGTCTCCTTTTATCGTAACAGAGAGGCAGCACTGCGAAAGTACTTCCATTCAGATGGTCAACTTGTTTATTGTAATGATGTTGAAGGGCTTCTTCTCAATATGGGACTGCCCGCATATGATTCAAGTGAATGGAGACTTTTTATTGACAGTAGTAAAAGGAGTTTGAAATGTGTGTTACTTCAGAACAGAAATATATATGGTTCAATCCCAATAGGACACACTGTAAAAATGAAAGAAGAGTATGCCAACATCAAGATTGTTCTGGATAGATTGGAATACCTTGTTCATGGATGGGTAATTTGTGTTGATTTGAAAATGGTTAATTTTCTGCTGGGTCAGCAAGGAGGTCACACCAAATACCCTTGTTTCCTATGCTACTGGGACAATAGGGCTACATTAGAACACTGGGTTAAAAAGAACTTGCCACCAAGAATCAGTTCGACACCTGGTGACAAGAACATCAAGAATGAGCCTCTGGTTGATAGGAATAAAATTGTATTTCCCCCACTGCACATAAAACTTGGGTTAATGAAGCAATTCGTCAAAGCTCTTGATCACACTGGAGACTGGTTCAGCTATATATGTTCAACCTTTTCAAGTCTCAGTGCCGAGAAGAAAAGGGCAGGAATATTTGATGGCCCTCAAATGAGAACACTCATAAGGTACCCACACTTTGTTACAACAATGACTGCGGCAGAGGCTAGAGCTTGGAATGCATTCTCTGATGTGGTGCGGAATTTCCTTGGGAACAGGAAAGTGAACAACTATTGAGAGATCGTGGAGGAGCTGCTCTTGCGTTTCCAAGCACTTGGATGTAGAATGAACATCAAGGTTCACTACTTATATAGTCACTTGGCCCAGTTTCCAGAGAACATGGGTCACATGAGCGAAGAGCAAGGTGAATGCTTTCATCAAGACTGGAAGAAGGTTACCAAGGCCGATGGGACTCAAACATGATGGCAGATTACTGCTGGTCCTTGATGAGAGACATTCCACAAGCTGTACATCGGAGATCGTCAAAAAAGTTGTTGTTGAACATCTATTGTGAATTACCTTTTTGTACATATTTTTCTTATCTTCACAATTCAATTCTTACATGGTAACATGCATTCACTCACATTGATATGCAGTCACTCACAACTTTGTGCTATGGCTCATTAAATGTTTGTTTCATTATTATTGTATCTTGCATCTTATCTTATTCTTGTATGTATGCCTGTATAGCTATTCGTATATGAGCATAAATTTGCTGTTTTTATTGAAAATGCAATATTTGATATCTCAAAAACCTGATGTGATAGACAAATAATGATGCCAGATTTGGAATCAGCACCCCAAAATTACCTTAAAACCGTTGGAATACCTTATGCCAGAAAAAGTGTGTTGACCAGTGTAATCTTACTTTTCATGAAATAAAAAGTACTGTAACACTTTTTACACTATTAGACATTCAGCTGCAAAGGTTACAATCTGAACTGCAAAAGAATCGTACACATTCGCATAGGGCGCCATTAGGAAATAGCATGCAACCGCATTTATAAATTTCCCCTACTGTGTTTATGTGTGAAAAGTAAAGAAAAATCAGAAATGTCCTCAAATGTTATAACCCTCTAAATTCATTGGTCATTTAGCGAAATCAGATCTTAGCTTTCAGGTTTGTTTGGTCTATGTACATATTCAGATATCTTCATATTACTTACAACATGTAATGGCACAGATTAAATATATGGTATATTGCAGTCCCATCACAGTTTATAGGAAAGAATATAAAATGTAATGACACAATGTCTGTATAGAGTAAAACTGTGAAGAGAACACAGTTTCTTTCCTCTTCCTTTACTTACAGCTTTCAAGCTGCATACATGTCTATGGCTGTTTTTGCTCTGAAGCTGATCAACTGTCCTCCCACAAGTGTTTAATGTGGCTGGCCATTCATCACCAATAAAACATTGCCCCTAGACAAGGACATAGCTGACTACAGAAAATGTACAGTACTTTATCTTTCTTCATACCAAAGTAAAGCATTTTATCTACCAATATCAGGTTCAGTAGCGGTGCAGGGAAATCTTTTTAAACTAGGATCAGAAAAGTAAGCATTACATTATTAGTGCTGAGTATAGGAAGATGATTCAAATACATTTAAGGGTCAACAGGAACTACAATAAAGCAGAAATGTCACTTTGGAAATCTTTTTTTCTTTTCATGAAAACAAACCCTGTCTTTTTCTATGTGTGAATAGAAAGCATATGCTACCCATAGCACACAAGCTTACAATTAAATATTTTACTAAGTGACCTCTGTTCCTAATAATACTAGCAAAAAGGGGCCTGTTAATTGAACGTAAATTTAAATTAAACAGATATTAAATGCTGCTATTGATATAGCTGTGTGAAATATTAATTTACATCCTTTTAAAATGTAAATTTGCTTTTGAAGACCAAAGCCTTTAAGTAGTATTAAACTCTTATTGTTTTTCAATAATGAATCCAGATGAAACAAATATGCATTGCACAGCAATGTAGGGAAGTATTTATATACATTTTTGACCAAGCACTTATAGCCACCATGTTTCCAAACAGCTGGCTCCAACTCTCAGGTCCGCGTCCCTGAACTTCCTATTCAGTGCAAGATCACAAGTACAGTCTGCAACAGCTGTCCATCTTCTAGCTTGGAGAAGGGAAGAGGGAGGGAATCGGAGCAGAGAGAGGCTTGCTTTGCTATGTCTGTGGGGTTGATTTACTAACCTTATAAACACACCACGAACATGTATACACCTCTGTAGTGTGTTCCCTCCCAGCATGATCTATGGGTGGAATCTAAACACCTTTGTAGTGTGTACACACCCAGCAGGTGTATTGTGCAAAGCCCTGCCCTGAATTGCAAGGTGATGTTGTGTAAATTAGCTCTACACTGTGTTGTTTGCGTTGATGAATGCAGGAATGTAAATGCATGAGCTAACCATTTTTGTCTAAACTGTGAAGCAGCATTATATATGCATCATGTGCATGATTTTTCCATATATGGCATTAGTGGAAACAAGCTTATAGAGACTTTTTGGTTGATAAATACGCTTTGCTGTGTAAAAATCACACGCACCTGGTGCGTGCGTGTGTTTAGGTTAGTAAATCACCCCCTGCGTGTTTGTGGAGATGCACACAGCTTACTAGCACACACAAGAGTGGCTCCATAAGACTCTGCAAGGGAATGGAGCCACCATAAAACAGGATAGCAGGGCCAGTGCTTAGGGGACCAGCTGTTTCTTCAGGAAACTAAAACATCCATTGTCAGTGATTTAATCAGCATATGAAATAACGTACAGCACTATGGGGGGAATTTATAAAAGCTGACGCAGACAGAATCTGGAGCAGTTCCCCATGGCAACCAATCAGCTTCTCTATTTAATTGCCAGAGCTTAACAGAACAAAGTAAAAAGAGAAGCTGATTGGTTGCCAAGGGCAGATTCTGTCTTCACCAGTTTTGATGAATTTCTCGCTTTGACTTTAATAGCACTTTAAGCTGCCAGATTTAAATTAGATGTTACAGTGGTATCAACTGGTTTTAGAGCTTAATGATGAGCCAGGCATCTCTATGTGAGCCATGGTGTCCACTTTCATATGCTTACCTACAATGTACAATACAACACCTATTGTTTTCCAACTAAATTATCTGCAAACATTACAATTGTTCTTACTCGGCTTTAAACTTTTAAAAATAAATATTCTTCATTGTAAAGATATTAGACATTTGCACAGCATAACATTTAGTTTTGGGGCGCAAAAACGAATGTAAATTAAAAACATTTTCATTCACTTAATTTGATGAAACGAATAATTATGTGTTACTGCACATGTGAACAGCAGAACGCACGGTGATCATATCGTCACACGCTCTGCCTCCAAGATAGCCACCGTGCATTCTGCAAACAAATTGTTATATGCCCGAATATATATATTTCGGATACTCGGACATATAATAATTAGTCTATTCAGATTCGGACGAACCACCGAATCAGCAGAATTTCTTTGATTTGCAAGTTCGTCTGAATCCGAATGCACGTATCTAACAGATACCACATTATGCCTACTATTACCTTTAGTACACAAAAAAGCATCTTACTTTCTGACTTCATGGCTAAGCCAAGGCTGAGCCAAGTGATCGGTTCCAGGATCATCATGCGCCATTATAAAGAGAATGCTTAATTCATATTATGCTTATCAACATACAGTATGTGGGCTTCACATAATCATGTAATGCTAAGATGCTAATGGGCTCACAGGGTCATTGGTTGCTAAGGTGTTCCTGCCTGTATCCTAGCAACCAATGATGCTGTGTGGTCCAACCACCAGTCTACAACCAATGACATAGTTAGTAATCTTTAGTAATACATTATGGCACACCTAGAGGGATTTGAGCATGCAGGATTTCTCTTTCTACAATACTTGGACTGATTGTATGATTACCCTACAGCAGGAAGATAGTCCAATTTAGCAGTTATGGAAATATGAGGAGATTAATCCAGTGGTCTGTCATTTACCCAAAGAGCAGAATGAGGAAATGTAGTTTTCTAATAACCTAGCAATGTATATTACTGATTTGGAGATGACAGATTTGTTTATGGACACAGCAAAATTGGAGTCATATATTTATATACACATTGGATAAACTTAGTTTAAGTGATAAAACAAAGAAGTTCCCCTCTGCAATACATGCCAATTTCTTCATGTTTTATCCTTTAAAGACGAGCAAACACAGAAAAATATATGCTCTTGTGCCAGAAGTACACATACCTCCTAATGCCTGTATGGGCAGACAACACACAGCATTTTTGTGGACTGAATGGTGCCAGCCCTGCCCAGCTGTCTTTTGCCACAATCATTTTACTTATATGTCCCCAATCCAGCAAGATTTGAGCTGTGTGGCCTCGTTGACCACTTGTCAAAATCTTTTCTGCCAGACTCACACATATGTGCCACACTCTCTATTCAGTCCTAAGAGTGTGTACTGCAAGCTCTGGCCAGACTGTGAGTTCCCTATAGAATAGATATTGCAGATCTGCATGAAGTTAATGTGTTCTTTCAGCTCTTCAGTTCTTCTATAACATCCTTTTTGATAGTTACTTAGAAGACCAAGAACACCAGCTGATATTCAGACAAACAGCCTAATGCACAGATGAAATGTATATAAGGGAGCTAATTTACCTTCAAAATAATTTGTATTTCTGCCGATCCAGTTTTGTGATTTACACAGCTCTGTCTGGTAGGGCAGAAGACTTGATTTTTGTTGTTGCTGTAGTTCAGTAATAGTTACAGGTATTGTCCCTCCCTCCGAGCATGACTGTACAGTGAAATGAGAAGCAACAGGCTGATGAGCTCATCTCTCTCACTCTGCTCTGCCCACATATCAGCATGTCTCTTGCTAGCACATTAGCATTGTAGCGCAACTGGTTGGTTTCCCTGTACTGCTTCTCCCTTCCCCTTTCGCACTTCTGTACAGTGGACTGCAGGAGGCTGATACCAAGTCAGATTCAGGTACTTAAACGGCTTTCATTAGAAAACAAATACATTTATTGATATATTCATGAATACAAAGCTGGGTTAATTGGTGTGTTATATATCTTCCCGGAGTTTAGCTTGAATTAAACTTTTCATCCTCCAATCAAAATTCAGTTCAAACATATTTGTAAAAAATATTTTAATCTACAAAATATCATGATAAAGCCTGATCTTATAAAGGAAATAATCCTAGCTTCATTGTATGAGCATTAATGTATCTCATTCCTAACAATTTAATCGGGTAAGCAGTACAACACTGCTGTTTCAGTTATTTGAATTCAGTATTATGCCGTCTATTCTTAATTATTAGATAAGTGGCATTTCAAACCTGGAAGTCCTGAGATGAACAGTAAAAATTGTTCTGTATTCTATTATACTAATGTCAAAGCATGGTATGACAATTACTGTGGTGAGAAAAGAGACAGAGGTTATAGAAGTGTTTAATTCTTACTGGCCGTCATAGTCTCCTGACTTGTCTCTCAGTGAACATCAATTGAAATTGATTGATCAAATGCTTTGCATCTGCCAAGCTGTCATTCAAGCCAAGGGGGATTTGGATGAAGATAATAATAAAACTGAAGAACAGCTTTGCCAAAATGATTTTCTGATTTAGTTTATTTGAGCTGCTGTAGCCTTAAGCGTCATGGTTGGATGAAATCATATACTGGAAACACTGAAGATTACTGAAAGGCTATAAAACAACTATAGTAATTTCAGATAATTTACTGTAAAAAAAATTGGAAGATCCACCTACAACACACCATATAAGGACTTAAATAGAATACTGCGGTTACCTTGGAGATATTTGTATGAATCAGTGAACAGTTTCAGTTTTTTTTTTTGTTTGACCCACTTCACCTCATGTCAACCCAAAGAATAACACCTCTTCCAGAACATGCAAACTGTTACTATCTATAATCTTCTTCCCTACCATCACTTATAACCCTTATAGTGACAAAGCAGTGGTTTATCTAGTTCCCTTGGCATCTATCCAGGCAATAATGAGGGGAATGTTATTGTGCTCCTTGAGGATTATTGCCCGGTACAAGTTGTCAAGGAGGAGCTGGGAGTCCAATGAAGAAATTACTGAACACATTTCACTCCTACTCCATGCCATGTATCAGTCCTATCTGTCTGCAGTGAGTTGCACAATTGCGGGCTTATGGACTATTGGCTATATCAGTTTGTGCATTTAAGAATTAGTTTTTGTGTTTTTGTGCAAGTGTGTTAGTGTGCATCAGCTGGCATGCAGTGGTTGGCATCTCTGATAGGTACTGGAGAGCATTTAAACACCTTCTCTAAGTTTTCTTGCCAGCTACTCTGTATATGTGCATATTGTTCTAGCTTGCTTGTTGCCAACCTGAACTGTTTGACCTTGCCTGCATCTTCTGTCCTTTTTGCCAACCCTGCTTGTTCCTGATATTCTTGCCTGCCCCCTGTACAGACTTTGACTATCATTGTCCACCTCTTGCCAGAATCTCTGCCTGAACGTGTTTTTGTCTTGCCTGCCACCTGCCTAGAGCCATCCTGCTCTTGCAGCCCCCTTCAAAGAGCAATCCTGAGAATTGCAACCTGGGGACATCTCACAGCAAAGTAGCCAGGGGGTCACCATGGTCATTGGCTCATCACTTCTTGCAGGGTGCTCTGGTGAAGGGCTGAATATGATTTTAGTGTTATGGGTTAGGTTGGGGTAAAGAGTTATGTGGTTTAGGTTAAGGGTTAGGGTTGTAGACAGGGATCAGGGATAATTCATTGGCAATGTTTATGCTTAGGTTGAAAGGACAACTCCTTCACTAACTACAGACCTGATAATGGTATTTTTAATAAGCTGGTTTTTATTGCTGACAGTAACTCCATGTCACGGGTGCCACGTACCTGAGGTGAGACCGAAGTAGTGGGGAGGCCTCCCTTGCACCTCGGGTCCTTGAAGTCTCGGGAGATGGAGACAGAGACTTGGTGGACACCGAGTGGCACGGGTGCCAGGGGTGCGGAGCACCGTGCAAGCCTTTGTCCGAGATCCGAGCCGAGGTCAAGTCCACTCTGGCAACGAAGTACACAAGGGTTAATCAGAAGAATGGTCGAGATCCAAGCCAGGGTCGGTTCCAATCTGGCAAAGAAGTACAAAAGGGGGCAAAGAAGTAGAATGGTCAAGGTACAAATCCGAGGTCAATGGCAGGCAGCAATCAAGAGTAGTCAAATAGGTTTCCAGGTCACAACAAGTTCAGACAGATCACACACTAGCACAGGAACAAGGGGGACTGAAGATAATCCAGCAATTTAGCAGTGTCTGGGCTGGGCTTATATAGGGAAGTGATGATTGAAGTTTGAGGTCACTTCCTGTGTGCCTCCTGGGCATTTTCCTGCCTTTTTCCATCAGGTTAAGGTCACTTCCTGTGCGCCCCCTGGGCATTTTCCTGCCTTTTTCCATCAGGTCTTCTGCGCATGCGCGGGTTGGTGCACTGACGCGTCTTTGGCACATGCGCAGTTGGCGCGGATTTCCTCTTGCGGCAACGCGACATTGGCGCATGCGTAGTAAGCCCTGGACTCTTACATTCCCTTTGGGGGGTTTCGCCACACTTTCAGTCCTTTTCGCAGCCTGTGACAGCCGAACAAGGAATGAAGTGGGTGTTTGTCTTAGAGACCAGAAGACACACAAAGCAATGTAAGCTAACATAGGTTCTACCCCTTACCCATCTGACCATAAAAGCGTTTTGTTGCAGTCTGTATCCCCAATGGAGAAATCTCCTATGACATCCTGTCCAGACAGGAAGTTGTCTCCTATGTCTTCCTGTCCAGACAGCAAGCAAGGGGAAGTTGCACCAAAGAGAATACAAACTGCAATAACAATCTAACAGAAGGTTTAGTCCTTCCTGCTCCAATGAAAACTAAAAATTATTGCCTGGAGTTGGGCCTTATATTTTGTTGTATCTAATGAACAGAACCACATACAAGGGAGGGAGAAGGTGCACATTTATAGGCTGAAAGGAAGTAGTAAGCCTAAGACAGAACCCTCTCAATGTGGTAGCCATCATGTAGAAGTCCAACATCCATTTTTTTCCTTTATTTCTTTAAGGTGTTTTATTTGAAATACAGTACCACTATTTATTATCTCTACATTCTAAACTACTTAAAGGAGAACTATGAGGTGAGTGATTTTCACTCAGCCTCATAGTTCTAGCCGACCTCTGACAATTAAACTATCATAGGTCGGCTCAGTACATCGGGAAGTGAGCGAGACATACCGGCGCTCACTCGCTTCTCGATCCTGTGCCGGCAGAAAGCCGTGACAGGGGAGGGTCTGGATTCCCCCCTCCCCTGTCCAATCCTCCAGCGCTGACTGGCGGAACGGATGGGGGAGGGGGCGGGTACAGCTGGCTCTGCCTCTGGATCCACTCACGCAGTTGGGTGGATCCAGACATAATTGTCGGGATCCGTTCCGGCTGCGGTGTCTCAGTATACCGCGAGCTGTAGCTGTAGCTCGCGGTATACTGGGCTTTGGGTGACGGGAGGACGCTAGTTTGTGTCCTCCCGTTACCCTTAGGAGAACTATGGGGAAAAGCCCTAACCCCATAGTTCTCCTTTAACAGTTTATATTATTATTATTATTTTAAACATACAATCTCTATATAAAAGGTTAAAACTGAGGGGGAAATTAAAACTCAATATTACTTCCTGTATACCTCTTTCACAGTAAGTATAGGATTAAAGGAGAACTATGGGGTTAAGGCTTTTCCCCATAGTTCTCCTTAGGGTAACGGGAGGACACAAACTAGATTCCTCCCATCACCCTAAGCTCAGTATACCACGAGCTACAGCTTGCGGTATACAGAGACGCCACAGCTGAAGAGGATCTTGACACTTATGTCTGGATCCGCCCAGCTGCGTGAGTGACAGCTGGCTCTGCCTATCTAGAGGCAGAGCCAGCTGTACCCGCCCCCTTCCCCGTCCGATCCACCAGTCAGCACTGGCGGATCGGAGTTGGGAGGGGGGAATCCAGTCCCTCCCCTGTCACGGCAGAGAGCTGTGACAGGATCGAGAGGTGAGCGAACGCCGGTACGTGTTCGCTCACCTCCCGATCTACTAAGCCGACCTGTGACAGTCTCATTGGCAAAGGGACCTGGGTACACTGGCTGACTGGGCAAGTGCATACATATTGGGATAACACCTATTTTATATTAGTTACATGCTCCCATTCACATAGCATAAGCTAAAAAAAAATATGAAAATGCTTGTTGCAGTTTAAATTGTTTTTCCTTGGGTTAGGGTGTCTTAGCTACATAAGGGTTAAAATGTCTACTTGGTTCTCCTTTTTTGCAATGTTAGGAGGGCTTATAAGATGTGTGGGGGTTAAAGGATTAAAAGTCTGGCTTGTCCATTTCTGTGTAATGAAGTTCATGAGAGAAACACAATTCTCAAATTTAAGTCCTAAGTCTTTCTATAGTACCAAATCACTGTTAAGGTGCTCAGAAAAACCTGGAATCAGCCATGTTGCCTGATGCAACAAAACAAAAGGTAAAAAAAATATTAATTATTTTTCTGTATGCTGTGTGAATAGGAGCACATTACAAACATATAGAGAGGTTTGCTCAAATTTGACTACAAAAGTGGAAATACACTTTAATGTTGATGAATATATATTAACTTGAGGACTCAGAACATGTATGCATTATATTATCTAGATAGAGTAAAACTGAGCAAATCACAAATTGAATTTTTTAATGTTGCAGCAAACTGGGCCACACTTTATAAAGGATTTTCTGCCTTATTCTGGATTAACTGTAAGTTTCAGTGTTTTTTGTTGGTGCAACAAAATTAATATGTTCTTTTTTAATCCTAATTTGTAATCCCTTATCTCATTTGTGGGTGCCATGTGTCCACTCCTCCTTGCTTATGTTTTCATTAGATTCCTAGATGGAGGATTACAGTACCATGCAGGTTCTCCTGGGGTACCTTTGCTATAATCATGTTCTCAAACAATTCATCCCCACACAGCTACCTCCTCATGTAACACTTGCCCCTACTTTTTAAATTGTAAGCCCTCACAGGCAGGGCCCTCCTTACCATCTTTTCTTGAATTGTATTGTGATTGTAATGTCTTCCTTATATTGTAAAGCGCTGAGCAAACTGTTGGCGCTATATAAATCCTGTATACTAATAATATAATGGGCTTATTTTCCATCCATGAGTCAACTCATCTATGGGTAAGCCCATTAGAGTCAATGCATGCAAAGGGGTGCCTGTGCACTACTTCAACCCACAAGCTAAAAGGGATATTATTAGGGTGACTCGCTTTAGGGTTATGGTTAGGTTTAAGGCTTGGGATTGGTAACAGATGAAGGACATTGGCTCATTTTCACTTGTTTTGGCACTGAAAGATCCATGCCAAGCACTAACATTAGTAAAGAGTGACAAAAATCAACATACCCTCTTGGTTTGTTGAAGTATGTAATGAAGCCAATATAGAAGACTTTAGAAACAACTTATAAAATGTAAGGTTCTTGAGGCAATACAGTAGGAATCCAGATAAAGGACACAAGAGGTGAAGAAAGGAAACTGGCAGCAGAGGGGCAGGGAATCACAGGAGGTGTAGGGATACAATATATATGATAATGCCGTCACTGCAATATTTGATATGAATGATTTACATCTATCTTATTCGCATATGACCATGGACCTCCTTGATGACATATATATACTCTATGTGTGCATGTGTGTGTGTATATATATATATACTCTAGTGTGAAGTGTGGATCAGGTTATATATATATATATATATGTATATAATCATTTTACCAGCAAAACTGCCATGACTATCACATATATCCATCCTTTAACTTTTGAATGTTTCAATGGCAAAGTCACATTTTGTTTCATTTTTTTTTAAACATACATTTTAAGTGAACCAAAAAAATAGCTTTATTTTTTCATAGTTAAAAAGCTGAGCTCTACAGTACAATGGGCTATTTTAAATAATCATACGATAATTACAATTGCTTATAAATAGAAGCAATCTGTTGTAAACAAAATAAAAAAAGACTAATCCAGAGACTGTAAAGGAGTTCTAGGGTAACTATTTGTAAAGGAGAGAGTATTGATTTTCTTTTTGATACATAGTGCACATTATCTCTCATGAAAAGCAGTAATGCATCTGTAAACAGATTTATTGGTGCTGGAAGGAAAAAAAAGTGTTATTTTACTTCAATGGCATTGAATTTTTCTTTTCGTTTAGTATGAAGATAGAACAGACAGACAGATAGACCTTCCAGACAGAGTTTGATTAAGTTGCAACCCTGGCTATTATTGAAGAATAGAATGCAAATGAGAAAAATGTTTCACTTTTGGCTGAGGTCAGGGAAAAAGAAGTTGAAAGACATTATGTGAAAGCTTCAGTACCTGACAGGTCTTGATAGAAAGAGAACAATCAGTAAAGAATGACAAATTATTAAAATAAAAAAAAAGTACTACTTACTATTCTTCATGCAGCAAGGCATTCTATCAGTTGCAAGTAGCCGAGTCAGTTTAACAATTCTAATGCATCACATATTACAATTCTAAGATTTATGGAATAGCTACAAAACCTGCAGTGCTTTAGGGATATAACATTCTATGTAGAGAAGTCAGGAGTCTAATTCAGGAGTGGAAAGTGTTTTTTTACCTGTTCAGAAGTCAGACCTGGACATTTGAGGAGACCACATAAGATCAGGTTTAGGACAAAAGGACAGATACGAAGCTGTAGCTTCAGCTGATCCTTCGGCTAGCCTAGGCCCCAGGACCCATTTGGTTCAGTAGAACCGAAGGGCTGCTGTACGGGCTATTTACTATAGCCCGTACAGCTCCCGAAGTCGGCCGAGCGGCTCAGTCGGACCGAAGGCATATGCTTCGGCTCGACTGAGCTGAGGTGAAAGCCGAAAGTTGGCCGAGCGGCCGGCCATCGGCCGGCCGCCAGCCTGCTTCTGACAGCTGGGCAGAGCCAGCCGTGATCTTACGGCTGGCTCCGGCCACTTGCAGAGAGATCAGCGTTCCTGTTTACCAGGTAACCAGGGACACTGATCTCCAGACAGCCCAACTCTCCCGTGCGCTCCGGGAGTCTCGCGCGATTAGATAGCGGCTCCCGGCCGACCGGGGGAGAGAAACACTTTCTAAAGGAAAGTTTTGCTCTGCTTTATCGAGCAGAGTAAACCTTTCCCTGCTTTTTTTTCATTCTGACATGGAGCCATTGGCTGCCGATATCAGCCGATATACGGCTGGAATCAGCCGTACCAGCCTGAAGTGAATAGCCGAACACTTGTGGAAATAAAATACTTATTAATAGGCTGGGGATTTTTGAGTCTACCTATGTGTTGAGAAACGTCCTGTGTGGCAGTTTATCCAGTTAACCTTGTGCTGCTTGGGGCAGCACAAGGTTGTTTCTAGCTGCTAGTTAGGGAAAAGCTATGTTTAGTAATTTGCCAAGTGGCAAGGATTTATTTTCATGTTTTTTTTGTTTTGCTGACTTTTTTAGTTTGTAAATAGGGTAAATAAACTGCAGGTGGGTTTCATCCTTTAATAGGGATGGTGCCGGATTGGTAAGCAGGTGAGTCTGCAGGGGGCAGCACCACATATTGGGTGAGTGTAGCAGCTTTTTTTATTCATAGTATGTATGTTTATTTTCAAAAGCTGCTGGGGGTCCATATTTACTTATCTTATGCTTTTTATTATAAGTTGTTATGAACAAAAATATTTTACAAATGCAATTTACAAAACTTTATAATTTTTGTTAAAGCTGTCAGTCTGCCTCTATCTGTATGTAATCACAGGATAACATTCTAGTCCCAGCAGAGTTACATTGCATGTTATCCACCATGGGCCTAAATGGCAAAGCCTGCTAAGTTTTAGCAATATAAATTCTTAAACAGGAGGTGACATTTTGCTGTACAAGCAATCTAAAAAGAAAGACATGCATGGTGCTGAAATTTCTTTCCTGTGGATCAAATTGATCAAATACTGACAGGGAATGCAGGGATGTAAAAGATGCCCCTGTGTGCATACCATACCCTGGGAAGCGCACACGGACATTTTTAAATTATTTTAACCGCTTTCAATCGCAAGATCGAGGCAGCCTTCCAACAATACTTTAGATTATTCCATGGTGTCAATTGACATAATGTTGTTAATAGGCTGCATGTACCTATTTAAACTTTTATATGATAAAAACCTGGTTGAAAGTGGTTAAAAACTTACAGAAAAAGGGATTTAACGTGTATGTAAACCCTAAAAATTAAGTTTACTTGCTATCTTTTGGTCTGATAAATATTTTCCGTTATCATATAGATATAACAGTGGTATAATACGTGCCAGAATGCAGAGCTTTCCTGGTTACTGTGCATACATCATGTGTAATTAGCCCTCCAAGTTCTTATCTTGGAGCAGAGAACAATTACAGGGTTATTCACAAAAGGGTGAAGAGTTTGGAGAAGGCAGGAGAAGTGAACAATCTAGGCCAAAATAGCTGAGAAGTGAACTGAATAGGAGAATGTTTCCAAATCAGCTATTTTGGCCTACATTGTTCACTTTTTCTGCTTTCTCCAAACTCTTCACTCTTTAGTGAATAAACCTGTTAGTCATTATGTCATAGAGTATATAAGAGTGTAAGGGTTTGAGTACTTTAGCAAAAGACAACTAAGCAGGGCAGTCAGTTCAGAACAGAACTTAGGAGTTGTGTACATTTCTAGCAGATTCAAAATGAATGCAGAATGCAGGCTACAGATTGTGATCGTGTCTGTGACTAAATGTGAATTTAGACATTTTTTTGTAATCAGCAGCAGCACCTAGCTCTCCCTGTAAACAGTCTGTGATATTTCCCTAACCACTTCATGTCTAACACACACAGAGGCTTCTGGAAACCCAGACTTTTATAGGAAAAGGAGCTGGCAAATAAGGAAACCCCCATGAATGGCATTCCAAAGCCACCTGACCACAGTTCAGAGGCCAGGAAAGTTACTGTTGGAAATTGGCTGCAATTGAAGCAAACAGCCACATTAGTTTGCCATTTTAATGAAATGTGAATGGGTTGAGTTCAGGTTGAACTCATGGTTGACCCGATCCGGAAGCTTATCCCTAGTGCTGAATTCTAAATGAGAGTCTTGTGAGTTAATGAGGGAATGGAAAGGTTGCCAATAAGCTTCTACCATCTTGGCATATATGTCCATTACAACTTGTTTTACCTCACTATTGATAGCTATCATCTCTTTATATATTTCTATTTTTATTTGACAGCTTCCCAGAGTGAATTGTATTCCATTCTTCTTTAGGTATTTGATGGTCCTAGCAAATCATTTTAAACTTTTGTAGATAGGAACTAGTTCCACTCTGCTCCTCAAATGTTGTAAATGAATAATAGGTAAGTGTTATAAAATCACTACAATGGGCAGAATAATATTTTCTGTTACTGGTTTTCCCCTTGCAGGATTTCTTCCTACATAAGCTTCAACTCAGTCCTTTCAGCTCTTCCATCATAGCCATGGAATTACCTCTTCCCCTGGATGTACATTCTACCACTCCAACATTTAGAAATTGTAAAGCTTTCACGACAAAATAATATGCATGTTCCTCTTAAATACAAATGTATAAACAATATAAATATGTCAGCAATTCTACCGTATCTATCTATCTATCTATCTATCTATCTATCTATCTATCTATCTGCAGTATCTATCCATCTACAGTATCTATCTATCTATATATCTATCTATCTATCTATCTATCTATCTATCTATCTATCTATCTATCTATCTATCTATCTATCTATCTTGTTTAATTTTGCATACAATTTTAAAGAAATATGCATCTGCTTATTTTGATTTCATGGACTAACTTAAGTTTGCAGTTCCTCTCAGTAGATAAAATTGAAAGGTGTGTTTATATGGTCCTCCGCTGATTTAAAAGTTTTGAAGACAAGTTACTAATTACTGAATATCTCCTTGCAGTCATTCCAAAGTGCTAATTTCACAAACTAAAGTTTCATGTCTGTTTTAATGGAAACTTGAAGACAGTGAATTTCTCACAAAAATCACCTGCATTGATTTTCTCTGCTTGATTGAATATGTGGGCAAGGAAGACTTACAGGTCTATTGTTCTTTGTTTGGCACCACTATCTGTTTACTAAAAACTATTCTTATAAGGAAAAAAGGACAGCTTGCTGAAGGAAATTACAATATGTAATACAAAAATGCACTACTTACTTATCCGCTCCCATGTCATTTTGACTAAGATTCCCGAAAAAGTCAAATGTCTTCCAGAAATATAAAGATATTGAAGCATCCAAAGTTAATAATGAACATTAAACGCATAGAACTATATGTAGTATTTTTTAGCTGTTCCATGCCTTTAGCTTGGTGACCTAATTATACTGGTAGTGCTACTCAAATAGTGTTACCTCGTATAAAGGTACTGTCAGGAGGTTTCAATTTAAACATGCCTCATGCACCAAGAAGACATTTATTTTTAAAGTTACCTGTACAGCTCAACTTTCTAATGTATTCTATCAAGCCTCTAGTGACATAGATATTATGTCAGCTTGGCAAAATATATAAAAATAACTTTATCTACTCCCCCATCATAATTTTAAAAGTGAAGAAATTTTAGCCAAGTGAGAATTGCATGGTATCTGCTGCAGGATGATTAAGTACCAAATTAATGTTATTATTATTATAATTAACATCAAAAGAAAGTGACACAGAAGGCTGGGTAAAGCTTGTACAGTATATATGTCAGTTATTCCTTATGTAGTATTATATTCCCTGTCCATGGAAGACAAAGGAGCATGAATTACCTTTGTCTGTCCTCCATTTCAGACTAGTGGCCACAGTGATAGGGGCACTCTGGACTGTGGGTAAAAGGCAGCCCTGAAAGATAATGTCTGAAGTTTATTTTTTTATGAATGTGTCTACACAAAATGTCTGCTACGGTGTCTAAATTCTATGTTCACATTGGCTACCTCAGTTGGTTAAGCTAAAATATGAAACTATAATCTATGGGAATGTTTGACTATTCTTCCAGAAGCGCATTTGGGAGGTCAGGTACTGATGTTGGACGAGAAGGGCTTGCTCTCAGTCTCCACTCTAATTCATCCCAAAGGTGTTCTATCAAGTTGAGGTCAGGACTCTGTGCAGGCCCGTCAAGTTCCTCCACCCCAAACTCGCTCATCCTTTCTTTATGGACCTTGCTTTGTGCGCTGGTGCGCAGTCATGTTGGAACAGGTAGGGGCCATCCCCAAACTGTTCCCACAAAGTTGGGAGCATGAAATTGTCCAAAATGTCTTGGTATGCTGATGCCTTAAGAGTTCCCTTCACTGGAACTATGGGGCCAAGCCCAACCCCTGAAATACAACCACACACCATAATCCCCCCTCCACCAAACACCAAATATACAGTATATGGACTTTGGTGTTTTTTAATCTCTTTCCATATGAAGTAACATGTTAGGGTCTCCCCTTCCTGAACTTTCCTAACTAAATCTAGGCTATCATCTGTGCCTTCACCTACACAGCATCATTTATTTAAAGAGGAAAACCTAATTTATTTTCAGGAATATGTAAGTTATATGTGTGCCACATAGGGCTTATTTAAAATCATATCTATCAAATTGTATGATTTGGTTCTGTTCAGTTGTTGGCAAGTTAAAATACCATGCTATTATATTTATCTCAGAATCCAGTGGCGTGATATCCCAATGCAATTGATTGCCCAAACAAAAAGATGGTATTACACTCACAGAAGGAATTCCCCATGAATAATAATAAAGTCTAGCTGTTAGAGACCTATCCTGGATTCAAATGCAATATGTGGTATTGTCTTCCATCTAAATCACCAACAATCAACAATCTTCCAGAACCTCATAGGGTTCCTTCAGCAAAGTATGAGTGACACTCTTGTCAGTCATACCTGAGGAAGGGTCCTCACAAGTTCCTGAAACATTCTTGTCTTGTTAGTGCATTTTATGGAATAGAAGGCCCTCAATTAATTTGCATTAGGACGTACTGGTGACATATGTCTATATTGGATTGATAACATAATTAATTCTATTACTTCTGTAACTGCTATATGGTTGAGCTGCATGGAGTGTGACTATGGTATGTACGTTTTTTAGCTGCTAAAAAGTGACTTTTTATTGTTTTATTCAAAGGTGCAGAGACACAACCCACCTTATGTAATCTCCATAGTCTGATAGATAAATAAATCTGCAGGTAATAAAACCACCTGTCACTAGTCATCCACTAGTACCCACCCAAATTTTAAATATCTGTGTTGGCTCCAATTCATAAAAATCTACTTATCAATTTCAGTTTACAATACTAACTAATTAACTAGGTAACCCTGGTTGGCCATGTGTCTGTTACATACAATGCTACGTAGATACATTGGGCTGTCACTAAAGGACAATAACCTCGGAGGTAGAGAGCAGAATAACCGAGCCGAATGCTGTTCGTCGGCATTCGGCTATTCACTCACTGCCCTTTTGGCTCCTATGAGAATAGGGGTGAGCTGCAGCGAGTAAACTGCCAGAGGTTTGGCTTACTCAATCCAGATGTTGGATTGTCTGAGTCGAACGTCTCCTTCACTTCGGCTCAGCTGAACACGCTGAACATGCTCGACTGAACCGAAGCCAGCCAAAGCCAGCCAATGTATGGCTGATTTTAGCTACTGTACAGCTGAATTCAGCCATACAGGGCCCATACAGGGCTCAGTTATTCACTCGACAACTTAGTGAATAACCCGCATAATTTTGCATGAAGAAAATAAAGAGTGGAACCTATGGGGAACCTAAAAAGTGAAATTTCATTGTTTTATTCAAAGGTGCAGAGACACAAACCACCTTATGTAATCTCCATAGTCTGATAGATAAATACATCTGCAGGTAATAAAACCACCTGTCACTAGTCATCCACTAGTACCCACCCAAATTTTAAATATCTGTGTTGGCTCCAATTCATAAAAATCTACTTATCAATTTCAGTTTACAATACTAACTAATTAACTAGGTAACCCTGGTTGGCCATGTGCCTGTTACATACAATGCTACGTAGATACAGTTAATGCCACCCAAACATATTCAATCATAGTAAAATTATTTTAAGGTATATTTTACAAACAAATCAAATCAATTTCCTCTTTTTTATGTATCTTCACCGTATCATTTTCATAAAAGCACAAAGTGATCAATAAACATGACTGTATAAGCAAAATACCCACCAATATGTATAACTGAATGTACTTTACTAGTGCATTACATGCATTACACTATATTAACTCCTTTCCAAGTTACTGCCTTCTTGTTTACTATGAGTGATAGTGGTGCATGCAGGAATGTTAGTGCAGTCAGACATTGCAGTTATACACAGCTTGTTAACTTGACTGATGGCTCTACAGCTGCTCCAAACATGAGCCATGACAACAGTGCAGTAATAATGTGAGATTCATATTTAGTGTGTCCTCTAGCTAAGCTGCCTCATATTTTTGTTACATCTGTATTCACTTTTGGAAAAAAACAATGTTACGCTACTAAATGAGTGGTCACAACTTTGCTAATCTTAAATTCAGTAAGTGTATGAAGATTTGCAAGGGGATACGGTGAATTGGCCTTCTAGACTTTACTCTAAGCCAGCAAATAAACTCTGTGTGAACCTAGAGTAAATACATTAATAAATTGTTCCTAGCTAGGAATAAAACAGGACTCAATTTGTTATCAGCTGTAGTAGAAAACCACTTGTTAAAACTGACAGATAGCTCAGCTGGTAACACTGTAAGATGTACTCTAGTGCAGTTAATGGTTTACTCATAAACAAAAATGCTACATACACATTCAGGCATTATATATTAAATGGAGGATAAGTAATTTTTCTTCACAGTTACATTTAAATAAAAAGAAAAAACTAATGTAGCAAACATTCCTAAAGTGTCAATTTTAGAACATCATCAGAATCACACTGGTCATTTTCATTTGTCAGGCTCAAATACCATCATTTCAGATGTCAAACAGTTTTGAAAAGAGTGAAGAGTCAGTATGAAAAGTGATGAGTGATGTGTTATAAGAAGCACTTGATAGCTAATGTGAGGACTGATGAGCAATGAGTGCGTACGTCTGAGTGTTCCAAAGTAACTTCTAATACCTCATATTTTTATTTACTTTATACATTACAGAATGGTTCAGCCTGAAACAAAACCAGTTACTTTGAGGTGGCTATTATGTTTCCATAAGCAGTTTAACTGCTGTGATAGAGATTCTGTGTGTGTGTGTGTGTGTGTGTGTGTGTGTGTCCATATAAACACAGATACTTAAGAGATGGAAACATTTAACATATTTTTTATATTTTGGAAGTAGTAATGTCAGTACTCTAAAATATGAATTTTATTTTAGAATAAATATTAAACACAAACTCACTAGGATCACTACATTCAAATAGGTTTCCTTTGATCAAATAGAATGATATTAAACACAATGCCTCCTATTGTTAATTAAAGGATGGATTTTTGACTCAATGGCCACTGTTAAAGGGAAGGTATAGGGTATTTCATTGAACACATTTTAAGATTACTATTGAATATGTCTTTGGGTCATGATAGGACCCATAGACATAAATCATATTAGGTATCGCTACAATACATACCCATGATTGTCAATTAACATATATTGTTTTGATGCATAACAAGTGGTTAATACACCAGCTAGGTCAGTATTGGTTTCTTCTTTGTATTTCGAGTTTAGTGTTTACCATAAAGTAATTTCTGATGTAACTTCTCAGACTTCTAAAACATTGCTCTTTCATATTTTTGTTATCACCAACAGAAATTTGCAGAGTAACATAGCTACATAGTTACATAGCATTAGAGGTTGAATAAAGGCACAGGTCCATCATGTTCAACCTTTGTGTGTCTGTGTGTGTTTGTGCATGCATGTGTGTATATGAATCCCTGCGTGGTCCTAATTGTTAAGAATACCTGTACACTTGTATGTTATGGTCTCTTAGGACAGTATCTAATTGATTTTTGAATTAATCCATATTTTCTGCTGATACAACTGCTTGTGGCAGATAGTTCCATGATGTAACCCCTCTCACTGAAAAGAAGTCCCTACACCCTGTGTGGTTAAATCTTTTCTCCACCAATTTTAGGTGGTGGCCTCTAGTTTTTGTTAGGGAGTTTACAGTAAAAAGTTTATTGCTGATGTTGCCATCACCACTAAACATTTTGTACATCAAAATCATGTCCCCTCTTAATCGCCTCACTTCCAGCGTGAACAAATTTAAATTTAGTAACCTGGTCTCATAGCTTTGGTCCTCCAGCCCCTTAATTCGTTTTGTTGCCCTTCTCTGGACTCTCTCTACTTTAAGGACATCCTTTCTGTGGATAGGTGACCAAAACTGAACCAAATAATCAAGATGAAGTCAAACTAGCGATCTATAAAGTGGCAAAATGATTGCTTTGTCTCTACAGAACATTCCCTTTTTAATACAATACAGTACGCTGCTCGCTTTGTTTGCCGCAGCGTGACATTGCATTTTATTGTTCAATCTGTATTCGACTATGACCTCCAAATCTTTTTCCATTTCTGACTTCCCTAGTGGAATACCCTTTAATGTGTATTCTGCATGCCTTTTTTAACCCCAAAATGCATTACTTTACATTTTTCAACATTTAACTTAATCTGCCATGTAGTTGCCCACTCCCCTATTTTATCCAGGTCCTCCTGTAATGTTATAATGTCTAAGCTCATGTCTATTACCATCCCAATTTTAGTATCATCTGCAAACACAGAGACTTGGGGCCTAGCACAGAATCCTGGGGCACACCACTCTCACCCTTGAACCAATTTGAAAAAGAGCCATTTATCAATACTCTCTGGGCACGTTCCTGTAGACAACTCTCTATCCATGTACACACCAGTTAATCAATGCCCATAGATTGCAGCTTGTGTATTTGTAAGTGTTTATGTGGTACCATGTCAAATGCTTTGGCAAAATCCATTTACACCAGTGGTAAGGGAAAATTAGTGGCAGTGAAAATTAACTACTATATTGATGCTGCTTACATGAGAACTAAAGCTGAACCTTTTTTTTTGGCTTTAGTCCCCTTTTGGGTCAATGGAGTAAATTTCCTAATGTCCTCCTGTGACCCGAGGTTAGCATCTAGCAGGCTACTGCCCGATAATTACTGACAGCGCAGAGCCACACTGCGGCTGGTAAAAATTAGGGATGCACCGATACCGGTATTTTGGTACCGAGTACGAGTACCGACAAATTTTTTTCAGTACTCGCCGATACCAATTACCGAGTAACGGAAGTCCTATTCAGGAAGCCAGGTGGCGTGTAATGACTCGCCACCTGGATTCCTGATTAGCCAGGAAGCCGGGCAGCGTGTAAAGAGTCGCCACCTGGCTTCCCAATTAACAAGAAAGTCCCCTCTTACCTTAGTATGTGCAGCCTGTCATCCCCCGGGGCCTCTCCAGCGAGAACGCAGCCTTCGTCCGGTACCCAGCCGGAGCCGTCTAGCCGGCCAATCAGGAAGCCGGGCGCCATGTAATGACGCAACACCCTGCTTTCTGATTGGCCGGGAGGCCGGCTCCATCCTCTCTTGTCATGAGATGACGAGGGAGCATGAAGCCAGCTTCCCGGCCAATCAGAAAGCAGGGCGTTGCGTCATTAGACGGCGCCCGGCTTCCTGATTGGACGGCTCGGGCTGGGTACCGGACAAAGGCCGCATTCTCGCTGGAGAGGCCCCGGGGGATGACAGGCTACACATACTAAGGTAAGGTAACCTTACCTCACGAGGCCAGCTTCCGGTCAATCGCGAAACCGGGCAGCGTGTAATGACGCGCTGCCCGGCTTCCTGATACCAGAAGTACTCGTTCTAGGCATCGGAGCATTTGGGCGAGTACGAGTGCTTGCCCAAATACTCGGAATCGGCATCGATATCGATACTAGTATCGGTATCAGTGCATCCCTAGTAAAAATCCCAACAATATTGTTGGGATCCACCCGGCTGCCTGATTGAGAGCTTGCTGTGCCTCTCTAGAGTCAGAGCCAGCTGTGCATGCCCCCTCCCAAGTTTTTCGCTCCAACGAGTGCTAGAGGAACAGAGAGGGGAGGGTGGATTCCCTGTGGGTCACACTGACTCACAGTCACTGCTCTCTACAGGTAGAAGAATATAAACTGAGTGATCAGTGGTTCGAGATCACTCAGACCTTGATCTATACAGCCCTTATTGGAGTATATGAGTATTGGAAAGGGTACATTTTACTCCCCCAATACTTATCCTTTAACAACTGTTGAAATAAGGTACTAGGAATGCAGAGGAGAGCATTGTTTTCATTGTGTCAGGTAACACATAGGGGGTTATTACTTTTGAGCCGAAGGATTAAGCCGAATCATCGGATAATCCTTCGGGTCAATTCAGCCGCTGGAGCCCTCTGGTTCAGCCAAACCGAAGGGCTGTTGTACGGGCTATTCACAATAAACTCATATTCTTCCTGAAGCCGGGAGAGCGGTCTGCCGAAGCAGACCGTTCTCCCTGCAAATGTAAACAACTGGGCAGAGCCAGCCATGATGTCATGACTGGCTCTGCCCAGTTGCCCTTCAATACAGCCCAGCATCCTCAGGTGATTTGAGGACACTGGACTGTCACTGAATGACAACAACTGGTTGGAGCCAGTGGTTCGGCAGGTGTGGACCCTGTAAAAGCACCCTCCTAGTGCCGAGGGCACGTGGCCTGTTATGGTGGGGGGGAGGAAGCGCTCGCTCATCCCCCCTTTCCTGTCCTGCCAGGCCTGTCCTTGGATAAAGGGTCTGGTCGGGAATTTTAGGGGGTGTCCCCCTTAAAATTCCTACCAGACCTAAACGGCCTGGTAGGACTTTGGGGGAACCCTACGCATTTTTATTTTTAACTTGGGGTCCCTACTAACTTTCCTACTAGACCTAAAGGGTCTGGTATGGTTTGGGAGGGGGACCCCACACCGTTTTTTTTCCCTTTTATGTACATGTCATTTTTTTTATTGAGAACATTGGGCTGTCACTAAAGGACAATAATCTCGGAGGTAGTGAGCAGAATAACCGAGCCGAATGCTGTTTGTCGGCATTCGGCTATTCACTCACTGCCCTTTTGGCCCCTATGAGAATAGGGGCGAATGGCAGCAAGTAAACTGCCAGAGGTTCGGCTTACCCGATCCAGATGTTGGATTGTCTGAGTCGAACGTCTCCACTTCGGCTCAGCCGAACATGTTGAACATGCTCGACTGAACCGAAGCCAGCCAAAGCCAGCCGATGTATGCAGTGGTGTATTTTGGTTTTGTGCTGCCCTAGGCAAGACTAAACTTGGGCGCCCCCCCCATCTAAAATTGCCAGCCCCTTCCTGTTTAAGACCCACCCTCTCTTCTGTAAACTCCACCCCTTCCTGTTTAGGCTCCACCTTTTCCTCTGTACATCAAAAGTGGACAAGTGCCTATATTTTGTTGTTTTGTGTACCAGTTCAAATGGAACGGAGCTCTCGCCCTTCCACCTCCCTCTGGTCACAGCCCCGCACTCTCCGTCCTGGACGGGCACTTCCTGGTGGTGTACCAACATTGCAAAGGCTTACACCTTGGTCACCTCGATCCTCTCCAGAGGCCACCTTCTCTCCGGTCCCCGGACTCACATGTATGTGTCAATTTTCCTGGCTTTTTTTGCAGAGACAGGCAGTGTTTAACTTTTTTCTACTTTTTTCACTCTTTTTCTGTTCTGCTCGGTGCCTCTGAGGGCTGCCCTCGGCAGCATAGTGAATAGACCCCTAAGTGATCTTAGTAAATGTCCTCCTGTGACCCAAAAGAGAACTAACACCAATAAGGTTTGGCCACAGTTCTCTTTTAATAACAGGAATGACTCTGAAGTGTGGTGCTTAACAGCCAGTTAGGAATTGTTTTTCAGACAAGTTTAACTTTTTTAACTTTTTCCAGCAATAAACTTTGAAGACTGATATTTATTTGTCTTGAGGAACAATACATTATTGCTCTTTGCACTTTCTTATTAATTACAATGTTGAGCATAAAGTTTTCTCAATGAAAATTGTCTCATAAATACACACAGATTAGATTGCAGTTAATACACTATTGTTGTTTAGATGTGCAAAACAACTTCTTTTCACTTTTAACCCTAATGTTGAAAAATGTAAAGTAATGCATTTTGGGGTTAGAAACAGGCAAGTGGAATACACATTAATGGGTACTCCACTAGGGAAGTCAGAAATGGAAAAAGATTTGGGGGACTGCAGATTGAATAATAGCTTACAATGCCAGGCTGCGGCAAACAAAGCTAACAGAGTACTGCCATGCATTAAAAAGAGAATGTACTGTAGAGACAAAGCAATCATTTTGCCACTTTATAGATTAATGGTTCAGCCTCATCTTGAGTATGCGGTTCAGTTTTGAGAGTCCAGAGAAGGGAAACTAAACTAAATAAGGGGCTGGAGTACCAAAGCTATGAGACAAGTTTGCTAAATGTAAACTTGTTCACACTGGAAGTGAGGAGATTAAGAGGGGACATGATGTTGATGTACAAAATGTTTAGTGGTGATGGCAACATCAGCAATAAACTTTTTACAGTAAACTGTATAACAAAGGCCACCACCTAAAATTGGTGGAGAAAAGATTTAACCACAAACGGTGTAGGGGCTTCTTTTCAGTTAGAGCAGTTACATTTTGTAACTCTTTTTAGCAAGCCGATGTACGGCTGATTTCAGCCGATGTACGGCTGAAATCAGCCGTACCAGCCTGAAGTGAATAGCCGAACAGTGTTCGGCTCACTTCACTTCTGATCGGTCATTCACTCGGCTGCCCTCGGCAGCTTTGTGAATAGACCCCTATAACATACAGGGGTACAGGTAATCTTAAACTAGATCACACAGAGACTCGTGTACACACAAACATGCACAATCACACACAGACACACAAAGGTTGAACTTGATGGACCTGTGTCTTTATTCAACGTCAAATACTATGTAACTATGTAACTTATACTGCATAATTTCATTTTAATGTCTGATACAACACAATCACACATGATCAGTTATGAAGCCAGGGAAAAGAAGTGATTTCTTTTAAAGTGTATCTAATTCCAAGACCAAAATGTAATATATTGCAGCCTATGAGTCCTCACATGTGGTGGCTGTATTAGTTTTCTTTTAACAGACCTTGTTCCTTTATTTTCAGATGCTGATCCTGCCTGGAACACCATTCCTGTTCTAGGGTGTCATTTAATGACAAGAACTGTGTTAGGACTAAAAAACAGCTCCCCCTCTCCTAATTTCCAAAACATGGGAGTGGGGCATTATTTAGTTCACAGTGGTCCCCTGTGCAGGCCTGAAAAGAGTAACTGAGATATGAGTGCAGAGTGCACAGGACAGCACTAGATGTCTGGCAGGATCAACAGATATTTCTTGTACTTATAAAACAGATATAACAAAACAGCTTCCGTGGTTTATGTAACAGACCAAAAGAAAGTAAATAGGAGAAGTCTATTGTTGAAGTTTACATACACTTTAAGTGTACCAGCTTACCACTAGATAGTTATTTGAAACTGAGATTCCAAACAGCACCATTTTTTTTCTTGCAGTAAGTCTACCAGTTACTTATCACAATAGCATAAGTAAATGTAACAACATCAGCATTTATAGACAGACACATGATGTCTGCATTTCATAAATGCAAATTGTATTCTGGTATACTTTAGTATAATTAAGACATACAGTAACACGGATCTGTATGTAACAGCACATTTGAATGACATTTTTCTACCGAATGAATTAATGTTAACTTGATTGTTACATATTCAGACAATTTGATGCTATAATGTTATATAATCAAGACATGTTTATAGATTTGTTAACACTTAAAGTGACACTAAATTTAGAAGTTAAATCTTTAAAGGAGAACTATGGGGTCAGTGTTTTTCCCCATAGTTCTCCTTAGGGTAACGGGAGGACACAAACTAGCGTCCTCCCGTTACCCTAAGCTCAGTATACCGCGAGCTACAGCTCGCGGTATACTGAGACGCCGCAGCCGGAGCGGATCCCGACGTAGATGCGCCTATCTAGAGGCAGAGCCAGCTGTACCCGCCCCCTTCCCAGTCCGTTCCGCCAGTCAGCACTGGCAGATCGGAACAGGGAGAGGGGAATCCAGCCCCTCCCCCTGTCACCGCAGAGAGCCGTGACAGGATCGAGAGGCGAGCGAACCCGGTATGGGTTCGCTCACCTCCCGATCTACTGAGCCGACCTGTGACAGTCTCATTGTCACAGGTAGGCTAGAACTATGAGGTGAGTGAAAAGCACTCATCTCATAGTTCTCCTTTAAGTACCTTACCTATTAACAAAAATGTATCTTATTTGTGTATTTCTTGGCTGTAGATCCTCAAACCTCTGTATTCGTGCTGACACTGTCCTTCCTTCTGGAGGGTGACTACTTTTGTTCCCCATGGTTCCTGTGTGAGTTGCAAAGTAGCCACCACTCCAAGCTCACTCCCATAATGGACTATAATCTAACGAATAGTTTACTAATTTGCACTAAGATCATAGTCCATCATTGGAACTAGCTTGGAGCGGTGGCTACTTTACACACAGGGACCATAGGGAACAAAAGTAGCCACCCTCCAGAAGGTTTGAAGATCTACAGCCAAGAGATACGCAAATAAGCTACATTTTTGTTAATAGTTAAGGTACTTGAATGCATTTTTAAGACGTAACTCCTGAGTTTAATGTCACTTTAATATAGTAACTCTTTTGTACTTCTTAGAAAATGATTCCATGCAACTAAGGCATATCCAAAAAAGGAACTTTTTCATTTTGGATAAAGTAGGGACTGGTAAAACCTCTATCAGTTTTTCTGTCATTTGTGTTTAATTGGAGAGATTTTCCTTCACTTCATCTCCTGGAAAAACTAAAAAAAGTAAGAAGAGATTTCTCCAAAGTGAGGTAAGTACTATCCTAGACAGATGTTACAGTGTTCCCCTCTATTCCTGTTCTGGGTGAAACTCAACATTTGTGTTTTCCCCTGACTTTCTATCCCAGAAAAGCAGCCAACAGGACAAATAGAGAGCTTAAATCACCCTAATGGGGACACAGAAAGCATTAAAGTGAAACTGTGCCCACAGTATGCATACTAAAGAAAATACATATTCTGAACAAGCAGTAAAAGCATTTGAAAACAAGCCTGCATTCGTCTCTGTAGCTATAAGCATTGGGAAAACTATGTTTTTAAAGTTCACTGCTATCATATCTATTTTCTATCAAAACAGAAACAACTGCTGGTGTGTGTTGCCAGGCACAGTGCTCCCGGCGCATCACACTGTTACCCTTTTTTGGTAGAACTTTATTGAAACGCCATAAGAACAACATTGTATTTAGTTATCGGACACTGTGTGATGTGATGCAGTTGTACAATGTTGGGGCCCGCTGCACTGAAAAAAGTAGTGCCTTCACCACGTTGCAGTGGTATGAACTGAGCCCATTAAAAACAAGGCAAATTGCCTTGTTTAACGTTGGGTCTGTACTGGAAAAGGCAGCTATGGCAGCCCCAAGCCATCTGGTGTGAATGCAGCCTAAACCTGACTTTAGAGTCTTTGTTGTGATCTTTGAGGATCTTTGAGAATGGATAATTTACATTAAAATCAGCTAGAGAAGTCAGTGATGGCTTGCTTTAAAGTTCTTTTAGTGCTGGTTTAGAATATGTAAATAGTTTAATGTACATAGTCTGGACACAGATACACTTTAAAAACCTGGCAGGGGTTCTAACCCTACCCATTTCTATCCGAAACCAGAAAAAAATCAACTTTAGACTGAATTTAAATCATTAGACTTTCTAGGACCACAACATACTTTCTAATGGCTATAATCAGAACACATTTCAGCTGCTCATATATTCTGACCAAAGTCTATTTAGTCTGTCTAAACACATATATTCATAAAGCCAGCACATTTTTTAACAATTTCCATCCCCTGAAAATTAGAGTGGAATGTATGCAATAAAATAAAATAAAAAATCTGTAATCTCTTTGCTTGCTTTGACTTACAGCAAAACAGTTAAATAAGCTAATTAGTACATCAAATTCTGTGTATCCACTCAAGCCTTATGTCCTTTATTTAAACATATTTGGTTTCCTTGTCTACACAGATCAAAGGATTAGAGCAAGGCTTCTTCAATTTGCCAAGGCTAAAATGTTCAGGACTGAAGGCTTTAATGTCCAGGCTTAGAATTAAAACAGATTGAACTGCAGACAGGTGTCTCTTATAGTAAGAGTGACACCACATTTTGGAAGAATGGCAGGAAACTAAGATAAAGCAAAGGAAATTGTATGCCATATGAAAAAAGACATCTGGTTACCTTTTTTTTCTCCTAAGTGAGAAAGAAAATCCTGTTTCCTGCAATAGTGTACTGTAGCTTTACTCCTGACAGAAACATCACGTCTGTTTCTGCCCTTGTCAACACATCTCACTGTCCACGATCACTCATCATCTCCAGACAGACAGCAGTGAAAGAGATCATCAATTGCCAATGCAATTTTGCAGATACACTTCATAAATTTTAATTACATTCTGACTGAAAATGAATGGTCAGAAAATATAAAACATCTGCCATCCAGATCATTTACATTTTTCATACAATAAATCACCAACAACATCCACAACAATGGATTAAATCATGTGGAGTCTAGTAGGTCAAGAAAGCAGAATAGAAACCCATAGTGTGATTACTGTTTGGCCTCAAGCCATCACACAATGTATCAAAAAGAGAAGAAAAAAAAACACTACAAGAACTGGCAGCCATTTTACTCCTGCAACCATAAATAAAAATGTACTCGTTTCAGTCATAGGATAGTAATTGATCTATTACCCCATCAACACAAAAATATGAACATGTTTAAATAAAGGCATATCTTGACAATTATGACTGGAAAAAGTAGTCATTTATCACAAGTTTGGCTTGTTTATCTTTTGTTGAGGTCATCTGTTTCATTTAAAAAAATCAATTTGTATTAGCATCATAGACATAAATGTACTATTTTAACACTTAACATATTTTCATTGTTAAAGATTATATGATGTAATCGTCTTTTAACATCAAGTATGTTAGTATTTGTTAGGCCCTTGAAAATTGTTGTTTTTTTTTCTTACAGGGAAGTAATTGACCTAGGCACAGAGATGGAAAAGAGGTAAATCAATGTGCAACCTTGTTATCTAAATAAGTGTCAGGCTGAATGAAAAAAACAGATGAAAACACACACAGAATTACAGCAACAGAAATACTAACATAAAAGTAACTGTAGAAGCAGCTGTAATGACTTCCATTAAACCTCCAAAGTGAGGCATGACATTATCACATCACTTTAGTGTCTAGTGTGTGGGCCAAAACAAACCACCAAGTACCTACCAAACAGTCTGGTGTGGTTGCATGGAGGAGCATTTAACCTACAGCTGTCATGTGTAGCAACCCTTTCAGTACTGAGTGATAGTATAGTGCACAGATTGGCAACCTAAGGCACTTGTGCCAGGGTGGGCATGCAATGTAATTTTCAGTGGCACCTGGTATATTGTCAAGTGGCATGCGTGTAGACTGACCCGCTGAAGGGAAGACTGGAAGATCCTCCAGTTGGCCCCTATTCCAACAAATACAGCACTGATGCCTTACATTTCAATTAATAGCTCACTAGGCTATCAATTGGAAAGTCTGGCTTGCACCTCTGAACCCACAGCCAACCCTCCTCCATGACATTCAGAGAGGCACCCCCTATGTCACTGATATCTAAGATTTGATGGTGTAGGAATTGTGGCTGATCTGAGCTCTACAGCACACTACTGTTCACTGTCACATCAGTTGTCTAATGCTTGTAAATTGAAACTTAATGTGGAAAAGGTTGCTGCCCCCCGGTATATTGCTATAGATCATTGTTAGCAATGGCTTTAGAATACCTAACTTTGCCATTGCAATCTGTAGTCCCAGCACTGTGAAAGTGCATAACACTGAAGGACATGAGGACATGCTGCTTGTAGCATCCAAAACAGATTCCAACTGTTATTAATACAATGAAAGCACACATCTTTACAACTACTTTGGGCAACACCCTCAGTTTTAAATTCACCCACTTTTGTAAATTATTTATTTGTAAATTTAATATCATCAGTCACATTTATATGCTCTTCTGTCCCTAACAAACTTCTTTTTTTCATGGGATTTGGGGGGTTTTCTTTCCTTTGGGGTTTTCTTGATTTTTAATTCAGAGTGCCTTTTTATTTTTGGGCTGCTCAAAATGCAGCATTCACTTGCTCCTGATCATCTGTTATTGGAGCTGCCTTTTGTTTGCTTCACACTGTTGCATTGTTTGAAAGAAAAATAAAAGTACAAGACCAGTGTGCACCTAAACACCTTACATTCAATGCACCTCCTTTACCCATACATATAATAAAAGTCAGGCATATACCTCTTAGGCCTATTATCCTGATTAAAACTGTCCTGTCACTGGCCAATTGTATACTGCTGTATCCTCTGCAGTATCCTAATTCTTGTAGTAAAGTCCCAGCCTGTTCTCTTTTTCTCTAGTAAATTTGGGCCTACAATTGTTATATAATATTGTCCTGCTGCTGTCACATTTTTCACAAAAACTGTCACAAAATTCATCAAACCCTTAGAAAACTGATCCTGGGCAGATTCACTCTTCCCTATTAAACATACACAATCTTCTTTCCATACTGGATATGCCATCATCATCATTCAAATATTTTAGTGTGCATTACCAGCATACATCATTTGCAAATATTTCAATATCCTTGTAGTAGCAGCAGTAGTTGTAGTAAGAGAAAATCCAGAAAAAAACTGAATTACAGTTTGCATGGAGAAGAAAATGTACTTGATTGATTGTACTCAATTGTTTGGTTAGGCCAATTTAGGCAGTGGCCTAATACCAAGAGTGCCATGGACAGTGCCATGTATCCACTAAGAGGAGAACATTTCAAGTGATTTCAGGAGCATACCTGAGGGTAGAGAGGCAGCAATGAATACCGATGGGGGAGTGTAGCAGGCCAGATGACTGCCAAGCATACCAGGCATCTGTGTCATGGAGTCACACAAGGAGCACTAGGAGACACTAGATGACACAGGATGCTCTGGGGTGCACTGGAGCCATGGGGCATACTGGTGTAATTATATGTACAAGGCCCACTGGAGTAAGGCATGGAGGACACACAGGTAAGTACTGCAGCAGGGAGGGAGGCCTGAAGCAAAGCAATGCATAGCTTGAACACTGAACCACATGTGGTTTCAAAATTTAAAGCCATCTTATGTTTAGCTGCAACCCTGATCAGGAAATGCTGGGTTCCAAAAGAAGTGAGTGTGAGAAAAAGACTTCATAGTACTATGACACACCACTTGTAGTAACATCTGCAAGTTGGAATTGAGGGAGAGTGTAATTCCTATTCAAACAGAAACCTTTTTTCATGGGTACAAATAGCTTTCCCTGTCACTTTGGACTTTATTAGTATAGTTGCTTAAAGGCCTACATAAAATCTTGTCACCATTGTTGCCTCCTTGTCGCTTTGGTCAATACTAAGAATCACTACACAGGTTGTAATCATACTGTAAATATCTGCATTACTATTTAGTAGTGCTGCAATCAAAATGCAATATACAAAAGACAATGATAGGACATTTTACAAGGATGAACCTTGTGCATATGTTTGCCTTTTAGCTAATCTTTAGAGCTGTTACTCACTGGTACATTTCATTGTATTTGAAATACAAACTAGGCATCATTCACTCATGTAATGGTGTTCATGAAAAATTCCTTTTATTACTGTCACCAGGGTGATAGTATTTTTTTTATGTTCTGTTATTATTTGCACTAAGAGCAGAAGCTGCTGTAATGTTGTAATCAGCCTGTATAAGATTATTTATTAATGAGCTGGTTTCTTTATATGCAGATTTTCTATGCAAATGTGAATTATTTAAAAGATGCAGCCCTGTAGGTTTCAGACATCAACTGCCAATGAATTATATCCTCTGTTATTGTTTTAGTGATGCTTTAAAATAATGAAAAATAAAGTGGTATTTGTATATAGAGTGAGATATGAAAAAGTCAGTTGTAAAGTTGTGTTACAATGCTCAAGTATTGTTAATAACATTCTTTGCTCACCACCAGCTGTACAAATCTGGAAAAGGGATTGTGTTGTAAGGTATTAGATACACCTTCTTATATATATTGTATATTTAATAACAAAACAAAGGATGTTTTGAATAATTAACACTGATACATACATAAATATTGCTTGATACAAAGTATAAAGAAACGGTAAGAAAGTTGTCTGGCTATTGCTAAAGGCCAAATCACACATTTGCATTGCTATAACATTACACGCGTTAGTGTGTTGCAGTACAACTCCCACATGCACATGCTTTGCAGCACACCACAATGCACAATAATGCACTACATTGTGTTGTGTTGTAGGTGTGCTGCATCAGCAAAAAATGATGCATATACTTTGTTTTGTCCATTCTTCTATGTTGGCAGCTCAGCCAAAATAATTAGGCTCCATTAAAGGAGAACTATGAGGTGAGTGAAAATCACTCATCCATAGTTCGAGCCGACGTGTGACAAAGAAACTGTCACACGCCGGCTCAATAGATCGGGAAGTGAGCGAGCACATACCGTCGCTCGCTCACTTCTCGATCATCTCCCTGCAGAAAGCAGTGACTGTCAGCGACGGCTCCCCGCAGGGATTTCCCCCCTCCCTGCTCCGATCCTCCAGCGCTGACTGGAGGAATGGACGGGGGAGGGGGCAGGTACAGCTGGCTTTGCCTCTAGATAGGCAGAGCCCGCTGTCACTCATGCAACTGGGTGGATCTCGACAGTAATGCAGGGATCCATCCTGGCTGCGTCGCTCTCAGTATACCATGAGCTGTAGCTGTATAGGGGTCACGGGTGCTTAAATACAACACACATTTCCCACAAGGCCACCGAGGCATGACCGAGGCATGACCACCGGGCGGCAGAGAGTAGAGAGGCGATGCACAGCCGCCAGACGGGTACTTTTTGACCTACATCCCCCCTTCATGATCCGCTGCCACCTCCAGCTGCCTCTCTCCTCGCTGGACGCCTCCGTTTCTGCCGTGGTTTTCAGGGTCCCCCACTCTTCTGGGGGATCCGGGACCATGGTAAGGTAGCTCAGGATGGAGAGCGGGGAGCAGAGCGGAGAACATTAGCTCTCTGCTCTGCTCCATGTGAACACTGAGATAGAAACACTGCACTCACAGCCTTCCCATCTCAGCTGTCGCAGGAGAGCCAGCACAGTACTGTGCTCAAACTTCTGTATTGAAGGAAGGTGGCAGGTTCAATAAAGATAACCTGTCACCTCCAAATGCTATCACACAGGGGCTTGTTAGCTCCTGGGTGATAGCAATAACGTTAAGTGAAAAAATAAATATGCAATAGAATAAAATAAAATAAATAAATACAAAAAGTAAAAAGTATAAAAAATAAAAAAGTAAAAGATAATTTTAGAAAAAGACGACAAACACTTGCAGGTGTTTGCTGTACAGCAGTAAAGCAAGCACAGCAAACAATAGTTAAATAAAAATATGAAGAATGTCATTTATAAAACAAAATAAATCTAGGGTTGACTTTGCCCCAATGGATGGGCAGGTTGACAGAGAAATAAGTATATCTGCATCAACAATATTCCTGTATACTTAGAAACATCAACACCTCAGAATTAAAAGAGGGCAATAAATGTGTGTTTGATATACAGCAGTGGAACAGACACAGCAGACAATAGTTTAAAAAACATGTAAATCATAATTTATAAAACCAGATGAATGCAGGATGGAGTTTGCACCAACGAACAGGCACGTTGACAAAGAGATATAAGTATTTTAGCATGTGTGTGGAAAAATAAAAAAATCATCCAGCAGCAAAAAAAGGTTAAACCCTATAAAAATGTGTTTTTATGAAAAACATCAAAAAGAGTCTGGCCAAATCCTTGGAATGCAGATTTTGTAATATAAACATATAGTGAGCAAAGTGTGCATGCAGGACTTACAGTTAAAAGAAAAGAAAAAGGGAAAAAAGAAAAAAAAAAACCCCTCAAGGAATGGTCCAGTAAATTACTACTCTAGATTGTAATAGGAGGAGAGAATGGTAGTCAATATACAGTACAGTTAGTTCTATGATAATGTATAACAAAGCCAGTTCCAGATTATTTCAAATTGTGACTTTCAATTGCGATGCTGGCCAGCATTTTATGAGCCATGATCCAGGAAACTTTAGTCTTGGTAAGGGACAGGGAGACAGAATTAGTTTTCCAAGCAGGTAAAACGGAGATCTTTGACACCAGCATACTGCATTTAATATGGGTTTATTTAGCAAGGTTTAAGACCTTGCGTATGAGAGTGTAGTCCCCTGACCAATATTTGTTCACTTTAGAACATGAAAACCATGTGTGAAACATGGTGCCCTGCTGTCCACATTGCCTAGAACATAGGGAAGAAGTACCAGGATAAATAATGAGTAAATGCAAGTGGACCAGATACAAGCTTCATAAGGCTTTACAGTTTGCTTCAGTCATAAACTTTTTTATAAAACCCTTGAATATTCTTAAAACCCAATGTGTACCAATACTCAGGTTCAAATGTTTGGCCTAGATCAGCCTCCCAGGAGGTCATATAGGATAGCTTTGTAAACCAAACTGAGGTAAGCATACAGAACTGAATCTCTCGCCCCAGCCAGCAAGCAGCACTTTTTATATTGAGTGTGAAGCACAATATCAGATGACTTCTTTTGTAATGTATGATGGAAATGCAGTCTTTGGCCCTAAGTAATTTAGAAGAGTGCATTTTTCATTTTTATTTTTAAATGTTCAAGTGGTTATACACCTTTGAGGCCATTTAGGTTATCCAATGCAATACATCCTATATTGATTCACCATTGGAAGGCTTTAAAATTGAGACCTGGTTAAGACACTGGATAAAAAACAGTAGCTGGATAAGACACTGGATAAAAGAGCAGCCAATGGAGTATGGATGCTGACATATTTCATTTTCTATAGAGGTTTTCTAAAATACAAAAGCAATGTATCCCCTAGGCAGTGGAATCCCTTTAGTGGAGCTGTCTAATAACCAAGTAACACAGTTAGTATCAAAAAACAATGTATCCCCTCAACGGAGAAATCCCATTAATGGAGCTAACCAGCAACTAAGTAACACAGTTGATAACTAGTATATAAATCAGTATTTAATTAAATACTGATTTATATACTAGTTATCAACTGTGTTGATTTATATACTAGTTATCAACTGTGTTGATTTATATACTAGTTATCAACTGTGTTACTTAGTTGCTGGTTAGCTCCATTAATGGGATTTCTCCATTGAGGGGATACATTGTTCCGCCTCCTCCACCTCACGGCCACACCTCCCTCGCTACGTCCTCTGCGTCCTCTGGCCGGCTCCCAAGTCCCTCTCTTCAGCTCTCACCGCTGGTAGCGTGAGAATGCTGCGGCACCGCTGGCTCCTCAGATCGGCGCTGGGCGCATGAGAAAGCCATGGCCGTAGGCAGGCACTTAATAAACTTTTGCCGCACTAAAAAATCTTCGGGCCGCGGCGCCCCCCAACTGGCAGAATACCAGTGTCCTGGCTGCGCCCTTACCCAGCCTGTACCCGAGGCGAGTGCCTCACTCGCCTCGCCCTTCCTACGGCCCTGCATTTACATATATCACAAGTAGCTGACGTTTGCTTGAATCTAGACACATGATGTTTAAAATGGGGAAGTGATGCAAAGCATCATGGGAATCAGAGTTTTAGGAAAGTTTGCTATTGGTAAGGTAATCAAATTGTTTCTAAAGAACTGGTGTCATACTATACACTACAATTTTTAATGAGCCTGGAGTTCAGCTGCAAACAGGTCCAAATAATGAACATTTTATAAGGAATGAACCAGTAAGAAACAGTTTTGAGTTTTAATACAGATTTCACCTCCCAAGTCATTATGGAATCATTTGGTATTCACTGCGATAACACCAATCATAATGAACTCATTTGGAATTCATATGGCTGTCATACGCACTTCCAATGGAATTCCATTGTGGTTTAGAGCTAGTTAATGCTAATAGTAATAGACACTTAAAAGAAAGTGTCGCTATATAGGGTCAGTAAGATCAGAATATTTGGTTTATTCAAGAAAAAAAAATATCATGCTTTTCTAATATTTTTAAAGTATAATGATTGCTCCCCTGCAAGTACAGTAGCTCATGTCCATAGTTCACAAATCTTGTCTTATTAATTTAAGGTTTAATGGAATTATAAAGTAGTTTAATCCTTGGTGTAATAGAATTATTACATTTTACTTAATAAAGCCACTCTGCAATATTTTTCACTAAAATTATAATTAGTGAGGATGTACAGCCTTTTATTGTTATTACAGGTAGATTATTTTGCAGTACAGCCTAGCAAGAGTAAGCTGTAAAATAGAAAATCGCATTAATTTCCTTTACGAACAGATATTAAGCTTGTTCTGAAATTCACACTAGAATATCATGAGTTGTTGTAATTTCTAAATTGTTGTTGCATAAGACAAACATTCATTTACTCATCCATGCACTATTTGTAAAATTTAGAATACCTCCTAAATGTTTCTGCTTTGGCAACACAGTTGTTGGGCCTCTGATAGGCATAGGGCAAATATGGACAAGGCATTGTCAGATTAAAGGTGCACAATTAGGGCTATGCTACACAGGAGGCTGTGAGTGAGCCATCCATCTAAATTTCCTACAGAGATCATGTGTGCAAGATTGCAAGACATGATAGGTTAATTGCTGTGAAATGTATTATTTTGCATTGATCTGGCAGAAATATCACATTCTATACAGTAATCTTTACATATTCAAATAAATTTTTATCCTATTCAAGAGAATTTAGATATTTGTCCACTCTGTCCACTGAGGGAGAGAGAGTGTCCTGACCATCAGTCAGTTTGTATATATAAAGGCATGTGGACAGTGGAGACTAATAATGAGGTCTGACTACCAGGTAAAATGTTGATCTACGAATAGATGCTTCCCATGTGCTACTGGATTCTACTGAATATTACAAAGGGACCCATGCTGATCTCATTACTATCATGGAGTCACTGGGGACACTGGAGCACCACATGGACCTTCAGTGGTCTATCTGCTTAACCCAAGATGATCAGGAACATCTAGCTTCAGAAAAGATGCACTGCTGTTTGGTATTCCAGCCCTCTCTTCCCCTGTTCTGCTGTTCTTAATAAAACCTTTAAACGACATCCAAGGACTTCAGACTGTCATCACTGCAAGATTTGCATCTACTGTAAGTCCTATGCCTGGAGACAAGGTTTTCTCAATTGGGAGACCCACTTGCAAAACCACAAGGGCCAGTTTGGTGGAGGGACTGCCATGCAAAACTATATTAGGGTCCCATACTCCATACTGCAGAGGCTCAGCCTTCAGTTACCACACAGGTGCATGCTATTATGGTAGCTTGCAGAGAAAAACAAGGAAGTGTTTAGCAACAGGGCAACAGTAGCATCTGTAGGCACAAACATACGGTAGTATTCCACCATGCCTAAAAAAATGCTTCAACACTGACACAAACTCAGGCCAACTTTTAATTAGTTCAATCTTGACCATTAGAAGATTTATGACCCTCAACCCAATACCAGGCTCTTGCCAGGCCTATTGCACATTTGTTTGGAGTGGCCGTTAACCTGGCCATACTAAAGGAATCTAGAACTGCCCAGACCTTCTGTAGCTGGAAACCCCACTTAAGAATAAAAATAACAACATCATCTGGATATGCCAAAGCATATGATTTGTGGGGATTAAAAATGCAATACTCTGTCTCCTGGGTAAAGGTTCTCATTTTAGCAGAGTGGTTATAAATTCTGGCCTCCACCTAGGTTTGCTGTATATGTTCCCAAAATATGGGCATGGCTGCCTTTATCCTAATCTGCTTCTGAGCAGTGTGAATACACTTTTGTGAGGTGTGGCCTCTTGCTCCCATACTTCCATCTACTGTAGAAAATGTAAAATGCAGAAAACCTTGTGAACGACTGAGGAACTTCACTTACTAAAAGCATAGATATGGTGACAGGAAGTCCCAATTTTTTCCATCCTTATCAACCCTTATCAAGAACTTTCAGAGTTCTACCAGTTCTACCAACCCATCAGTTTGGGGGTGGTACACTGAGGTGCGTAGGGAAATAATTTTTAACAACCAATACAGCTCTTTGGCTACCTTTGACATGAAAGGGGTTCCTTGGACTGTCAAAATTACTTTTCCAGTATGGGAAAACATGTGGAACAGCTCTTATAGGATATATTTCTGAGAGGAACTACTCTTGTGTAAGTGGCAAGAACTACCAATGTGTGCTGGTGCCCCCTGGTGGACTTTTGCAATGGCCTGTCTGAAACTGTGTGGGTCTATTCACTAAGCTGCCGAAGGATCTAGCCGTAGCTTTGGCTGATCCTTCGGCTAGCTTCGGCCCCAGGACCCCTTCGGTTCAGTAGAACCAAAGGGCTGCTGTACGGGCTATTCACTATAAACCTTATAGTGAATAGAGTAAACCTTAACCTTTGTCATTTTTTTTTTACTTCTGATATCGAAGCCGTTGGCTGCCATCAGAACAAAAAAAAATAAGCATAGGAATGCATAGCTACATTTCTATTGGCTATTTCAATTTGCAATGGCCAATAGCAAACTAGCTATTGCACCCGCCCACTGCTGCTGTCAATCAGCAGAGGGGACCTGCAGTTCTCCATCAGTGATTGAGTATCGAGCAGGATTGCCGAGCCGAATGACGCTCGGCGGCATTCGGCTATTCACTCACTGCTGTTCGGCATCTGTGAGAATAGGCCCGAACAGCAGCGAGCAGCCTGCCGGAGGTTCCGCTCAGCCGATCCAGTTGTTTGTATTGGCTGAGTCGAACTCCTTTTGCACTTCGGGTCGGCCGAACATGCTGAGCATGTTTGGCCGACCCGAAGCCATGCAAAGCAAGCCGATGTACGGCTGATTTCAGGCGATATACGGCTGAAATCAGCCGTACAAGCCTGAAGTGAATAGCTGAACATTGTTCGGCTCACTTCACTTGGGGTCTGCTGTTCACTCGGCTGCCCTCGGCAGCTTAGTGAATAGAACCCTGTCTGTTCAAAAGGAACCTCAATTTCAGGCAAGGGTATCAGTGGGCAAGAATGTGGTTTGGGTGCATTAATTTGAAACTCAGGGCAAGATTTACAATACTCCTCAACTGCTTTATAAATAGCAGGTCAGAAAAAATTGCTGCTCAACTTGCTCTTTTGAATTTCTACTCCTAAATGACAAACCAACACATATTAATGGGTCAGATCCACCATCCTTGTGTAAGAATAGGTACTTCTGGTTTTTGAGGTACCCTGTTAATCACCTTTACATTTATCCATGCAATTGGAATCCCACAACTGTGCAGTGCCAAAATCTTCCCGTGGCCACCAGTATATCTGTTACTTCTGCCACTAGGGCAATTTCCCCTGTCTCTCCAAACATGACCACTGCTGGGAAGTTGGCAGGAACCTCTGACATAGTGTTGTCAACAAACCTGGCAGGTTCTGACGACAGGGGTTTGATCTCTGGAACGTGTCAACCGGAGGAAGACTATTGTATAGATGGCTTTGGCTTAGCACTAACACTTCCAATTTCTCACTTCGTTTGTCCATCTTGATCTACTCGAGATCGTCACTTTCAATGCTCATTTTTATCAGTCGTTTGTAAGTACATTTCCAGCTGTATTTTACCTCTATTAAATCAGTTTTGCACTATGGAGGCGCTCCTTTTGATTTGTTCCACGTGGTGATATGACCTGCTATATCTAAGAAAAATACTTGGCATTGAAGAACACTTGGAGTGCTGGTGAACATTCATTCTGTCGGTCGTATGTGTCATGTTACACACTGAAGGTGTAACAGGAAACATGGTCCCAAAGGTAAACTTAGCCTTTAAGAAAACAAAATTTCGGGGAAGCATGGCAGAATTATTTGGCCTTTGAATTGTTCTTTTGGATTATCTTAGAGATGTAAGAAGCCAGCATGTAATTTAGCTAGCCTGCAGCCACAGTAACCTGACATATCTGTTGAGTTGACTTTAAAGCATCTAATTTTCTGATTTTTTAATGTGGTGCTAGGTAAAGTAAAGCTTCAAATGTTTTTGAAATATGTAAGGGTCACATAGGGTGCTTTTCTGGGTTAAGCTTGTTGCATAGTTTTCCTATGCGACTTGTTCAAATTCAGACTTTAGTGTCCTACAACAATTCCTTGGAAATCTGAATAAAACATTGTTCCAAATACCAAGGGATGAAAAACGACCTCAATTTCACTGAGAAAAGGTAATTTTTAATTATTTCTGCAAAATTCTTTTTGAGATGTAGCTTGATTTGTAAAATGTGTTAGGATAAATATTCTATGTTGTCATATAAAACCATTTTATGAACTCATTAACTGCATGAAAGGGAAATTGTGGAGCCCTGTCAGCAGGAAGGTGGTGGTCAATGACAGCCACAAATATTTAACATGAATTCATGAACATGCATGCAATTATTAGTTTGAAAATCTATCTTTCTTAGTCAAGTTTTGTATTCCCTATTGCTCCTTTATTGAAGAGTACATTATCACTGAATTTTAATTTGCTATATCTTAATTTCTCATTTTCACTGAATAATGCTATTTATTAAAATAAATTAATTTGATGCAATGAATATCAAATTACTGTTTCATAGGAAAAGACTTCTGGAACAATAGACTTTCTGATAACTGCTGTAGATTTGACAATGCCTATGCTATTAAAAAGCTAATGTACGGCAGCAACACACTTTAAAACATATTATGTTGATTAGAAGTAAACCATATTAAGGCACAGGCTTACTAAGTGCCATATATTATACCTCATCTTAGAAAACCTCAAAAGCTCAATAAGTTTAAGGGCCCACTCAGACTTATATATTGCGGGATCATGTATCAATGTGCTTCAACGCAACACATGTTGCAACGCACATACCCTCTGTTGTGGAAAAAAGGGTTGTGTGTGTTGGCAGCCAATTCATAATAAATAGGCAGCCCTAATGCAACGCACATGAACACACAACAAAACGTACATCAACAAACATGCGTTAATGCTCCATAACAAACTGCATAAGTGTAAATACACCTTAAAAAGTGAGCCTGTATTTTCTGGTGCAGGACACATTATTGCCACCCTACCCTGCACATGCTTATTGTACCTTCCTTGTGCAACTCCAGCATTCCATTCATTGTCTGGAAATGAAAAATGGAAGCCCCATGTAAGCTCTTAATCACCACTTGGACCTTACACAAGGCAAGTTACTTTCTCTTTACCAATCAGCAAGCACCAAGGCAACCAAGAGTCAATCACCCTTATACCTGGACGTACCATGTCTTTTTTTTACTCTGTATGGAGATGCTGAATACAATGGCAGTAAAGCTGAGTATGTGCAGCTGGGGAGGGAGGCCGTTAAGGGAAGAAGTATACTTTAAAGCCAAATTCCATGCAAGTAGTCATACGTATAGATGAAATACATGTATTGTACCTGTGAAATTATTTGAAATTCTGTGAAGTGAGTTTTGAGATTCAGACATCCATGCCAGAAAGCAAAATCAGGTCATCAACCCCCCAAAACAGAGTTAGCACACTTTGCTCAAGAATAGACCTAGATCATTACTGATTGAACAATGACAGAGCAGCAGCAAATAGGTGAGGTCATTATCACATTCAGAGAGCACACTCTTTTCTTTCCTTCTATCTGCAACTCCATTGTTAGCACAGCAGAAGAACCTGGTTGGCTGGTATTTCCAGGCCTCCCTTTCCCAGACTAAGTGCTGCTGCATAAGGGATTACAGAAAATCTATATAAAGAGAGTATTTAGGTGGGGGGGGCGTGGCTATGATGTGAAGCTAACCACACGTGTCTGGTGGAGCTCCGCTGCTTCCGACTCCATTATCCTGCTATTTCTCCTGCCTGGCGTGATCCCCATGCTCAAATAGTCCTCCATCCTGTGCAGGACTTACCTGGGAGTAGATCTATGTCCGCCAGGTCTCGTCGGCTGGCCGCAGCTCTTCGGAGATCCTTTCGGAAGGTGAAGGGCTCAGGCGTGGGATCCGCTGGCGCCATCTTGGCCTCGCCGGCTTCCGTCCCTGTGTCTTCCATGCAGCGGCTGAACATGGAGGGGGATGGCGTGGAGGGGGTGAGTGCTACCTTACCACAGACTCCTACGCCCGGGGGCCCAGCAACACCCATTCCTGCGGGATTAGGGACATCAGCCTACTGGCAGCGATCGAGGGATGCCAGGTCACCCTCACCGCAAAAATTGACCACCTGGCGGCAGAATGCACTCTGATCCGCCATGACCTAGACAAGATCCGTACCCGCATAATGGCTGCAGAAACCAGGGTATCGGATGTGGAAGACATGGTGCACGGGCATACTGCTACGCTTACAGATTTGCAGCGCACAGTCCATATCCTGGCTTCCAGAGTTGATGACGCCGAGAACCGCATGAGGAGGAAAAATGTCCGCATTGTTGGATTGCTGGAGGGTGAGGAGTGTGCGGATCCAGTAAAGTTTTCTGAAACTTTATTTAAGAGGGTCCTGGAGCTGGACGAGTTGCCCCCTACTTTCCTGGTTGAACGTGCTCACCGAGTTCCCACGGGTAGGGCACCGCCGGGGGCCCCCCTGCGTCCCTTTCTGGCTCGCCTCCTGAACTACAGGGACAAGATCCTGGCTGCTGCTCGTAGATGTCCTGATGTCTGCTGTGGGAATGCGCAACTTTTTTTCCTGATTTCTCCGTGGAGATACAGAAGAGAAGGAGATCATTTGTTGAGGTCCAGCGTAGGCTCCGGGAGAAAGGCATTAAATATGGCATGTATTACCCGAGCAAGTTGCGGGTCCAGCACTCGGGAACGATCCACTTCTTTGACAGCCCAGGCAGGAGATTGGCTGGATACCATGCGGTAGAAGGGGTCTGTTATTTCACTGATCGTTACCTTGGATCTTCCCTCCTTGGGGTGCCCTGCTTGGTGGCTGATGCAAAATCTTCTCATCCTACTTACCTGATGCCTGTTATACGGCGGCCCCTGAGCTGGGGATGAGATCCATGGATTTTTCATTTTTGACTCATCTGAACATTGAGACACTGACACCCCTGCCCTATGTGGCTGGCCTGGTATCCCATGGGGGGCTGCGGGTTCTCCACCATACTACACACTGGCTACTGTTTTGCCCTCTTTTTGGTTTTTGTTGTTTGATTTTTGAACTGGGACACTTCTAACTGGGGGTGCTCTGACAATTGGAGGGAGTTTTTTTTGGGTATAAGCTTCTAGTTGTTACGGTTATTCTTGTTCTTACTAGCAAGCAAGAGGTTTTAGCTTAAGGGGGGGAGTTTGTTGAACGGGGATGCTATGCCATTTTCATGCTCTAAGCAGAAGGTTGACACTGCTTGTTATATGTCTAGCCGGCTCACTGTGTTCGTTGTTCTATCCTTGGCCACTCATGTGTCTATGGTCTTTCTATGGGGGAACGCCTTAATATTCTGTCATGGAATGTGAGGGGTCTCAACGATAAATGTAAGCGTTCAATGATCCTTAGTTACCTGAAACAGCAGAGACCGCACATTATCCTTTTACAGGAAACCCATTTAACGGGCAGAATGTCCATGCACTACAATTCGCTATTGTAAATGTTCATGCACCACCCCCTTTCAATGTGCAGGTATTGTACACGGTCTTCCATAAACTCGCTGTCTACTTTCCCATACCAGTCCTCATAGCGGAAGACTTCAATAATATTCTAGACTCCTCTTTGGACTCCTCTAATGTAGCCAGACCTGCTGGGTTGGATCTTTTATCCTGGGCAGACACGGCCGGGTTGGAGAAAGTCTGGAGGTGGAAAAACCCGGGACAGCATGCATACTACCATCTCTCCCACACCCATGGCTCCTCGGCTCGAATAGATATGGCCTTTGGCAAAAGGGACCTACTTAACCTGGTGGTCGGGGCATCCTGCTTGCCTGTGGGTCTGTCGGACCATGTCCCGCTCACTGTTTCCCTGTTGCTACCGGGCCCTAGGAGTTCTGGGTGTTGGAGATTGTCACCGAGTTGGCTAAGTGTGGAAATGGAATCCAGCCGCGTGATCCCTGCTATGGAGGCATACTGGGAGACAAATGAGGGTACAGCTTCTACCAATATTGTGTGGGATGCATTTAAGGCCAATGTGTGCGGGGAATTTGTGTCTGCTATCAAAGCTTTTCGTATGGAGTTCAATGTGGTTCTAGATGAACTACAGAGGAAGGAATCAGCATCTGCTGCGGCCTTCGCAACTTTTTCTGGGGAGACATCTCTGGAGGAGCTCCGAGCGGCACGCTGAACGGGGGGACAAAAATGGAAAGTTTCTAGCCTTACTGTAAGGGCAAGATGGCGGCTGCGCATGCGTGCCGAAACCGGAAGTGACCCAAACCGGAAGTGCACGGAAACACGTGCAACGGCCGTCGCACAGGAAGTGATGCAGCTAATCGGATCTAGTTCCACATATAGAGTGAGTCTGCCCTTGCTCCTTTGCTGATGGTCTTTCTCAGCTAGTTGTTCCTGTGCCTGCTCCTGCCTTGCCTCCTGTGACCCAGCTTGTTTTTGGACCTTGCTATTTGGATTGCCGCCTGCCCCTGACCTCGGCCTGTTTCTGGACTCTGCTTTTGCCTCTCGATTGTGTACCCTGCTGCCCGGCTGTCTCCGACTTTTGGCTCCCCTGACCTGGCTTCAGTCTCCCGTCTTTGCCTGGATACCATCTGCTCAGAGGACTTCTGGACTCATCCTGCACGGCACTCGTGCTCCTCGCTGTCTGCCTGCTCCCTGTCCCTACTTCCAGGGGTAGGGAGACACGAGCCGCAAGAGAAGCCTCCTCACCTTCCGGTCTCTTACCAGGTACGTGACACTTACTGGTTGCAGACCAGAGGAATCATACCACTGTTCCATGTATTCTGACTGAAAGGGGGGATATATAATTACTGAACCACAGGCCATCTTACAGGAGTTCCATTCCTATTATCAGACCCTCTATTCCAGGATTCCGGGTTATGACTCTGCTCGCTTCTGGAAGGGTTGTCCTTGCCGATGCTAGAGGAAGCAGATGGTGAGTTCTTGGATGCGGACGTCTAGGTTCCCGAAATACTGGCTGCCATCTCTTCATTCCCAAATGACAACTCCCCGCGCCCAGATGGTATGCCCGGGGGATGGTATAAATTACATGCTGAGAGGCTGGCACCCAGGCTTCGGGATCTGTACGCGTCTGCTTTAATATCCAGTGAACTTCCTGATTCCTTTTGCGGTGCTCATGTTGTTTTCCTTCCCAAGCCCGGCAAGGACCCCCTTTTATGTTTCTCCTACCGACTCATAGCCCTTCTTAATATGGATCTAAAAATCCTTACTAAGGTTCTGGCTACCCGCTTGTCTAGGGTGATTGGCTGCCTGGTTAACATGGATCAGACGGGATTCATGCCGGGCAAGTCCACGGACACCAATCTGCGTCATGTGTTTACCCACTTGCACCTATCGCGGGATGTGGGGGGCACTGGGGCGTTGGTGTCCCTGGACATTGCCAAGACATTCGATTCGGTGGATTGGGGGTTCATGACTCGGGTGCTGAACTGTATGAACTTTGGCCCACGGTTCAAGAAATGTATAGCCATACTGTACAGTAGACCCAGGGCAGCTCTAAAGATTGGTCATGCACTTTCCGCACCTTTTGAGGTAGAACGGGGCACGCGTCAGGGCTGCCCCTTATCACCGGGCCTATTTGCTCTTGTGATGGAGCCCCTGGCGGTGGCCCTTCGTTCCTCTCCAGACATTCGATGTGTACGGGTGGGGGGGATTGAGGAACGTCTGGCTTTGTATGCAGACAACCTCATCCTGTTCCTCTCTGATGCAGGACCCTCCCTGCGCGCAGTGTTGGAGGTGCTTGAAAGTTTTGCTATGTTCTTAGGATTGCATGTGAACTGGTCAAAGTCGCACATTTTGCCATTGAACAGGCTTACTTACCCGGTGGTCACTATTACTGCCAAGGTAGGGGATTATTATGCAATGAATGTCTTTCCTTTACTCCTTACCACTAAGCGCAGGTTAGAGGCGTGGATGCATCTGCCATTGACTCTAATTGGACGCACTAATCTTATCAAAATGAAGGTGCTCCCAGTCCTGCTCTACTTCTTGCGTAACTCTCCTGTACATATCCTCAATGCCTTCTTTAAAAAGATGCATCAGCTGTTCTCCTCCTTTGTGTGGAATAACAAGACTCCACGGGTTAAGCTTAGTCTCCTCCAAGAGCCCTGGGCACAGGGGGGCTTGGCCTTACCAAACCTCAAAAAGTACTATTTAGATGGGCAGAGGGTGGTGGTCCATCGTTGGCTAACCACAGACGATAGTGATGCGGCGGTGGTGACGGAGGCCGCCTCAGTGGGATCATATGCAGCCTTAACGAGTTGGTTTATAGAAGGGTGGGGGCACCATACCCTCTGACGGTGTCCATGACCGACTCTTAAGGCTAGGGATGAGGTGTGTAAACTCCTATATCCTGATAATACTCATATATCGCCACATGCCCCTCTGTGGAATAACCCAAAACTGCGACACTTTATGGATATCCCTGACTTCCATATCTGGCCGGAGAAGGGAATAAAGACCTTGGGGGATCTAACTTTGACCGGTTCACTAGCCTCCTTCGCAGAACTACAAGGGAAATGTAACCTTCCGAACAACTACATGTTTAGGTACTTTCAGATACGGCATGCTTTCCAGACGCAAATGGGGAGGTCACACTGCGCCCTTAATGTCTCACCTTTGGAATCCCTCCTTCGGCGGGAGGGTCTACAAAAGCCTTTATCACTGGTGCACCAGGCCCTGTCAGATACGACAGGTGTCCATAAACTCCCTTGCAGACTAAAGTGGGTGGTGGATGTGCCGGACCTCTCGGATGATGCCTGGGAGGAGGTGTGGGATTACCCCTTCTCCCACTTACTTGGTTCGGGACCGTCTCATTCAATTCAAAATACTGCATAGAGTATATTACACACCTGCATGGCTGGCAAGGATATACAGGGATACTTCCTTCTCCTGCTGGCGCTGCTTGGTACAGCCAGCAGATTTCAGGCACATTTTCTGGGACTGTCCGGGGATTGTGGGGTACTGGAAATCAGTCACGGACTTCATATCGCAGGTAATGGCACTCCCCATCCCGTTGACCATCTCTATGTGCTTGCTGGGGCTCACTGAACAGGCTGCTCCTATCACTGCCCTACGTACACTGATTGGGGTGCTGTTGTTCTATGCGAGGAAATTGGTAGTGCTGCACTGGAAACAAAAAGATCCCCCCTCTCTGGTGCAGTGGAGGGGTATTGTGGACGCCTCTATACATCTGTCTAAAGCAGCTAACATCAGTAGGGGATGCCCGAAGAAGTTTGATAGGGTTTGGGGACACTGGACGGCCATAGCCTGATGATGGTAGAACACTGAGTAGTACTGCTTTGGGTTACCCCTTGGTTTCGTTAGCTGCAGCCCTAGTTTGGTTGTGGGAACGTTATGTATAATTGTTGTATTAAGTATGTGCCCCTACTTCGGTGGGTGAGGTTTGGAAATGTATGTGCCTATTGAAAAATTAATAAATAGTATTTTCACAAAAAAAAGAGAATATTTAGGTGCCTACCCTAGGCATACTTACACTACCTACATGCCAAATGCATTTAAAAAGATATGTTCAGAGGGCCTTCTCCAACCCCAGTATACTCTTCTTACCTGTGCTCCCTCTCTTTGCCACGAAGTGCAGAAATTGGCTGTGTTTGCAACCCAGGGCAGCAGTGATGTCACTTCTCCAGTCATGTATCCCAGCCACATGACCTGCTCTCTTGTGATGGTACCCAAGTCTTTTGGTCAATCTCTAGGCCCCAGCACCATCACAGGGAAGATGGTCACATGCTCCCCTCAACTTGGAAGTGACAGGTAGTGACGTTGGTTGTAGAGGAGCAAGGAGCTGCAATGGATTGCAAGCAAGATGAGTATAAGGGGGTTGGGGGATTTTTATTGTTTTATGTGTTCCCAATAGGGATATTACCTGTAATTTCTTGTTTTGATGACAGGGTCTTGAACAGAACATTTAAGGAAAGTTACTCCAAAGGGGAAAATAGAGAAATAAACCTTCATTAAAATGAAGTGGCATAGGGTTCTGTTTATGGAGGTTTTCTATTTAGTAGTTGTTTTCCTCTATTAGTTGAACTCGATGGACTGTGGCTTTTTACAACCTGTTTAACTATGTAACTATGTAAGTGGAGAAGGGCTGAAATATTTCTTGGGTTTTTATTGCAGTTGGCACTTTCTTGTGCCACATATACCAACTCCAATTTCTTGTTCTGGTGTCACAGCACCATAAATTAAATGAAATATATCAACAAGGTCACAAACAGCAATAAAACCCACAACTGATGTTCTAACCCTTTCCTGCTCTAATCAAAGTAAGAAAAACATTTTGGCTGGCTTTTGGCTTAAATCATAGAAAATGGCTGCATAATGTGTGCATTGGGGGGAATTTATCAAAACTGGAGCAGAAGAATCTGGAGCAGTTGCCTATGGCAACCAATCAGCTTTTCTCTTCAGTTTGTTCAGATAAGGTTTGTAAATAAAAGGTGGATGATGATTGGTTGCCTTAGGCAACTGCTCCATATTCTGTCTGCTCCAGTTTTGATAAATTCCCCTCATTACTATAAAATCCCTTTAACAAATGCCACATGCATTTCAAATAAAATAAATGTAAAAATACAAATAAAATGTATTAGCACACAGCTGAACTTCAAACACGGTTCATCATAATACTATCTGTGAAAAGAAAAGGGCAGCATTTTATAGCATCCAAATATATTTCTCATCAATTTCGTAGCGCTTTTTAAAAAAGTATGCAAACTACAAAAATGAAAATTACAAATAGGAATTTTGGAGGAAAAAAAAGTTGATCTCTTCACGCAGTATAGAACATTTGATGTGCATTATACTACATCTTATTGTATTATGTTTCACATAGTCTTGTGTGGCTCCAATATTACTCACAATAATGTGACATAAGCAATACAATTCAACACCACAAAAAACTGAGTAGTTAATAAATATATATATTTTGCATAGGATGGTCACTATAAATTCTGAGGCTGTACCGTCAATCCAGACTTCTTGTAGAAAGTGACAGCAATCTGAGCACAAATGCACCCAATGGGTGTGCATCTAGCATCGTAGCAAATATCAAACAACAATTATTTTACTTTTATTATGTATAGATCAATATGTATTGTGTTATTTTATCAAGCAATTTTGAAACATATAGTCACAGTGGATTGTCTTTCTTTCCTTGTTATCAATTGTCATATATATATATTATTATTATTATTATTATTTTTTTTTTTACAGAAAATAAACTATGCTTCTCTAACCTCAGGGTATTACCTTGAAACTCAGAATCTAGTTATCCATTTCAGGGTTTCTGGGCCTATGGGACAGATATCCAGAGAATATTGAGTTTCTTACATAAAGTGTGGGGCTTTGTGGCTCAGCGTAGACAATGTACATTTTTCTGCTTCGATGCTTCTGTGCAGCATTTGATACTTTCCTTGTGATAAACCTGTAGACAGGTTATTTTTAAGCTGGCTGAATGTACTCTTGGCATACAGTAACATGACAATTTAAATTCTTTACTACTCACAATGATGATGATTACTGTTTGGAATAATAGGTTTTGAAGGAAAGAATAACAGCTTTTCATGTAGATAAACTTTTTGTGCTAAACGTTTGCTGATTTGAAACTTTTTTTGTATGGAAGCTGCACCTTTTTAATGAATAGTATTTGAAACTTCTGTATCTTTGAATATTAGTAAGGTTAAAATATAAAGCCAGTAATGTCCCATATTGAAATGAATGTTCCTTCTGACAGCTACATTTTCATTGCTTCATAATCTTGAAAAATAGTGCTAGGTCTAACTTTCAGGGTAGGTCTTATTTGCGGGGAAACAGGGTATATACTATGGACAGTGTGTGTGTGTGTGACCTAGGTTTTTCACATGCACATGTTAAAGTGCTTCAGGATTTATGACTGATAGGGAGAAAACAAACTTTTGCCGCCCATCCCAGAGCCTTGTAGAGCTTTGGGTGTAAAAAAGCCTTCATTCCTAGGTCTAAAGGTGCCCGTACACCTTACGATTATCTTACGATAATCGTATGCGATCGACTTTTCGTACGACAATCGTAATGTGTGAATGTAGTGCCCGACAGATAGTACTGTACAATCGTACGACTTTTGATGGTCAAGCATGTTTGAAAACTTTGGTCGATCGCACGATGTTCGCATGGTTGGTGGCGTTTCCGTCCGTCAAAAGTCGTACGATTAACACTGCGCATGCGCAAACGAAAATAATTACGGTCAATTACCGCAAGTTGTCCAGGTGGTTTTTTTAACTACTGCTGATTGAACCTTGCAATAATCGTGGCAGGATGGGGCCGTCGTACGAAAATCGTATGACGGTTCGATAATCGGACGAAAAGTTTCGTCCGTTAATCGTAAGGTGTATGGGCACCTTTAATCTTATCTAATAATCAGATCCCATTATCAGTCTCAGCTTTTTTTAATGTATGTGAAATACATGATGCTCAGAGTTCCCACTTTCTCTCATGTGAGTCTGCTGCTAGGTCAAAGGCTGAGTACTGTCAGAACACTAAAATAGGTACAGGTAGTGTTAATTTGTAGGGATGCACCGATATATCGGCCGCCGAAACATATCGGCAGAAAATGGCACTTTTGGCTAAATGCCGAAAGTGCAATTTTCCTGCCGATACATCAGAGGATCCGTGATTACTTTCCTCCCCGCTGGGCGCTGCTCTGTGTCCCAGCAGAAAGGAGAGAAAGTGTAAAAGTTTATAAAAAATAAATAAAAATAAAATATTTGAAAAATTTGAAAAAATTTAAATGAAAACACTTTCGGTATCGGTTTCGGCCTGACAATTTTTTCTATTTCGGTTTCGTTTCGGTTTTTAAATTTCTATTTCGGTACACCTCTATTAATTTGTTTTGAGAAACCAACTAACATAAGATCAGTTTCTGACCAACGAGGTGTTGGTCAGAAACTGATCTTATGTTAGTTGGTGGCTCATATGAGCAGATGTTTTGTTTGTCTTATGCTACAAAGTGAATGCTCTGCAAGTGTAAGTGTTTCTAAATCAAAATGAAGGGAATAATGCAATGGCCACGAAATGGTTTCTGGTTCTGCAAGATTTTTCATTTTCTTTTACAAAAGTTTAATGAGAATGTTTACAATAATACACAGAAGGTGAGGTAAATGATAGAGTGCGGAAAAGGATAAGGTGGGATATGGGTAGAGTGGAAGAGGATTCCTTGGGGGTAGTAATTAAAGTGGCTGATGAAGAGCCATCAGATCATTGAGGTTGGAAATAGGATATCTATTATTGCCATGTGAGGAGAAATTTAGCATAAGTATCGGTTAGTATGCGCAACACATTCAATTTTATGTAGAACACAGGCTAGGGTCCCAGCAAGGCAATGCTCATGGACTGCCACATGTCTACTATATGTTGTCAAAATGTGCTCCTTCCCAAAGATCTGAGAAGGGACAGTGTATGTGAGGCACCAGCTGGCAGGATTGTTGAAGGTGTGTATATGTCACTTAGGTTTCAAACATAGTGAGGGACTCCAGAATTTTTGGCTGTTGTAGAGGAAACAAACTTTTCGATTTATTGGAATTCGGAATCCTAATGTGTCCTAGAGCCCAGAGGCTTTGCACACCTTTGGATGTGAACTTACCAATGCTTAGGGCTCTCATTCTCCCTGTTGTGGAAGCATGCTGCCGGGTGAAAGGCTGACAGAACACCCTTTAATGGCTAACTTAAAAGAGAACTATAGCCAAACCTTTTTGGCTACTGCCCACTATATGCTGACAGTGCAGACCTGCGCTGCAGCCGCAAAAGATCCCGACAATATTGTAGGGATCCACCCCGATGCCTGATTGACGGATGGCTCTGCCTCTCTAGACCCCCACCCCCTTCCCTGTCTGTCCCACCAATAAGCACTAGAGGGAGTTGGGAGGGGATAATCCCTGTGAGGAGTGGTGACTGACAGTCACTGCTCTCTGCAGGGAGAAGCTGAGCGATTAGTGGTATGTGATCGCTCAGTTCTCAAGCTATAGAGGGGCATGTGACAGCTGCAGTATCACACGCCAGCTCAAACTGTTGGGAAGAGTACATTTTACTCTCCCAATTGTTTTCCCATAAGTTGTTGAATATGCAAACTATTGGGATGCCTTAGAACCATTTTTTAGACTTTAAAACATGTTTTTAATGGTTCTGAAACCCGCATATGTATTATCTTTTATTTTTTTTTATTTATTAAAGTTTCATAATGCAAGTTTTGATATCAATAACAACAGGTGTACAACAGATTTACAGCTGAACACCACATTTTCCAATAAAGTACAGATCACAAGTGTATGGACATATATATCATTAACCAGAAGTTGTCTCTTATTTAGTGACATGACAACCTGACATAAACTAACAATGTGGGGTGGTATCCGGCGAGGGGCGAAGGCAGAGATACTTTGCCAAATGGAAGTGTCCACTCCACTGCTTCCAGGATCTCTCCATCTAAGAGATATTGCTAATCAAGGATAAAGGGGAGTAGGCATAAATGGGGAGAACAGAAAAAGGGGGGCAGGGGAAGATAGGTTAGGGTCCAGTAGGTGAGTGGGGGCTAATATTGGTCATCATCTCTACTTCATCTCTCTCTTCACTCCGTTGAGGATATGAACATTCCCCTACAGCAGGTGAAGGGTAGTGTAGGTAAAGTATAAATCTTCATGGCACTAGTTTTTGTGTTCCTGAGAGAACGTAAAACACTTCCAGCAATACCTAATTGTGGTGAAGGTTTCTAGCCTGACTTACTTAGTTAACAAATTAACATTATTTCCTCTATTCCACAAATATAATTAGCTTGGTGTATCCAATCCTTTATGGTGCGTTCATGTGTGGATTTCCAGTGCATGGGTATTACCGCTCGAGGAACATTTAACAAATGTCTGTTAAGGGATTCCTAGGAGGAGGAGCAAGATTATGTTTGTGTATGGAGGAGGAGGAACTTTGAGGTAGGGTTGAATCTAACTCCAATTATGCCTGTCAAAAGTTCATGAATTTTCCTTGAATGGTTGGATTTCAGAGCAGGATCAGCAGATGTGTAAGAGTGTACTCTCCTCTTTATGACATCGCCAACATGTTCTGAGTATTTTTCTGTTCATTTCATATAAATCATCTGGGGTTCTTAGCTACAGTATGTATTCAGGGAAAGTCAAAGTCCAGAAACAAAATGAAACTAAACTAGGGAATGGCAAAGACAAGGATTTTCTGGCTAAGAAAGGAAATGTTCAATTCTCCAAAACACTGACTAACACTATGCTAGTCCCTATGTCTTTTAGCAGTATGCATCCTATATTCTATAATGCCAAGTCCGCAGCTTACATGTCTGTGCTGACAAGGAAATATTTTACTCCAGTGACATAACTGCCAGAACATTCCTACTTGCGCAGCAAACACCAACCATTTCCAACAATTAATTGGAACCCAACAACCATATATTTCAATAGGTGTTAGGTTAGGTCAATTAACTAAAACATGGTAATCTTTAAAATATAAGGCAGAAATTTGCCCTTTTTCTTTTTTTAATACATTTAATTACTATTCATGAAAAACAAAACAGGTGAAAGCCATTATGGCATAACTACTATAAAAAATATTCTACAAAGCATTTAGTCTATTTGTTCCATGAGACGTGGTGGTTTTATGGTTCATCTATTATTATGTTCCCATAGTCAATTAATTTATATTTGTTGCACTATACAATGCATGTCTCAAGCAAATGTCCTTTATCAGCACATTTAGAATTTGCTAATTAAATAAAAAGTGACATTATTTTGTTTTGGAAGAATAATAACTTCTCTTCTAGCTATCACTTATCATTTGTAAATATGGTGTAACTAAAACTTTAAATAACCTTTCTGAACTGGCTTAGTCTGCTTTATTGTGACTACCTACCATTTCTCAGGCAACTCTTTCTAATTTGGTCTTCGTTTATAAAGAATAATGTAGTAACCTTTAGAATAAAATATGGTGACTGTAAGACTACAATCTTTTTTTTCCCAATTGTTATTTTAGTATCAAGTGAACAAAACACTGAAAACTTGTTTATGGATGATTGAAAGTGTTTATAAATAAGAACATACTTTCAGTAATTGTTATGATAGAATATTTTATCTAAAGGAGACTTTATAAATGAAAGTGACAGAAAATTATGCTTACAGCGTGCATATATCTTCCAGATTACCTATCTCGGGGGAGCATCAACCTGTAGGAAATTTCTGTCTGTACTCTGATGCAACTTTAAAGGTGAAAACTGCTTTTGACATTAATACAATGTAATGTATTACTAGAAAACATAGTACTGGCACTAAAAACCTCAGTATTAATGAATAATACATTAGCATGAGGTTTAAAATTGTGTATTGCTGACACAGCCCTACCGCCATTGGCGGATTATACTATTGCAGAGTTGGTGACCCATTTGACTGCTCAAGAAATCACTTGGCCTATTCATTAGACATATGCGGTTCGTTATGTTCCCAATCAAAATGCGAACATATTTTCAGAAATTCTAACACATCCTTGGCTGAGCCGCCCTGCTGTCTTCGGCTACTGTACGAGCTATTGTGAATTGACCGTACAGCAGCCCTTTGGTTTGAATGAACTGAAGGGCAGAGGTGGCCGAAGAGAGCCAAAGGATCAGCTGAAGCTATGGCTGGATCCTTTGGCTCTTTAGTGAATAACCCCCTTTGTATTCTAAATGTACCTCTGTTTATTTCTGTATAAAACTAGTAGGTCAGTGAAACCATTTCCTCCACAGCAGTTAACCAAGACAGTTGTATCACTAGTCCACCCTGGCCTGCTGATTGGACACTGAGGAGCAACATCACTGCACCTCCTTCTCTCAGACTGAATCCTTCAGTGCAGGGTTTTTATATAAGGGAGATTCAGATACTTATGGTAGTTATATATAACAATATATGTACTAAATTTTTTATGAAAGCATAACTAGATTAAATTATTACTTTTTTAAATCTTCCTGAAAGTTAGCTTTAATCATCAGTGCTAATAATAATGTACAACATATTGTACATAAGTTGTTTATGGATTTTTGAGGAATAAAAAAAATTAAAATTAAATGATAATTAGGGCAAAGGGGGCCAATAATGATCAATGAAGATAAGACATATTAGGTGCAATGATAGCAATGCAAGATGTAGGCAGATAATTCACCCAATTTGTATAATTTTTTTATGGAGCTAGGCAAAAACATTTTTTTTGTTTTTCGGGATTTGGGTCTGAAAGTCAATTTGTTTTGTTATTCTGATTTGGATCTTTTAGGTCAGGTAGGAATTTTAGGGGGGACCCCAACACCAAAAAAGCAGAAAAAATCATTAGGTCTAACCAATTCATATAAGACCCTTAGGTTTGGTGGGAACTTTAGGGGGGACCCCAATGCCAAAACAAAACATGGGGTCCCCCTAACAGCCCTTATTAGATCTTTGATCTGAGCAGCAGCCTGGCAGAGCAGAAAATAGAGGGGGCAATAGTGTGCCCCCCTGCACTATACCAGGTCACATGCTCTCAACATGGAGAGGGTGTTTTGCTGGTTGATGAGGACAAGGACCTCTTCTCCACAACCATGGCCCAGTGGATGTGGGGGTCTGCGGACAGGGGGGCTTGTAGGAAACTGGGTTTCATAAAGGGGGCACCTAGATACCACCCCCACATGAATGAGTAAGGGGTAGTTGTTACCCATACTCATTCACCATATAACTGTAAAATAGTAAAGAATCATACCACACCATAAAAAGTCAGTTATTTTTTATTTTTTTAAATTAATCTTTATTTATCATTTTATCTTGTACAATCAAAAACATATACAATATATACATATCCACACAAACAAGCATAAGGAAAGGGGAATATTTCCAGAATAAAATCCCAGCCGCCACGTCCGAACCCGACAAACATCAGCCGTAAATGACAGTCTGCTCCCGCATGTCAATAATGGGGCAGAACAAGTCATGACATCATGGGACTTCCTCCGCCCCTTTGATTTCATTCCATAAGGGGACACAGAGAGCTGTCACTGAATGTAAACACATTTGTTTTGCTTTTTTTACTTTGGGGTCCCCCCTAAAATTCCTACCACCCCTAAAGGGTCTGGTATGAATTGGGCAGGTGACTCCACACTGTTTTTTAAAAATATTTTTACGTTTGACAACATAAGTTCATTCCAAATGACATTGGGGAAAAATTTGGATGCATCCAAAAATTAGGATACGTTCAGATTTGTTATTTCTTTCATTTGGAAGTTTGGATGCATCCAAATATGCCGACATTTGTCTGAATTTAAATTCGGAATGAAACAAATCTTACATGTCAATGCTCAGGGATGCACAATATAATCCACAGGGATGTGAGTAAAATACATATAACTGGGCATTAGAAAATGCACAGCCACAGCACATTGCAACACACAAAAGAATTCCTAACAAAATATATAAACAAGCACACAGATAGGTGTGAAAGAGTGTCTGTGGTGAGTACTGGATATTCCATAAAGACAGAAATAAAATGGGCTAGCACAAAAGTCCCAGATATTTTTTTACTTGCTATGATAAGACCTTAATTCTTAATTATTTGATATCTGAATTTATGTAAATAAAAGATTGGATCATTGAATAAACATTTGTGTTTATAGAATTTACAGCAACATGAAATGTTACAACCAGTAAAATATATACTGGAAAGAAAATGTATACATTAATGCATGGAGTTGTTTGTGTCATCCTATGAAAAATAAAGCTTACAAAGATTTCATGACAGCCAGAAATTCACTCAAATTAAAGCATTCAAGACATAAATAGTATATTTCTCCATTTGATTATAGCATTTTTCTTGACTTCTCAGAAAGAGATCATGTATTTCATTGTTTGCATCATTATAAGACACTGCTATCTATGGAGTCCTTTGATGTTATAAACAAATGTTCTTCAAAATATTTCAGATATTGCTGAAGTTGTCAACTGCATTTTTTCACAGTAGGGTGTGGTTAAGTACTGCTGTCTAAATAAATGTTGCTTCATTTTTTATTATCTGAACAAACTAGGGAAAATATGTAATAAAAAAAACACTGGTATGATCATCCACCTCTGAATGACCAGAAAAACTTTTGCCCTAAATATACAAAGCATTCACTGTTTGCACATTTACCTAATCAAGTCGGATATGCTCCTCATATAAATCTGGATGTTTCATTTTTCCCCCTTCACTGCCAGGTCCTGCCCTCTACTTTTAACCATAGGTGGCAAGACCATTTTTTATTTTGTTAACTTTTTTATCATGTTTCACTATTTTTTACATATGTCTTTGAAAATTTATAAAATATGCACCAAACTCTACATTTTCTGAAAGCACAGGACCTGGAGAAGAAAAAGGGTTGCTGATTTTGTATATTACCGTATAGTTGTGCACATTTTTATCAAAACAATAATTTCCATAAAAATACACTAAAATCACCATTAGCGAACACAAACACTATATACCTTACACAATTCCTACTAAATCTCAAAAATAATACTGGGGTCTATTTACGAAGCTGCCGAAGGATCTGGCCGTAGCTTCGGCTGATCCTTCGGCTAGCTTCGGCCCCAGGACCCCTTCGGTTGAGTTGAACGGAAGGGGTGCTGTAAGGGCTATTCATAATAGCCCGTACATCTCCCAAACATGGCCGAGCGGCTCAGTGGAGCCGAACGCATATGCATTAACAGTGTTCGGCTCACTTCACTTCAGGTCGGCCATTCACTCTGTTGCCTATGGTAGCTTAGTGAATAGACCCCACTATAATGATTTATTGAATAGCAAATATTTGTAAACATTAAATTGTGATTTTTTGCGAAATGTGGAAAACCCAAAGTTCTTAAATCTGTAAATAAGCAACTTTCACACAAAATCTGGAGGTTGGCTCCACACCTATGTGGTGACACATAATCTGTAGTACCAATGTACCAATGCTTTTCAATGGGAATTTTTTTTTTTTCTATTCTGACATCGCTTGTGTCAGAAAAAAGAAAAAAAGACACAGCAGTGCTTCTCTCCTGGGCGGCTGGGAGCGGGAGGCTCCCAGAGCGCCCGGAAGAGTTTTTTTGTTTTTTTTTACAGCAGCAGAGCCGCCGGACAATAGGAAACTATTGGGCGGAGCTAGCTGTCACTGCTAGCTCCGCACAATCGTTTTCTATTTACTTTTTTTTTACTTTTTTCACTCTTTTTCTGCTCTGCTCGGTACCTCTGAGGGACCGAGCAGAACAGCCGAACCCAATGCCACTCGGTGGCATTCGGCTATTCACTCACTGCTGTTCGTCATCTTTAAGAATAGCCTGAACAGCAGTGAGTAGCCTGCCGCAGGTTCGGCTCAACCGATCCAGATGTTGAACTCCTTCTGCACTTCGGGTCGGCCGAACATGCTGAGCATATTTGGCCGACCCGAAGCCACACGAAGCAAGCCGATGTACAGCTGATTTCAGCCGATGTACGGCTGAAATCAGTCGTACCAGCCTGAAGTGAATAGCCGAACAGTGTTCGGCTCACTTCACTTCAGGTCGGTCATTTACTCGGCTGCCTACGGCAGCTTAGTGAATAGACCCCTATGATTTAAATTTTTGCTAAAGAGCTGTTGTTGGAGACTTGACAGAGGACAATAAAATTAGATCTATATCCTAACAATCTCTACATAGTTAGTCAGGTTGAGAAAAGTCCATTGAGTTTACCCTATAGAGAAAAAAAGTATTACCTGTGTAAACAGAACCCTGTGCTCACAATTACCCATAGTTGATCCAAAGGAAGGCAAAAAAAACTATAAAGTATGGTTTAATTTGCTCCAACAGGGGAAAACACTTCCTTCCTGATCCCCTTAAGGCAATCAGATATTCCTTGGATCAACAATATCTGTTGTTCAAAAACATACAGCAGTTAATTTCAATAATCCAATATTTTGAAAGCAACCAATTACTTGTGGGAGAGGTGGAGGTTCCTTTTCTTTTGTGTGTCTACACAAAAAGCCTTTGAAAATTCAGAATTTGGGTACGGACTGTTTATCCTTGCCAGATTTAGTTTTAGTCTGTCCTTTCTAACCCAGCCAATATATTAAAAATGTAGCATACATTTACCCTACACCATTCAGGGAAAGTTTGGTTTCTGCCTCACATCTGCATTTTCTACAATCTTTACTATTTTATTTAAACCTGAGCATTTTAAAGTATTCCAGCACTTCTTCTCCTAAAATGTTATATAGAAGTCCTTAGATGTGGTGCCTGCGTTAGTTTAATTTTATCAGGTTTTTTTCCCCCTGGCAATTCTACAAATAGCACAATTCCTTTTTTAGGGTGGTTATGTTTACTTACTACACTGTATGTACAGAAAAAAACCACAGTTTTAACCCTTGGAAAGAACTAAAAACACATCATCCTCTCTTCATGTTATATGCATAACACGTGGACGGCAAAAGCACATAGTTTGTAATTTCAGTTAAACCCACAGGAAGTGACAAGGATACTGTATTTCTGGGAACATTAACAGGTATTTTCTGTACTTGCTGAAAATGTTTAGCCATACAAATGAAAACTAGTTTCATTTAATTTAAGTTGAAAATAATGATGGTGGATGTTTTTAAGCATCCTTTCCTGCTCAAAGGCAGCGATGGCTGTTTACATACAAGCATTCAGGTGGTATGGAGCCACCCTAAAACATTTAGGTTGCATGGGAGTGTGTGGCCCCCCTCCACCGCCGTCTATCCCAGGCTCTGCTGTCCCCTATGTGGGCTTGGCACGTCACATCTCTACTCTTAGATTGGGGGGGAAATCAGCACACTCCCAGGGGCTCATCCCCGCTCTGATCATTGGACCCGGAAGTAAAGTAATGTATATCACTCTGTCATTCTCTGGCTGCTATGGCCGGAGAGGAAGCTGGTGAAGCAGATCGCTGCTTCATCAGCTTCTTCGGGGGTACATCAGTGACATTATGGGTCTAATAGATGTCTCCATAAAGATTCAAATCCCCTGATGTCTCCATAAAGAGTGTTTTTTCAAAAATTTCAGTACTTTTTTCTCAATATAGAGAAAAATGAAAAAACTTAGTGGTGAATAAATACCACCAAAAGAAAGTTCTGTCCATCCCAAAAAAAGACATAAAATTAATTTCAGTACTGCATTGCAAGACCAAATAAATGTCAAAGTATCTCAGCACTGAATACTGAAACTTGGCCTGGACAGGAAGGGGGATTAACACATCGGACTTCAAATGGTTAAAAAGAGCAAATTTTAAGAGAGCAAACTGGCAGACCTAAGAGTTTCAAATTTATTTCGTACAATGTCTTATCATCAGTGTTTTGTATGTATTTGCTTTATTTTCTTTTAATAACTATTGTTAACTTAGTAGCCTCTAGTTATCCCTTCTCCCTCATGACTTCAGCAAAAAAAAAAAAAAGAAGAATGCGAGTCAACCGAAAGGAGGGATGAAATCAACGGGGTCAATTTACTAAAGTAAAGAACAATATGATTTAATTGGTATTGCAGAAACCTGGTTTCCTTTTTCACATAACTGGGCCATTAATATTCGGGACTATGCTGTCTTTCAGAGAGACAGTAAAATGAAAATGTGGCAGTGTCTAACCCTATGTGAGAAGTGATCCGAAAAGAGAGTGTGAAGAGGATCTTGTTGACGGACAGTGTGAGGGTATAATGGAGGAATTATTGGTGGACTTACATAGGGGTGTGCATAATGCAAAGTAATTTGTTGCAAATAAAGACTGTAAAGACTGAACACCTGGCCTGGATCTGGCCGAGGTTTAATGGCACTGCTGGAACAGTAAAAGAGTGGAAATCTATAAACTTTTTACAAGACAATTTTATGGGACAGTATATAGACGCCCCAACTAGAAATTATTCACTGCTGGACAAATGTTCATATAAAGGAAAATCTGGACAGCAGCGATCATAACATGATTTAATTTGATTTAAGTTTTAAACAATGAGCACATACTGAAAAGATAAAAACACAATTTGAAGAGAGACCATTTTCTAACACTGAGAGCTGCTTTCCAAGACTTGCTGGCCATAGACTTTCTCAGGAGCTAGTTTTAGCCAGCTCAGTGATAACTCCATAGTTGATCCAGGGAAATAATGCTAATTATTTCCTATTAGTAAAAACATGATGGCTCATTGTCAGATTTGGAATTTCTCAGAAAACTGAAATAAAGATTATAGGATTATTTTATATTGTGATGATGACTGATGGATGATGATTTATTTGCTGGGGTGTTACTATAACCATCCTCTTCTTCAGCTAAGAGATTTAAGAGAAAAGGAGGATAACATGACTCTTCAATTGGGAAGAAGATAATTATAGTAGATTATTTCTAGAAAGAAGAGCAACATAAACAACAGTTGATTTCTCTTTTTGTATTTGTTTATCTGAAAAGTCAGTAGTATAAAATAACATTTACGGTGGCGTAGTTGAGGAATGGCCAAGTGAAGTCATGCTGCAGTGGAGCTCCATGCTTCAAAAGACCTGGTTCACACCTAGGTGTTTTTGAGAAGTAGATTGTAGAGAAGTTTAAATGCCCAACACAAGAAATACCATGATTTTCAATGGCCCTTCTTCAAGCCTGAGCAGCAAACTGCCAGCAGCAAAATGCCAAATGCAGAAAATGTATATGACCTTTTTTTGACAGTTTGCAGCTCGTTTTTACCCCATAGACTTCAATGGAAACACCAGGAAACACGCAAGAGAAGCATGTTGCACATTTTTGTGCGTTTGTACGCACGTTTGTCCATTGACTCCAATGTTTCTTGAGCTGCCAGTCAAAATGCATGTAAAAATGTGCCACACCTTCATACACATGTAAACAACGCGTGCTGAACCCATGTGCACAAATGCTGGAAAAAACAATGCCGCCTTGCCGTGAATGGGGTCTAACAGTTTATAGTGGACTTACTCAGCAACCCACAGTGTTATACTGCCTTTCCCTTCATGCCCCAAAACAAATGTCTGCTATGGGCACACCCTGCCAGAATGCGCTGCCTTGTCTTCTTCATCAGAATCCCCACTCCAGCCATGCTCTGACACCAGTCAGTCCCCGCCTCCTGTCAGCGATACTATTGAGCCAGACTTTGCCTTCACCACGCCGTGTTGCCTCCAGGCCTCACCGGATGGTTTGGCCCTTCAGCCTGCGGGATTGCTCTCTACATCGCCATTTGAGTCTGATGCAGAGACACGGGCTCTGTTGGCTTCTCTACCTACCAAATAAGACTGGGTCTCCTTCACCTCACACATACTTACCCAGGTGTTGCGGGACGAACTGAGGGAGGTGAAAGATTCCATCTCTTCACTGACAACTAGGGTGGAAGTCCTGGATTTGGCCCAATCGACGTTCACGTCTTGTGTTGCAGCTCTTCAGGAAGCTCGGCAAAGGCAAGATCAACTACTTATGAACTCCAGCTACATCAGGATGATTTGGAGAACCGCAGTAGGCCCAATAACCTGAAACTTCGGGGCATACACGTACGTGAGGCGACAGTGAGCTCTGACTTAAATCAATGATTCAATCTAAATTTAACACATTGCTGAACTGTGACCCCAATACAGAGATTTAACTGAATAGGGTTCACAAGATTCAACCTTACCAACCTGCTGAATCTCCCAGGGATACGCTTTGTAGAGTTCACTTCTACAATCTCAAAGAGGAGAGTCCCCGGAAAGCCTGGTCACACAGACCTGTGGAGTTTGATGGAGCGACTATACATATCCCCCGGGATCTTTCTTGACGTACTTTACAGATGCGTAGAGTACTCAAAACTTTGCTGGAGTAGATCCAGGAAACAGGTTGTGCTTACCGTTGGGGTTACCTTCTCCATCTACAAGTCCAAAGAGGGGGTGATTCGTTTATACTTGGGACAACCATGGGACAACTTCCTGACCTGTGCTGCTTTTTAGACTTACTGATGGTCAAGATCCCTGATTAAATTACTATGGATCTGGATATATTGGCTTCCCGCCCACCCCTGACATGTAGGCCACATACACGGGCTTCCCAGAGATGATGGAGCTGGTGCAGCATAACTGGAACTCTGAGCGGTGAGTTTTCCTCTAGTGATATTGTGTCTTGGCCTACCTTGCTACCCGGGTATACCCATCCCATCCCCCTTTTGGCTGAGCAGATGGACACCAGGATTACACTTACTTCCTTCTCAGACTTTCACTCAGGCTATGGCCTTGCTCATATTTTATTTTGCCCTATCTGGGGAGACTCTCTTGTCCTGCTTTATTGCAGACTCGACTCCGGGTCTATGCCTCAGGAATGACATACAGGATACCCATTTCTCTTGGAGACAATAATAGGTGGATGGATGCCAGGGACTTGTTTCAGTACTTACGAATGTTGCCCCTTCTTTGAAAATTCTTGTGTTCTGCTTCTGGACTACATGACTAATGCCCCTAGCTTTGTAGACTTTGTTTGTGTTTCCCTCAGTGGATGTGGTCACTTATACCAGCTTACCTGACGCTTCCTGGATAGGAGCGAGATGATATCGGGCCAGCCGGGTCCATGTACCCATCGGGACTTAGGATTGAGGGGCATTTTGTTTGGATGGTTTAAGCTCAGATGCTCTTCCAGTTCTTAACTTCCATTCACAGGTGTTCTTAATCCTGCCTCCAGGCATTCTTTGTCGCTAATTTTTAATTTTGGGGTCTACTTATTCTGACCTATGTTTCATGATAGTCTAACTTTCTGACGGTTGGTGGTTGCCTGGAGGCCTTGAGTGAATCTCCTTTCCCTCTCTGCAACCATTTCCACTGGGAACCATTTGCATTGTTGTGACTGGGGCTGCCTAGTTATTTTCATGCCTGTTTCTGCATTTTATTATGCTCCATGTTACATAGTATACATAGTATTTGGGGTTGAATAAAGACATAAGTCCATCAAGTCCAACCCATATAGGTCCGCGCATCATCTCTTTCTTAGGAGTACTTGTACCCCTGTATATTATATGTGTTTTTACTTGTTCAATTGGCATGAGTCGTGGGGATGTCCGGGTGCTGTGGAGGGTTGAACCTAGATAGTTTCTTTGTAATATTACTCTATTATGGATCCTGAGATCGTCCTTGGGCATCACCGTGACTCATTCTTTTTTCCCACTACTTAGGAGCTTGTTTCAGTAATCCTATTAAGTTTTTCCATTGTTGTTGCAAAACCTTTTGGAGAGATTTCCCCCTGCTTTCTGACCCTGTGACAGCAAGACAGGAAATTAGGGGGGCAGTGGTCACAGAGTCAGGAGGCACACAGGAAAAATAATCTGATATAGGTTCTAATCTGTCAAAATGTTACTGAAAATGATGTGCTTTTTTGCACTCCTGTCCCAACAGAAAGTGATGGAAAATGATTTCTGCAGGGTCAAAGACCGCAGTTTAAACGTGAAAGTGTTTCTAACTCGATATGTGCGATTCATTTTGTTCGGAAATTGAAATTCATATGAATTTTCAGAAATTCGTACATTCAGATGCATCCAAATTTCCGAATGGCAGAAATAATTAATCCGAACGTATCAGAATGCTTGATAACAAAATTCGGATACATGCAAATTTCATTCAGAACTAAACACAACAAGTGGGAGATCTGTCATTTACTGATCCCTGGCTTCTCTCTTTGTTGACATTCTGGACTTGTATCCAGAATGAAAACAAAGTAACACAATATTGTTACAAAATGTAAATAAAGAAAGACATCTGTGTTATTCTGTAACAACTTCTGCTTCTTTGTGGACACTTCAATCCCGAATGCAAAGAATCTGACAGTTGTCACAGAATACACTAAAGTGTTTAAATGCTCACAGAAATAATAATAATTTAAAAAAAACAGTGTGGGCTTCTGCTCCCCTATTCACACCAGACTCTTTAAGTCTGGTAGGAATGTTAGGGGAGACCCCTGATGTAAAGAACCTCCCAAAAAAAAGCATGCAGTTCCCCGACAATTCATACCAAACCTTTTAGGTCTGGTAGGAATTTTAATGGGGACCCCAACACCTAAAATCCCATACCAGACCACATGACCAGGCAGCAGCCTGGCAGCCATACCAGGCCACATGACCTCGGCATTGAGAGGGTGCTTTTCCAGGGTGGACTTCCTGAAAAAGCACCTTGTCCCCATACCGATGAGGACAAGAGCCTCTTTCCCACAATCCTGGCCCGGTGACTCTGGGGTCTGCGGGCAGGGGAGCTTTTCTTATCTCTATTTGATGAAGGTGCACCCAGATGTCACCCCCCCTTGTGTATGACTAAGGGTTACTTGTAGCCCTACTCATTCATTATAGAGTTAAATAAAATGTAAGTGGGCAGAAATAAACAAAGCCTTCTATTAGCTATTTAAAATTGAAATAGCCAATCGCAGACTGGCTAATGAACCTACCCACTGCCTGATGTCAGTCACAGGGGAGCGGATCAGAGAGAGAACATTCTCTCTCAGGTCTACTCCTCAGCAGGAGCAATATCCATTCTGCTATTAGCTATTTTAAATTGCAATAGCCAATAGCTGGCTGGCTACTGCTCCGCCCACTGCCTTCTGTCAATCAGCAGAGGAGCGGACTTGAGAGAGAACTTTCTCAGGCAGGCAGTGGAGCAATAGCCAGCCTGCCATTGGCTATTGCAATTTTAAATAGCCAATAGCAGAATGCCTATTGCTCCTGCAGAGGAGCAGACCTGAGAAAGAAAGTTCTCTGTCAGGTCTGCTACTCTGCTGATTGACAGAAGGGAGTGGTCGGAGCAATAGCCAGCCAGCTATTGGCTATTGCAATTCAAAATAGCCAATAGCAGAATGGTTTTGTGTGTAATTATCATTTAACTCATCCAAAATTAAAGAAAATTCAGATTCATCCGAATTGATTTTCAGGACCCAAATCCCAAAAAACAAAATAATGAAACGAAACAAAACTAAATTCATTTTGTGCTGGGTTAAATGTTTATTTAGTTATTCTTTATCACTCAAAACTAATAAAAGACTTGGCTTGAGTTGGGAATTTAAATAAGACACCCTTTCCCACTATGAATTGTATCTCTGAAAAATACATGACCTCCAGTATCAACAAAATGTAAACTTAGTGAATTCTATTGTTTGCAATACACATACTTTTTAGCATTTAAAACACAGAAGATCAATAGAAAAACAAATACACATGAAAAGTGTGTAAATATTAAACTAAGACACAGCAGGCAGAGAGACATGTAGCTTGAAGTGGAAAGATACAGATTCTTCTAATCTCTTTGTACACTCGTCCAAACAGCTTTTAGTTGCATATCACTTTTCCTCACGCACAATAGTTCCTATATATACAGTATGCATATGGATAGTTCATATTTTTTGTTTCACTGGGTTGAGCATATTGAGTAAGTGTTGGGAGGGGGTGCAACAGAACTGCTACAATAATAAAGAAAAAAACATATAGACTTCAACTGCCACAAAATTTATAAAAAGTAGAAATCTGGTCAAAATATAACATTCCTATAATAAATATAGATATGTTATATTTTTTGGCTTGAGTATAACGTCATTCATCTTAGCAATCTGTGATATCACATTCTTGATGTATACATCTTTACAATATAAATACAAATATAAAAAGATACTATATATGCCAACATTATCCTTATATAATCTGTAATCTTTGTATAAAAGCCTTAGGCAGGCCAATCATTTATATTTGCATATCAGATTAATGTTTCTATTCTTCTTTTCAATTGTTATTGCTAAACAGTTTATATATGTATATGCATTTAGGTTATATTAACTTTAAAAAAAATCATTTGACCACAGCAACCTTTATTTCAAAGTTATTATAAAGGTATAATTGCATGCAGCCACTGGCAAAACTATTAAACTCTATAGATAATAGATCAGTGATTTAGAACATTAGTGAAGGAATTAGGGCTGTATGCAAGTTAGATTATGCAGCTTGTTGTTGATTTATGCATTGCAACTACCATTTGCTTCCATTCTCCACTGCAGTCATCTCTCCTGCACAGTAATTCCCAGTGTTCCCTTTTGAAAGCCCTTGATACTCAGTTAGCCCCAAGGTATAATGTTTGATAATATAACTACTGCTCCTGTCACTGTGCTTTGTATAAATGCATTATGTGTGGCCCAGAATGGTGAAGATTTATGTATGGGTATGGAAAATAAAAATCAGCATTGATTAAAAGCCCCGAATAGACCATCCAATACCGCCCAAAGAACATCAGTTATTTTGCATTTTGACGTGGCGATTGATAACTCATAAATGCAAGCTGGAATGACAAATGTGGATGGAAACTGCCTTTGACAAAAACGATAACAGTATCAGTCTCATGGGGCGATGAAGGTATAAACAGGAGCTGTTTAAAATATTTAATCATTTTATGAAGGCTGCAAGATGTTGTTTGACCCTGAAGGAGTGTGAATGTCACATGGATCAGAAATTGCAAAGTCTTTGAAGTGAAATAAAAAAAAATGGTGTTATTATAGATCCGTCTTGACATCCTATCATTTTTGTGTAGGATTAAAAATATGTATACAAAGCTCCAGATAAAGGACTTCGACAAAAAAAATGTCTTGGTTGAGAAAATAAAAATGAAAAAAAGAACAGACAAGCTGTTGTGATTTTTTTTCCTTATTATTCGATATCCCAAAGGGCCCTTTTGTTCCTCGGGAAATGATCCAACAGCCCATGGATAAAAATAAGTTGCTGTGTTGTTACACTGAAGGCTACATTATATTGTTAGCAAAAAGTTGTTAGATCTTTTAGCATTTTCAACTCTGAAAAAAAATCAACACTGTCTGTTTAACCCCCCTTCCTGCTCCTTTTTATATCAATGTTTTGCCTTCTTTGGCTTTCCACGTCTTCTTTGTTTTCCCAGTCTAGAAAATTAGTCTGATATAAAGTTGTATTTATTAGACTGTTACCAAGTAGGTTATGTTACATTGTGGTTTTCAGCAGACATGTAAATTTCATTTAATTCCAAATGCAAATTCAGACGAAATTTCGTGAGGCTGAATGCAAACGAATCCGAATGTTCTTTTAACAAAATTTCAGATCATCCAAATTTAGTTTCTAATTAAACTAAAACAGACAAGTGACTGTTTTCTGGCCAATCAGAAAACTCAGTCTGAAACTAAAACAACATTCCTAAAGAACCTAATCTGAATAAAGAAAGTATTCGGAGCTGAAAGAAAGAGAAATTGGAAACAAAATGAAAACATTTTTGCCAGCTTACATGTCTAGTCTTCAGCAATGTTAAAATAAAGATATGAATAGATAGAATAAAATATGGAATTACTTTTTTGCTCTTTGTCCAGTTGGGGAGATTTTTCTTTATTTTCGGTCTTGGGGACACAACAGGAAAACTCGCCAAAGTAAGGGAAATCCAGGGTAGGTTTACATATCTTCAGTGCAGTAATAGATTTGTGTTAATATTGTATTAGTGTGCTTTGTATTAAGGTAGTCCATTCATTTGAATGATAACACACCAAAAAGCACCACAAAAGGTGCATGTACTATCTTTTGTAATGTAGTGCACCCCAACGCATGTGTGTTATTCTGTGTTGTGGTGCACTGTAACACATATTTGTTGACAAGGTGCCCATTTAAAAGTGAGCTTGAACCACAAAAAGTGCATTTTTTTAAGTAGTTGCTAATGCACATTACTGTATTGGAACAGTGTGAACCCAGCCCAAGACGGTTGTCACCCAAACAAGTGTCCCCATTGGAAGATCTGCCTGGTCACAATAGCCACCAGGACAAACTGACAGAGTGAGATTCCCAGCAGAGTTATTTCTATACACTGTACAAATGATCCTAATAACTCCTAGCATCACAATGGCTGTGGCAGATCTCTGGTGTCATCCACAGAATCCATCATGGTATCTCATGCAGTGACTGCCCCAACAAAGGATTGCTGGTTTCATGAATGAACGTTTTCTAAATACAGTACTATGAGGAAGTGGCTAGTAAGGTCACATGTATAAATAAACACTACATCACGTCCATACATCCCAAAAATCAAACTTAAAAACTCATAATATTGGCATCCCAATACAAGATTCAGGACGTTTGAAATTTGGGGTGTCACTGATGATATTATGGAATGCTCTGATGAACAATCTTGGAGAATCTTCGTATGAACCTTCCAGCAAACATCTTCCCATGTATGGCCATCTTAAGAATTGTTTATTGCAATAACTGGCAAGTGGCTGAATAAACAACTAAGGGATAGCAAGTGTTCAGACAGGAAGAAAAGTGAAAATTGTTAGTAGTATTAGCGATAACAATCTTCCAGTGCCCTCAGAAGAATGGTGATGGGAAGAACAACCAGCTGAGTTGCCTGTCACCTTCTAAATAGCACCGTGCAAGGACATCTACCACCCATACAAGGCGTCATAGTAGGCTGTGCAGTTTTTTACTGTGATTTACTGCATCTTATAAACAAAATTAAAACTACTGCATTGCTTTTGGTCAAACATTTTTATGGTGGTGGTATGGTTTGGATACAAGCCTGACCTAAGCAACCACTATATTAACTACTGTGATGTTGCTGCCACTCATACGCCCTTGGGAAATTCTCTGGGCACTCACTTTAGGAAATTGAAGCTTGTGCACAATTTTCTCATGTGTGGAAAGTCTTCTAGTATCCTCTAATGTGCTAAAATGTCAAAGGACCCCCCACCACCCTATGCATATAAATAATGTGTGGAGACCCTAGTATACTAAAGGAAACCTCTGCTGAAAGAAACATGGAGGGTGCCATTGATGATTAAAAATTCTAGTTGGCTGCCACATTGATGCCTCATGTCTTTAACACCTTAACCACTTGAAGAATGGTGTGCTAAACCCCCTTCCTGCCCAGGCCATTTTTCAGTATTCAGCATTGCGGTACTTTGACTGACATTTATTCAGTCCTCGTTATCCCAACCTGCAGAAGTGGAAATGCCTCTAAAGTATATGTAAAACTTTACAATAATCTCTATTTTTGGTCCATTTTTGTCTGTTAAATATACCACTGCAAGTTTTTTGCTATATCTGCATGATAACTTTAAAAATATCTTTTGAACTTGCCAGATATCTTGTGAGCTGATAACTTCCTGTACTCATTGCCTGTCCTAAATGTTATGAATTACATTGTTCTCAGCTGTCTTTGAGGGTTACGAAACCACATTCCTCTATGTTATGGAAAATATGAGAAGGGCAGGGTTCTGTTGTCCTATCTTGTTTTTGTTGTTTTGACACAGAATTGTGAGTGAACGTTGTCACCCCAGGACAGCAAGTGTGTTATTGGCAGAATCACCAGGCAACTGTAAATGGAAATAAAAGCTTGGAAAAGAAAATGAATGCAGTCACCAATTTGGGTTTAGATACACTTTTTTGTAGAAAAAGTATGGTATGGGTCACCATAATAGTCATGCAACAAGCACTTTCAGAAGAAGGCCAACAATGAAAGCCTTCATATTTCCTTAAGGAATTTGAGATGGGGAAATCTCTAACATGACTTAGACATGCAATGGGGCTATCCTCCAATCCAGGGGTGTTCTCCCCAGTGTTATGCAGAAAGCACACCACAGGACATCAGTGGCTCCATACCGTAGCAAGCATTTTTTGAATTCAATTAAACATATAGGCACAGTGTGGAGTAATTCAAGTGATGTCCTGTGGTGACCGAGGAGGGAATACCGCTCTCTGTTTTAAATAGGCCCCTGCAAGGTGATAATGTGTTCACGCCATGGCTATGCTCATGTAGATCCTCTGCCTGTGCACAAATAGTTATACCGCTGAAAACTCATTTTTTTTTTCACATCTGAATTTTTATTATGGATGATAGTAAATAACAGCAGTACAGGAATGTACATCATAAAGGTATGCGTCAGGTATATAAATTCGAGTTGTACAAAGATGTTCATTACTGTTTTGTTTTTAACATATAAGGTGAATTATCACAGGCTCTATAAGGGTACAAATGATATGCAAACCTGGGCGTCTCCAAGCACACACATGGAATGGATTGTCTAGGTTGTGGTTGCGTTCTTGTTTCTTCTGAGAACATATGGTCCATTGTCTAGAGGAAGTCAGTTTTTCCCCATATGTGTGTCTAGGTGAAGCCACATCATTAAGGCTAGCCGCTGTGCATCTCGAAATTGCTTTGATAAGATGCAACTAAAAGGTAAAAGGGGTGAGAGGGTAAGTAAGGAAAGAAAAGAGCGCAGACAGAGTAGGCGGGGAAAACTCATTTTATTTACCATTTTTGCAAATGAAGGAACATCATTGGACACCAAGGTGTATTTAAATACTGTAGAAGAAGTAGTTAAAAGCAGAACATTACACTTTGACCTTTTAACTCTGGCCTAAATTTGTGTATGATATTTGCTTAGTCATCACATTCATAAATAACAAAGGCTGACCACTGTATGCTTGCATATTTAAGTGCAGCATTTCCAGCATTTTGAGTACATAGCAGGGAGCATGGCTTTTTGCTTTCTATGCTGAGATAGTTTTACATTCCCTAACAGTAGGAATCTTTACATATTCAATATGAAATCCCCTAACTGTGCCATGAAGTTATATTTATTTGCATGTCCTATGGGAGCTGATACCTTCATTTGCTTACAATGTCACAGATGCTTGGCTCCTGTTTGTATACGGATTTATGCCACCTCCTTTCAATAATCATTTGCATGTTTCATTGATTTTAGACAAGTTTATATAATTTAGATCACAATGTGTCTTTCTCTGGAATATCCTCAGAGGCTATGGAAACTACAGGGGTAATTCCGTTGCCCATATTGGAAGTCACACTATCACTTTTGTTTTGATTGTGAAATAGGTAAATTGAAACAGCACTGCAATCACAGTCATTTTCAGGGCTTGTTTGGTGATTTATTATTGCCTAGATGTTTATTGAAGCTCTCAACTTCCCAATGGACTGAACTAAACGAATAGTTTTACACATAGATTGTATAATAGCCCCAGCCCTTCCTGTGCTTCTCATTACGTTTGTTAAGTACTCCAATAGTTATGTGTTAATCCAATATAGAACCTCAACCCAGTAATTGATCTACACAGTGAAGACAAATGTTTATCTTTATACCTATTTAATGCAATATTTTTACTGTTTAACACCACAAGAAGTCTAATGCCCCTAGTGATTTTTATTTTCTTTTGTGCAGGAGGCATTTAGTATTAAAGAATAATAGCCAACACTAGAAATCCAGTTTTAAATGCAATTTGTAATTATGTTAATAGATACTGAAGAGAAATCAGATGGGAAAATCATGCATTGTCCTTTGAACCTTCATTGTCAGAAGTAAAATATATAGTGTATGTCAAAATGTAGCCCCCTGATTTAGCTAGAATAGTCAAAACATTTTATTATAATCCATGTCCGGACTGAATGGTGGCTGTTTGAAGTGTAATATGCTTACACTGCCTTCCTCCCTCGATTCATTCTCCTGTTTATCTCTTGCTGCATTTCCCACTTTCTTTATTCATGTTGCCTCTGCTAGTCCACTTTAACTTCTGCAGCTACTGCTCACACTACTCCTGCTTTTGTAGCCTCCTCTGGGTGACTTTCCTGGCTTCAGCTTTGCACATTTGCTCTGTTTATACCCTGATAAGGGACTCAGGCTGAGTTTGTACCCATTGTGACATCAGCACATATGTTGCTTTAAGAGAGTACCAGAGTCCACAATGTGGTTGCTTATTGCTGTGGTTTGCTTGTGACTGCAATTCTGTTTTGTGTTTCAGAATAACCTAGGTATGAACTGGATGTCTTCACCCTGCTTGAGCTTCACCTACCTCACTCTGATTCCTAAGCTTGACTCTACATTTTTTCTGATATTGGCTGACCCACCTGATTAAATCCATTGCTTCTAAATGAGTTTTGTGATACCAAGACAATCGTTATACTTTTGGAATGTTTATTAAAGATTCCAGAAGAGCCAACACATGTCATGAATCTGGGTCCCCCACATTAGGGCTAATATTCTCAAAATGTGAACATTGTATAGTACACACCTTTGGACACAGGCAGTACCCCTCCTGATGTAGTGGAGTGTGCACATTCCTTACGTTTCTCTTCGTTTGTGAGCAGCCTACTATTTCTTCATGATACAGACTATAGCCAGCACACAAAGCACTTTATTTATCCTATCTGTTGCTCTTAGTCTGCCACCTTTTGGGGAATGTCTGCCTACCTCAGACAATATAAGCCAGTGCAAATGTCTTGAAGGTATCTGAGTACTGCACATAAAGCATACTTGAAAGGAGGCTGTAGTTGTGACTGTAAAGCATTTTCCATAACTTAAACAATACAGTTTGCAGTTCAATTGATACTGTTTATTGACTAACTCAATAAGAATTAAAACTTTTGAAGAGTTTTTTTTGGTCCCCATGATACAATATTGATACATACTGGCACCACTACCACCATAGCTGCCCATGCAGCTACTATGGGGCCTGAGGTCCAGGGAGGTGCAGGCTGCATGGCTCTTGAAAGCTTTTTTTACCAGCCTTTTTTTTGCCAGGACCTGTCCAATGTCTATACTGCATTCAGTTTCTGATTAGATTGATCTAAGGCATTTTCTCTCTTCTTCTTTCCCATGTAAGCAGCTGCTGACACCAATGCTTTTGCTTTAGCAAAGTCTTCTTTCCACTGACCAGGAATGAAAGAGGACAATCTTCTTCCAAGATGATTACCAAGGTAATCACCAAGGAAGAGCATTCCTCCTTCCACTGACATCAATGTAATTGGCCATTCTACTGACCACTAATGCAAGAGGGTATTCTTCTTCCCACTTACCATGTAAGGGGCATTCTTTTTCACCACCATCTACCAATAAGGAGAACGTCTCCACTTTTCCAGTGAATACAAAACTGTGCACTTCCACTACTGATCTCATGAATAGGAAGCTGTACATAACCATAATTTAACAGAAGGGTGATTAGGCATTTTGCAAAAGTATTTGGCAGGGGTTCTTCAGTTGTATCTCTTTTAGTTAATTATTGTGCATTTTATTATGATGAGTTCTGTTTCTCCACTCTTTCGATGGTCCTGAATAGAGGAGAGAAGCAGAACACATGGAGTGATATTGGCATCCCATATTTTGCTGGAGTGTCAGAAAACTCAGCAGTGTTCCTACACATTAAGGAAAGGGGACATTAGTTTCATTCTTTCAAGGACAGTGTGGTGTTGTCACGCCTTCTATAGGTACAATGAGATGGATCGCAACTGTGGAGAGTTCAGTGAGGACGACTACTCAGGCTTGAGTCCCAGGCGTCACTCCCAATCTTAGGCGGGGAGTTTGGGACTCTAGCATCACAGCCGTCACGTAATAAAGGAAAGTATGTTCAGAGCTATTTACTTCATAGCCTAGCGTCACAAGCAGTAAGCGGAAATCAAGGTAGCTGGTGCACTTTCTAAGGAGCGGTGGTCCACTCGGATGCAAGTAGGAATCCCCCCAACTTTGATAGTTCGTGGTTAAATGCTAGACAGTCAGTATCATTCACAAGGCTTAGGATCAGAATGTCAGCTTAAGGCTCCAACCAGAGATGTACTTGCGTTTGGGAGTTCAGGTAGGGGTTCCAGGTCCAAGGTCCAAGTGGCCAATGAGGTGGTGATCTGGTCCAGACAGTCCAGGGGGTCCCTGGAGACTTTCTTGGGGCAAGAGGAGGCAGCAGGCGTTCTGACTCCAATTGTGGAACGCCATGCTGCCTCAGCTGGGGGTTTAAATAGCCCTAGGAGAGGGGCGGAGCCGTCCGTCCGGAACAAACGACTTCCACGTTCCACCGTGGAACGCAGGCCGCTCGCCTCGCAATCAGGAAGTCAAGCGGCTTCCGTGTTCCACCCTGGAACGCAAAGCGGCCCCTCCCGGAGGAGGGAGAGACAGGAGCGGTACGAGTCGGACGGGACTCGTTACTGGTGTACATTTTGAACAGAGAGGACAACTAATTCGAAAGAGGCCTGAAAATGGCCATCTAGAGTATGTCAATATGTAACAACCTTCGATAAACAGGGGTGGAGACATTTAACACCCTCTTTCACTCATATCCCGTATTAATATCTATGCCCAAGTGATTGGACAGTTCACACTTTCAGCCATGTAAATAGAAGTATCAACACCCATTGCAGACTTCCTAGTTGCATACAATTGGATTATGTAGTAAGAACAGGTTTTTCCAGCAACTTTCAGACTTCCCAACCTGCCCTTGGACAATAAAATGTCACCTTGACATTTTCCATGGTAATTGAAATAATGGGGGTGATTTACTAACCTAAACACACGCACGCACCAGGTGCATGTGATTTTTACACAGCAAAGCGTATTTATCAACCAAAAAGTCTCTATAAGCATATTTCCACTAATGCCATATATGGAAAAATCATGCACATAATGCATATATAATGCTGCTTCACAGTTTAGACAAAAATGGTTAGCTCATGCATTTACATTCCTGCATTCATCAACGCAAGCAACACAATGTAGAGCTAATTTACACAACATCACCTTGCAATTCAGGGCAGGGCTTTGCACAACACACCTGTTGGGTGTGTACACACTACAAAGGTGTTTAGATTCCACCCATAGATCATGCTGGGAGGGAACACACTACAGAGGTGTATACATGTTTGTGGTGTGTTTTTAAGGTTAGTAAATCAACCCCAATGTGTCTGAGTTACCCATGTGGGTATGAATGCTTAGGTATGTTTCTGAAATGCATTGCAACTACATAAGTGACTTGAATGAGCTTCAAAGCATCTTTAACATCACAAAACAAATCAAGTTTAATGAGAATAACAACTACTAGCTACGCCATGGTCTAGATAAAGTAGAACCTTCACAGACACCATTAATATGAAATATTTGTATTTAAGCTGATCAGAAAATGACAAAACATACTATTAATATGCAATATTTCATACATACAGGTTTTGTTCTGCAATGTAACTTACCTTATTACTTCAGCTAGAACATATATTTATAATTCTCTGAGCTGAGAACAGCATCTCATACCCTTAAACACTCTAGACCAGTAAATATGTTTTGAGCAATTTTTTGTTATACAAACATTTTTTATTAAATACAATAATTACATATTGCTTCAAAGGGACCACAGAAAGGCCTCCTTTATTCAGAAACACTCTTTCTTTGAACATGCTAATATGACATGAGTAAATTGCTAAACCTCTGGGTTCAAGATTTTCAGCAGATTGGGCTGAATAACGGCAGATGCATGTCCATGAATAGTTCAAGTTATACCAGTCCTGGTCTGCCTTATATTTTAAACTAGATATGCACCGTTACCGATACTAATATCTGTGCCGATACTGAGTATTTGGGTGAGTACTCGTACTCGGCCAAATGCTCCAATAACTTCCCCAATACTGGAACTTCCAGTCAGAGGAAAATTTCCTCAGACCGGTAGTGCCATAGGGGAACATAAAGCCGGCTTCCTGTGCAATCAGGAAGCTGCATGGTGAGTAATGACCCACCCCTGCTTCCTGATTGGCCGGGAAGCCAGCTCCATGCTGATTAGCTGGCAAGCCGGCTTCCTGGCAATCAGCATCGCGCAGTCTAACAGCTGGTTCCTTGCTGATTGGCTGGGAAGTCAGCTTCCCGGCCAATCAGCATTGAGCCAGCCAAACAGCTGGCTCGATGCTGATTGGCTGGGAAGCCAGCTTTTCAGCCAATCAGCATGGAGCCAGTTTCCCAGCCAATCAGAAAGCTGGAAGGCAGGTTATTACTCACCACCCGGCTTCCTGATTGGCCGGCAATCCGGCTCGATGCTGATTGGCTGGGAAACCAGCTTCCCAGCCAATCACAATCGAGCTGGCCAAACAACATGAGGCCACCTTCCCGGGCAATTAGGAAGCCAGGCAGCATGTCATTGCATGCTGCCCGGCTTCCTGATTGCCCAGGAAGCCGACTCCATGCCAGTGGTATCGGCGAGTCTTGAAAGCAAAATAGCGGTACTTGTACTCGATAACGAAAAACCGGTATCGGTGTATCCCTATTTTAAACCAAAGTTTTATGAAATCCAAAAGTCCATGGCCCCATTCTCTTAAACATTTCCAAAATGGAGAATCAGCTATATCTGGCCATGAGCATCAGGCAAATGCTTTCAAATGAAGCCCAAAAGGAAAAAGGAAAAATATAATGGAATCCATTCTCAAAACATCATCTGATGGGCTCCAAGTTCTTCCTCACCACTAGTGCTTGACAATATGTTATGAAAATTATGTGAAGAACAGGTAAACTGCTATCCCTACTATAAGTGTGCTGGTTTAAATGTCCTCTGCACACCTACACCAGTCACAAATATAAAGTGTATAAAGTGTAAATAAAAAAACCTCTAATCAAAAACTCCATCATGAGTTTAAGTTGGGGTAGCAAAATGTCCCATCTTTCAGCTCCAGCCTGCATGTTGCTCATTTCTTTGAATAATGAAGTGGATCATGATAGATTCCCATTCTCTACTTTTCATACTTTAATTTTTACCAATTCTATCACAAACTTAGTACAAAAGCAAAGATTAGATCATGAGAAAGACATATGAAATGGGACATAAGATACATAGCAAGATGGTAGAATCCATTGCCTTGGGGAGGCAATACATAAGCTTCATAAAGCATTTCCAATTATTTCTTCCCTAGTAAGGGTGATTACCCATTAACCTTACAGCTTTCCCTTCTGGTCAGTATCTGGTTCCAGCTCTGCAAGAATCAAAGTATCCACAAAGACAAGGTGAAGAAAGAAATGTAAAATTACAAGAAGTAGTGTACAGCACTTTGCAACAAAGTTGTGTGAGGTAAGGCAAAATGACAGACAATTATTTTAGTATATGTTATAAAAAGGTCCATGTATGTAGAATATAATTCAGCAGTAGTGGTGACAAGCAGATCATGAATAACCCTTTGCACAATCAATTAAACTTAAGACCAACCATTTTGAAAGAATAAATATCTGCCATGAATCTTACATTTCCCCTTTAATTACACTTTATAGGGTTTTTTTGGCTCTGTTGTTGGTTTAAAACTACAACATAGTTTAAAAAACCATAACCTCTATAAATAAGATTTTAGAATTGTGCAGCGACACACACAATTAGTAAATCAACCCTGGAAAGGTTTGTTCCCACCAGATGTCATTGTCACACAGGTTGCTGCATTTTTCAGCATAGTCAAAATGCCTGAAAATTAAGGGAAACATATCCACAAGGGTTAATTGATACATTAAGCTTTAGTTCATGTTAGAACAGGAGAGGTAAATTTACCATTTGATTCCCCCATCTATGCGAAACAGCGTGGATGGAAGAATTTCCCCTGCTGGCTATTGTATTCAGACAGCCGGCACCCACAACTGTCTGAATACCCTAACCGTGACTGTATCCGATAGGATATCTAAGACACATACCATGTGAAAAAAAATCAACATCAATCCGTGCTAGACTTGTTAAAAGTAATTATTGGGGGATCTGAAATAGGTGACCCATGCACCAATAAGGTGCAGTGCAGCCAATGACCATGGGTGTCTGATATGGCAAATAACCTTTTACCAAATAGTAAGGAATTTTAATTACATTTTTTGTCATGGTACACTAACAAGGTTATATACCTGATGAGTTGTAGGTGCAGGGCTATCTATGTGGAAAAGACGAAAAGAAAACTTCATCAACACATATATGACCACATCTATCTGATAGAAAATAGAAAGTAAATCCTTCTATACAGCTAACACGTAGGACTTAAACACAAAATTTTGACCCCCTCTATGTCAAATTTTATTACTTGTATTCTCAGACAGATAAAGCCAATGGATCTATTCACTGCAAGCTACAACACCACTAGGTTTAAATGAAATAAGTTTTAAAGTTCTATAACTATAATAGTAGCTGGTTGACTATGATCTGTTTTTTTTTATTTTAGTGCTTGTGATCTTGGTCCAGCAATTGTAATTTAGGAAATTAAAAGGTAAAAAAACCCTTGTACAGTCCACTATATACAGTGTGTTTCAACTCTATTTGCAGTAAGTACTTTTCCAACTATTAAATGATGTTTATATATTCACATTCATACATAGATACTCCATATAAGTTAACATCTAGGCTTAGCGTATGCCAATGACTGGAAATAATTATTTATGATTGTATCTATTAAATTAATGTATTCATTTGATGTTAAATTGCTGGTAATCCTTTGTTTTTCTGCTTCTATTTAAGGTGTACCTTGCTTGAGATATCTATACAGTTGTATTGTAAATATGAAAAGCACTTTGTGCTGGATGGGTGTAGTAGGTGGATTTTGGGTGTTTTTTTTCCTGGGCCTCTGTTATACCTTTATTTGGAACCTTAATGAAAGTGGTGTTTATACACCACTACCCCTTTAAGTGGTATTGTGTCTCTTTCCCTCCCCTTTAGGTTTCCTTCTGCCAGTACATGTTATGGACAAATGCATCTTTTGAGTCTGGAAGGCAGGACTAATGGGAAGAGTTTTCCCGTAATGCCGGGAAATGATCAACACTCATGCATTAGAACATGCTGCATGCTGACCATAATTGTCATCTGCCATACCAGCTGTAGCATATTACTGAGGGGTGTGTACTATACCATATTATTGTGGACATTTACTATAATAGACTATACAATATAATTTTTTGGGTGAATGCAACCTGATTTGGCTCTTTATTTTGTTCTTTTTTCCACTTTTAGAACTAAATATATGATGGCTTAGAATTAATTTATATACGCCTGAGTGATTTGCTCCAACAATTTAATTCCTATAAACATCTGAGCCAATAGGATGTTTTACAAGTAAACATTTTAGGTACCTTATTATATCACCATCTTATTTAAAGATGGGTTTAAATAAAGATTAAGGCCAAACATCGAACCGTTATGAGTCAATGTTTTATTTATGTATATCTATTTTATGATACATTTTTATAAATTCCTTGATGTGTGATTTCTTAATATGTTTGATACTATAATGGTACAGTACACATGACATGTTACCAATATTGATACCAGTTTTGAATGTATTTCATATTACTAATATGAAAGAGGTAGAATTAAGTTTATGATATAATATCTGTACATACAGTTTCCACAGTTCCACAGAAACATGTAAAGTGCTGATGGGTGGGGCATTGAGGGCATAATGTGGAAACTCTAGTATGTGTGATGCTATAATGGTACAGTACACATGACATGTTACCAATATTGATACCAGTTTTGAATGTATTTCATATTACTAATATGAAAGAGGTAGAATTAAGTTTATGATATAATATCTGTACATACAGTTTCCACAGTTCCACAGAAACATGTAAAGTGCTGATGGGTGGGGCATTGAGGGCATAATGTGGAAACTCTAGCTGATTTAACCAACTGTTAATTTTTGAGTAGCAGCTGTGAATGTCATGTATATATATATC
>NW_017306468.1:865421-866053 GCF_000935625.1 Nanorana parkeri | reverse complement strand
CCGTTATGGCAGAAGGTATGAGACGTATGAGACTTTGGCAATAAGACTGGCACTATTCTGGAAGGAACTTGCTTTTGGATACTTTGGGGTTGATTTTACTAAAGGCAAAAAGGCTGTTACTTTGCAAAGGAATTTGCACATTGCAGGGGACGTTTCCCCTTAGTATAGTGAATGAGATGAAGCTCTACTGACTTCCATCATGACAATCATGTGCAAGCAATATACTGTTTTTTTCCTTTTCCTTGCACATAATTGGGTGTTCTTTGCAAAGTGACTTTTCACCGCATTAACTAAATTAGGGGAAAATTTCCTTACAAAGTGCAAATTCCCTTGCAAAGTGAACAGCCTAATTGGCTTTAGTAAATCAACCCCATTGTCTACACACAAGTTGCTGGGAATTTTGATTGGCATTGACTTTCCCTTTCTAATAAAGCTACCGTTGTTGGATATACTGGGGTCTATTCACTAAGCTGCCGTAGGCAGCCGAGTGACTAATGGACCCCAAGCGAAGTGAGCCGAACGCTGTTCGGCTATTCACTTCAGGCTTGTACGGCTGATTCCAGCCGTATATCGGCTGAAATCAGCCGTACATCGGGTGGCTTCGGGGTTGCCGCACATGCCCGGCATTTTCG
>NW_017306468.1:835385-865222 GCF_000935625.1 Nanorana parkeri | reverse complement strand
AAAAAAAAAAAGAACACACCATAGGAATGCATAGCAAGATTTCTATTGGCTATTTCACTTTGCAATAGCCAATAGCAAACTAGCTATTGCACCCGCCCTCTGCTGCTGTCAATCACTAGAGGGGACCTGATGGAGAACTGCAGGCCCCCCTCTGCTGAGACTGATATACCATGGTGTTTTAATTATGTTTTGGATTATAGTGATTCAATTAAGAATGCAGCTCTACTATTGTTTCATATTTGAGATATGTTTAATACACTATTATTGAATATACATAGTTTGTAGTAGTCTAGGAAACAGGTTCTTTATTATTTTTCAATATTGCTAAATTGCCCGTGATAAGGAATGAAGTAGTCATATATTTGAAGTTTCACTCTGCAGCACCTGAAGCCACCTCCTATACTTTTAAATGGGGTGTACAAAAACACATTACCCCTGCTGATAGGAAGGCTGACCTAGTATGGGGCTTGGAATTCATCTAAGGCATTATGAATGTGGCCTGTTAATCACAAAAAAATGTGCACAATGTTCACCTTCACTGAATTGCCCAGATCTGCTGCAAATACCTGTTATAGAAAATTGATTTGTTAATAACTAATGGAGATAGAAAGACCTAGTGATTCTAGTGGCATGCAACTCTAGATAATATGCCATATAAGCTCACCTATCCTTATGGGTCCATTAAACAAAAAATACGCTTAAATGTACAATGATTTATTCTCTCCTATTGTAAATCAATGCTATCCTATAAATTAGACAAAATAGTTTTCAACTTTCAAAACAATTAAATTGCATTGTAAATGATTCCCCTTTTAAGTGAGTGGATGCTGTTTTACATGCTGTGTCACACAATCTTTTAAAGCTCTTGATGCACAGTAAGCTACAGAAAATACACTTATCATGTAAGAGAATAATTAAACTGAAGACATGCCCAGATTAATCATACGCTAGCATTTTTTATTGTGTTATTTCAAACCATTGTTTCCCTTTATTGATAACAGTACAATAGTTTCACAAAGTATAGTTGTTGATTTTTTTTTTTTTTTAATAAGCCTATTAAATTACAAATACTTGTCAAAATGCCCTGTATCGGGCCCGATTCCGATGCTAGCATCGGTATCGGGACATCCCTAAAATAGTGCATTTACTGGAATTGGAATTGGACTTTGAAAAATATTACCCAGAAGATACTCAAATGGTTGAAATAGAATGGTCAACTTTTACCACATCTCTGTGATATTCTGCTGAAAAGATCAATCAATCAATCCAAAAATGTAATCTTTGTGAAATCATTGAAAATGTTTTAGGACAGAGGGTTCATGTGAGATTACCCTCTTTAGGCAGATTTTGCCTACCAGGTAACTTTGCCCCTGGGTAAACTAGGAAACTGAGCATATGCTTTAGGCATGAGGTTTTATGTCCACTGCCACCATAGGTTGGAGGTGCACTACCTGGCCTTAGGTCAGCTAACTTTGAAAGGCCAATAAGGGGGCTTTTAGGTTGGCCGTCCCCCACAGGCCTGTTTTATAAGTGGTGACAACAGTTGAATATGCTTTCGGCAATGTGTATCAGCACAGTAACAGGGTGATTAAAGACAGGAGATTGTGGGAGACAGGGGCAGAGTGTTGTCACCCCACAACACAAGGTGCCCAAACAAGGACCTTTATATCAGTATCACCAGCTGTTATTTTTATGAAAGCTAGTGATTAAAATAGGTTATCTAAGTGATATTACCATGTTAAAGCTTACTGTATACGACATTTTAGTGGTTAGGTTTACATGTAGTTTAACAAACTATGCTTGAGTTCTCTAAATTGTAGTGCTGGTACCTCCCTATCTCCCCGCAACCCCGATGCTGCTCTGCTTTCAGATAGTGCTGAGACCCGATTCCATACTTACATAGTAGAACCCTGGCTGAAGAACCTGAACGCCTCTCTTTGCTATCCTTTGTTAATGACGCAACCAGGGTCCTCGCTTATATTTTCTACAATCCCCAGAAAGGTCTAGATTGGATGCCCATGTCTTCATTTAATCAGCATTGCTTCCTTCACCCTGCCCCCATGGGCCCATGTGGGGCCACTGTGATACCTTGAATTTCTGACTTTGTATTATTTTTATTTTTTTTGTATTCTCTGTACTTCCCTTTTCCCCCATTATGTTACCCCTGGAAAATTGTGAAAATCTTCTTTAAATAAAGAATTTGTAAATTGTAGTGCTGGGATACATTTTGTATGATTTTATGTGCCTGCCTGTGTGCACAGATCTGTACATCCTAAAATCCTTTTAAGAAACAATATCTGTCTGCAGCAACTGATTGATAGCTAGCTATTCACTTGGTAACACCTTAGCTACTTTTTTTTATTAATTGAAGTCTTATACCTTTTTTAGATTATAACTTTTAGCTTAGGGTTATTAGAGAGCATCAGACCTTTAAAGCCACTTAATGTACTGCTGGCAAAAAAATGTAAAAACACCTTGCACCTAAAACAACGCACACCCTTATCCCAGGTTAATTGCAACCCCCAGTTATATCCCCATATAGCCAATTTGTTAAAAAATGTCTGAGCTACAGCTCTTATACATGGTTTGATAACAACTGGCCAGCACCAGGAAAGTACGTAAACATGGCCAGGTAGAATAGGTTAAAACGTGCAAAGGCAAACAAGGCAGAGACAAATGACCAACAGCAGGGCAATCTTGTAAGCAGATTGAAAAGGGAAAAAGCACAGATACAAGGCAGGTGTTTTGCCAGTGTACTGTCTTCACAAGACAGTACAAGACACTTCACAAAGAAATGACCAGCAACAAGGTGGTAGTTTAGTGTATCCAGATAGACCAGTCCAAACTGTGCAAACAAGACAAGACAAGAGAACTGTGTACCTGCAGCTGTGGTGTAGCACAGTCCAAAAACTTGCACGAATGTGCTAATTTCATGACATGAAATGGAAGCAGCTGCAAAGGCAGTAATTGTGCCAAGCTGGCATTAGGACAATGAGCAAGGTGGTGATTTGGGGATATTTGTTTCTTCTGCTTTGGCAGCTGCAGCTGCAGCTGTCCTGACTTGCTGCTGACAGTGTAGGAGAATTCTGCATAGGTCTAAGCCTTCTCTTAGCCTCCATAGCATAGCCCCATGATCCTCTTCCCCACTTGACATGCCATATCCCAAAGCCTCTGAAACCTCCTGAGAGACTTCCTTCTCTGTCACTAGAGACTGCAGATGTTGTGCCAGATGCAGCCAGAGAATGTTGTGTAGGGGGGAGATGCGGAAATGAGGAGGAGTGCGGACCTCTTGCTGCTGTCTCATTGAAGTTCTGTGACCACTCAGCTTTGTGGTCTAGAGTCATGTGTTTCCACATGCATGTTGTTCCCAAATGGCTGGTATTTTTACTACGGCTGATACACTACAGGCATATACTGCAGACCACAAAGGTGCTGTCAGCAGCAGATAGGTTTAAAAAGAGTAGCTTGTTCTCCTGTAATCACTCAGATTCCTGCAGAAATTCAGTCCTATCCACAGATGTCCTTTAGGTGTTGTATTGTAGAAATCATGGTAAGAAGTTGGAATACCTAAACATGGCTCCTACAGCTTCTGTATTACAGTCCTATAATAGGGCTTCAAATTCACAAGCACAGAGAAAGCTTGCTGGAGCCTCCTATTAAACACAGGTTCCTGTGTCTACACTGTACCAGGTCTCTGACTGCAGCTTCTACACCCTTAGCAGTTCTTATGTGTATCCAATTTCCACTAGCTCTGGTGTCTCAAACATCAACAGCTTGGATGGGCTCTTCCCAGATCAAAGTGCTTCTTTCAGGTAATCAACCCCCAGAGCACTGGGCCCTCACTCCCCCGAAAATAAGACCTAGTGTCTTTTTTCGTGCAAAAAAAAAAAAATAAGACAGGGTCTTATTTTCGGGGAAACACGGTAGTATCTCAGACACAGACACAGACTCCAGACTGTAGGCCCAGACTCGTTGTTCAGAATGTGTGCTAAAGCTTGGTTCAACCCACTGAGGGCAAACTCATTAGCAATTGGCCAGCCAACAAGCAGACAGAGTTAAAACAACCTCTGACATAGCAATCTGAAAGAGACTTTTACAAAACTCAAAAGACATAAAGCAGGGCTTAAGGTGCACATCCCCACACATTTATGAAAGTATTTGGACATTGCAGTAATATCAGAAGTAAATATATCTGAGATACCGTGTTTCCCCAAAAATAAGACACTGTCTTATATTTTTTTTGCCCCCAAAAACAACACTAGGTCTTATTTTCAGGGGATGTCTTATTTTATTTTTTTTTATGTGCAACAAAATGTACACCAATCTAAAGTTATTCATGTACAACAATCCAAAGTTATCTGGTATCACTCCGCATGTCACAGTAACTGGCGCTCTAGCGGAATATGGGCTAATGCAGCTCTGCTCTCTCCGCCGCCGCAGCCTTGCTTTCTACAGCGCCGGCTTCCTTTGCCACCAGGGACAGTGGTACCAGCGGTGCAGCAGTGGGGACATCAGACAGTGGGCAGCGTGGTAAAGTACGGTACCATTTACCGGTACACATTACAGTACAGTACAGTACCATTACATTAAGCAGTGCCTTCAGGGGGACAGCAGTTGGTGATGTATGGTACTGGAGTGCTCCCTGTCACTGCGCTGGCCGGAGGGAGTCCACTGTCATCCCCTTAATACAGTATGTCCCTGCAGGCTGATACCATCTCTCCTGCAAGTTCCCCCTCACATGCTACCACCAAACTAGGTCTTATTTTCGGGGTAGGTCTTATATTACAGGAATCTTGAAAAATAGTGCTGGTTCTTACTTTCGGGGTAGGTCTTATTTTTGGGGAAACAGGGTATTGTTTGGTATGTCCATCTTATTTCCCATCCTCTAACCCCACTGATACAGCCTTTCTCAGTTTATTCCCAAAAGTTATTACAATGTTAAACATGGCAAATTCTATAGTGGTATTGGAACATTCATGTACTATATACATATTTGTGACTTTTTTATGATTACTTCACTACATATTTCATTTATGAGTAATTTTAATTTAGTCTACAATTCTCATGCATGGGGAAAAACAATAAAATACAAAATTGAATGATGGTTCTTTTCTGTAAGCATATCTTTTATTATTTTTTTTTCTTTAGCAAATCCGTCACTCACCAGTAACCAATGTAGCAGCTCAATGATTAGTGCTAGTGGGTTAGGATATGTATCATGTAATGAATAATTTGATAATTACTGTAGATTTAATATATGAATGTGTGGATTATGCCCTGGTGTCTGGGTCAGTTGGCCCAGCTATTCAGGTTTAGTAGCCTTAGTTCAAGCCTAACTCCAGTTTATAGTTTTAGATGGAAAAGCCTTCAAATTTCAGTCAACTTTTTATTTATGAGACACCACACATTTTCTGTCACTTACTGTCCCAGTGACATCTAGGTAAACAATATATGAAAAAAACCCTTGCTACTTCCTAGTTTAGCGATACTGCTTCCTGAATCAGCTTACTGTGGCAATGATGCCGATTCATTTTCCAATAAGTAACAGATTGGAGGCACAGAGGTGACAAAGGACGTTGCATGGTTGAACCAAGAATCTGCATTGCTGAGTCAGGATATAAACGTGTCATTTGATAGGATGTGCAAAGTGGCAGAGGTGTGTAAATCGCAAGACTGTCGTTACAGAGTAACACATCCTTTGGTAGGTAGATCAACAAACATATCTGTATCCTTACTGTGCATTTAACAGTTTACAGAGCTGTGCCTCACTTGGGTTATCTCCACCTAGTGTGCCAGGAGGTGTTCTAAACCATTGAACTGCGGACCAGAAAATGTTTTAATCATAAAGATATTCTTATCAATAAAGTTATTTTGTACACATCTCTTACTTTCCTACTTTGAGTCCTTCTTAGTTGCAAAGTGGTATTATGTTTTGTGAAAATTTTACTACTTTTAACTTGGTACATATACAGTATGTCACATGTATATGTATATTTATATAAACTGACAGGTAGGAGAACACATTTTTTGTTGACTTTTTAAACATTTTATATACAGCAAAATAGGAGAGCATCCACTCAGACTGCATAACCTACGACACATGATGTTTCCTTTTTATTTGAATTGAATGAGAATAATAGAGGATGGAATTGTGAAGGTTAACATCATTCATGTGGTCCCTGTGTGCCATACTTCTTGTTAGTCTTCATATATAGATTTGTTCTTGCCTGACTTTGTGGCAGGTGGGACGCTCCACCATATGGTTTACTGCAATAGTATATTTGAGTTGTCATGTTTGCTACCATAATAATTGTAGTTTTTCACTGAGAATGGTCAATGTAGAAAAGACAAGATTCATGTTTCAAAACAAAATGTATTACATTGTATACCTAGTGTCAACAAATCCTAAGTCTTTGCAAATGAAGCTACCATGCTTTGTAATATCATGACAACACGTCTTCCTCTATATAACCTTTATGAACAGGTATTTTTAATTGGCTTAACTTACAGAAGACCATTCACCTAGATCAGGGGTAGACAAACTCTGGCCTTCCAGCTGAAACTGCAAATTCCATCGTACATCTGCCTATCATGCCTATGGGCATCTGAATCTTGCAATGCCTGATACCCATAAAGTCGGGTATACATGTGTCTATTTATTCCGCTCAACCCTCGGGCTGAAGGAAAACAATTGAACAGATTCTTCCATCAATTAATGCAAAAATTAATGGGCAAACACCCAGCTGTTTGCATTTTATTCTAAGAGCGGCCGCTGGCTGCTGTGAGAATACCCAATCAGAGCTGAAAGCTCAGTTCAGCCAAGAATTTTGCAATCTGATGCTTCAATCAGAGGGATCCCGGACGGAAGGTGCAAACAGCAGCACCCACCCTGCGGATTTCATCGGGTTCATCAGGAAGCGGGCAAAATTCATACAGTGTATACCCTACTTTAAAGTGAAGCAGAATAAAAGGTCATCAGCACTACAAGTTTTCTTCAAAACAAAATCCTTTTATTCAATCTAGCAGGTCATAACACCATGCGTGGCAACATTTCGGAACCTGTCCGGTCCATTCATCAGGCAAACAAAAGTCTGCGGCCACTTCAGCACCCCCCTCGGTCAGGAGTGCGGTGGGACTCTCTATTCTACTTTAGAGTTAGGTACATAAGATATACAGGTATATTTGAAAATGCTTTGTTGAATTTTAAAAGTTGATGTCAATGTGCACCTATCTTTCATAAGTATTTTTCCTTTGCATAAGTAATGGGAAAACTCTTTGCCTTGACCATTAGATTTAGGTATGTCAGATGTACAGGTATATTTAAAAACGCTTGATGTCATTATAGTAGCTGATATCAATATGCACCTCTGCCATGTTTAAAAAACATACTTTTTTTATAGCAAACAACCTCCTGCAAAGTCAACTCCTTTCCTGAAAGTCATAGCTATTTTATAATCTCTGAGTCATTAGATAACAGATAGAACTCCACACTTAGTGGTTTCAAATGTTTATGGTCTGCAATTCATTCTTAATGAGCTCTCTCCATGTCTTTATTCTTCTTCACACCCTCCTGCTGGGAAATGTCTTACTCTGCCTTGGCTTTTGTTAATGATTCCACAATCATTTCAGAGTCATTTCTTCTGCCTCATGTGATTCTGACACTGCCGAAGAGCCAGGCTCTGCAGCCTCACAGTTGGAAATATAACCTTTAATGTATTAATTTCTCTTGCTCAAAACAATTTAACCTCTGTCTTGGTTTTGTGATTGCTAAGTGTTCCAATTAAATGCCTCTTTCATTTTTTGTCCTGGAGGGCCTGATCTTACCACTATTATGTTTAACATATCCTACCTAGTAAATGATGAGCACTCCAGGACCCCTCAAGTATTCTTCTTCCATATCAATCTATTATCTATCTCAGGAGTGTCTGTCATGCTCCTGAAACAAAAACCGGCTTAATTAAAGCATTCTAAACACTGCATCGTAAGTGAGGAAGTATACAATTATGAACAAGGAAATGGCATGGCAGGGAAGTGATTGCTTTTCATTTTCAATGGCAGTAAGCAGTTTCTTATTTGAAATGTTTAAGCTCCCACATCAGAGTGAGAACGATGACAAGAGTGTGAAAATTCATCATGCAGACACAATATTATGCTGTTGTCATATGTTCTTTACTGACAGCTCCTGCATTGTACTGTAAACTTTTCTAATAAGCCTTAAATATTTTGAAAAATTGGCTATGAATTATGAACGCACTTGCTGATCCTCTGTCAAGATGGCATGACTAGGAGGAAGAATATCCTGTTTATTTTTAGCCATAAATTCAAGATAAATTCAGACATTCTAAAAGAAAATCAAGTATTCACATGTTCTGTCACTGCATGCAATAAACCAGAGCAGCCCAAGTCTTCCATATTTATCAGTATACAATACATTTAATTACATAATAGCAAGCAGGAGCTGGTTTTATGATGATGTTGTACAATAGTAGCAGATGATTCCAGGGCACCTGAGGTAACATAGAAAGTAAAAGGAATTGTTTTAACCCCTTTGCCTAAACTGCCCATCGTTCAAAAAAAGTGATGTTATCTATTTGTGATTTCCATAGATTTATAATACATATAGAAATACTACTTTTTTAAATAAATATAATGAAATGTTATATAAAACCTTCTTACTAAAAAGGACCTTCAACAAATAGCTTTGGGTGAAGATGAGTTAGTTGAAACTATTGCTTTGGCTGGTCCTTTCTGCTTTTTTATTGCAATCCACAGTTTTAGAGTTCCATGTTTTCTGGACTGTGCTGCCACTTTAGGCTTTGAGCACTGCTTGGTCATATACACTGCCTGACCAAAATAAAGTCACACACGCTAATATTTTTTTGGACCGCCATTAGCTATAATTACAGCACGCATTTTCCTTTGCATTGTTTCGATAAGCTTACGCAATGTCATAACGTTGATTTCCATCCAGAGTTGCATTCATTTTTCACCAAGATCTTGTAGCAATGATGGGAGACCACTGCGTAAAATCTTCTCCAGCACATCCCAAAGATTCTCAATGGGGATAAGGTCTGGACTGGTGGTAGCCAATCCATGTGTGAAAATGTCTCATGCTCCCTGAACCACTTTTTCACAATATGAGCCCGAAAAATCCTGGCATTGTCCTCTTGGAATATGCCCAATGTGCCATCAGGGAAGAAAAAATCCATTGATGGAAAAACCTGGTCATTCAATATATACTGGTAGGCAGCTGACCTAATTTTTTATAGCATTGGCCAAAATCCAAGGTGACTTTTTTTGTAGTTTGCAGCTGTAACATTTTTGTGATGCTGGAATCTGTTCTTTTCTGTTCCTGGTAAAACTTTAAAACTCAAGCCTAGCCAGAATGTTTTCTTTTGTTCTGTATAGCACAGAGACGAGTTAGAGCCTCTATCACATTTTTATTTCTGGCCATGTCTTTATTGGGGAGACTTCCCCTCACTTTCTTTTAGGACAGGTGACAGAAAATCTCTTCAACAAAGTCAGAGTAAAACAAAAACATAATTTCAGTAGAGTGGGAATGGGTTAGAACGTCTGACAATGTTTATATAGCAGTTGGTGCCCGAATGTGTGCCGTAATCAAAGCTAAAGGCAGTCCAACTAAATATTAGATTCTGCAACTTCTTTTTTTGGCCGGCAGTGTAGAAATACACATTTACTTGTTAGTTTTTGACCATAGATATCCTTTAAAGAACCAATTTATCTTATCAAATTGCAGTTTCATTGTTTCCTATTGTCCCGGTTGATTGGGATCCAAAAATGTCAGAGATATTTACTGTCTTTTGAATGACAAGAATCCAGTGCTAGAACATGGTGTTAGAAGAAAAATGCACGCCACAGCACTCAGCAGACTCCCAGTGATATTCTCCACCAACAATCGTTTGCAGGCTGCCATAATCAAAAGGCCACTGGGAAGTATTCCTCACAAAACATGCAAAACAAACAGACAGCGCCTTGTCCTTGTGTAATACAGTTTATTAATCAATGAACATAGAAACTGACATAAAATACTACTCACATGGTAATCACTGAATGAATGGTACAAGGCAGACCCCACACAAAGCTGCCTTGCTAGCTGACACGTTTTGGGGAATATACCCCCTTCCTCATGTCAGCTTGTATGTTCATTGATTAATAAACTGTATTACACGAGGACAAGGCGCTGTCTGTTTTGAATGGTGTTAGAAGGGTGACACTTGCAAACAAAGGATAACAGAACACATAATGCAGAAAACAACATTGAGTATCCCGCGTGTCAGAACAAGGTGCTAGAGTGTTGCAAAAGAACTGTGTGTGCAACCAACGAGACTATACCTTTTGATTGATATTGCACAGAAAAAGAGCATGTTTGCATGATGTCATTTACATCTCTAAAATCTTTTATAGTCTATGTAAAATTAAATGAATACCAGACAGGATTGAAAACAAACTACAGCAGTACCTTACTGCAGCTAGTGTATCCACAAGATGGACATTTCCAACATACGTAGTGAAACCCAGCTTGTCCAGGGGCACTTGCTTTGAACTTTTTTACTCTCTGTACAGCTAGAACAAGAAGCAGCTGTACAAGGGCAGCCCTGGAGCTTACCTAAAGTGATATCAAAGTCAAAAGATTTTTAAGTAGGAATGTTCAGATGACAAGTACATCTAAAGACACTTTTCCAGCTCCCAGACCAGACTAGAGAAAAATTCAAAAGTTAGGAGGCAGCTGTCATTTTTAAGGACCACATGGAGCTCCTGGGATTTGTGCATCCCTGTTTTATTGTATGATTTATTTTTATAAATATAAATATAAGAATGCACCGATACCAGTTTTTCAAGTACAAGTACTGATACTTGTCCAAGTACTCACACATACAAGTACTGATACATTTTTGTTTAATGTCATGGGACAGTTTTTGTAAAACATGATAGACAAATTATTTCAAGACAGTGGTAGACCGCTGCAACCCTGGTAGTTCCCGTGGAAACTGCCAAGTATCAGTACCGGTATCTGAACATCCCTATTTTTAAGGTACTTCAAATGCTGATTATATTACTTACAATGGATTATGCTCCTTGATGTTTCAAAAATGTATTTTCCTGCAGAATCCATGGGGCCCTTGAGCACTGGCCCTAATATTTTGTTTAAGGGTATCTCCTTTCCATTGCAGGGTCTTATGGAGCCACCCTCGTGCATGCTAGTAACACACAGGCACAGCAAGGCAAACCACTCCCCTGCTACCTGCTCCCCACTTCTCCTACCTCCAAGTTAGTAGATGGACAACTGCTGTTCTCTTTTGTGATCATGTACTGGACAGGAAGTTCAGGGAAGTGGAGCTGAATGCGTTTGAGTCAGCTGTTTGGAAACATGATGATTATAAGTGCTTGGGCAAAAAATATCAAGAAATAGTTTGCTGGGCAATGTATATTTGTTTGATCTGGATTCATTATTGAAAAAAGAGAGTGTAATATAACTTTAACTGCTTCCCGTCCAGCGGCCGTATATAAACGGACAGATGGGAGCCTTCACAATCAATTATGTTTTTGCCATAATTAAGGTCTTTAGTTTGTCTAGTTACTTGAAATTGACTGGGAATGCCAGTGGCATTGAGAAATCTTTGGACTCTGCTACAGATTTTGTATGGAACTCGTAAAATTACTTTTTCCTAATTCCCTCCCTAAGAGCATCCTAGTTCATTCTGGTTCTATATTTGGACTATCTTGTATGTCTTTGTTACTTCCTTGTTATGTGAAAACTTTAAATAAATAATTGTTTAAAAAAAAGTAATGTAAGAGAGTTGCTGTCAGGATTAAATAACAGAAAACGAAATGCATTGTTACTTGATATTTGCAACACCCTCTTTCAGAAATCCAGAAATAATGTGAATTGTCAGCCCAAATCTCAGGCAACAGATAGGTCAGTCTCCATGGGTGCCTTACAGCCTGACACTATGCTGCCATTTCTGCTCTGGCAGGGAGAGAAAACAGCTAAATAAATGCACACAAATCTGTTTCTAAAAGTAAAGATTTCACTGTTATAACACTTAAAAATGGACTTAGACTATAAAAACTGTGCCCAAACAAATCAAGTACAGGGCCAAGGACTAGTGGATAGGAAGTGAGCATAAACATGGTGAACACATAATATTTTTTTTCCTTTTTTTATCTACCATTGTGCTATTTATACGCTATAAGATACAATGAAAAAACGATCAGAGAAATTAACAATTCTTCTGACCCTCACATACCACTGAATAGTTTTTGAATGACTTATTTGTTTGAAGTAGGCTCCAGTTGTGGCTCTCCAACCATCTACCCCATTACAAAAAGTCAAAATCTAGTCTAGGCCCCCATTCATACCTAGGCATTTTGTTGCATACAAATACATGTGAGCCAATTAAAGACAAAGGGAGAAACTCCCTGCCTGTATGGGGACCCTCACTACAAGAACAAAGGGAGGAGGACCAATGCCTGGTGTCAGCTAGGAAGGAACATCTGGCCAGAGTGGGATCCTTTCACCCCAGCTATCCAACACAACAAAGGTAAACATGTGTATGTGCCATGCGGTTTACTTCAAGTTTGTTGTGAGATAGCTGCATCATGCAGCCTCACAGCTCCAGCTGTGGTGAAACTACCAACCCCAGCATGCCTCTACCTCTGTGTGTCTTAAGTAAGGAAAACATTGGAAAAAAATGGGTTTGTAGAGAGATAAATGCACCCAATGTAAAAATGTCCCATATGTAAAAGTTCAATCAGAATTTATTAGACATTGAATAGATCAAATAAAATTGGATCTCATTATTAAACGAAGACTACGTTCAATAAATATAAGTTGACATGTGCCCAGTACATACAGTCTCAGGTCAAGCTGCTTCTATATACATATATATATATAATTTCGCTTCTTCAGGGGACCGGGACTTGATAGTCATTCATAAGCAGTGCCTGAGGTAAAAACAGATGTGCTGATGATTGGGTGGCTGGAAAACCGCCAACCCCCACATTCCGTCCCTTGTTGTGCCTGGGACCCCGGGTCATCAGGGGGAGGAGCGCCTTGGAAGCTTCACGAAAGCCCAAGCTGCCCTCTTGGGATGTTTCTATAGAAGGCATCTAGTAAGGAATGGCCTCCTTCCAGTAATGTAGTGGTCCTAATTCCTCAACCTATTGGAAAAGAGGATAGGATATTTCTAAGAATTGTAGTCATGGGCCAAAATTCCTTCATGTCTCCACATTAGAACTTTTCCTCTAAATATATTTGTATAATTCGACATATACATATTTGCCTTTTTCAGTTAGTGTGAGCCAGTCAAGTATTGGGAGTGTCCCTGTGTTTAGTCTATAATGTGTATTAACTTTCGACAATGTCAGTGCATGTGAGTGAGATCAGTTAGCTGCAACCTGACATGACATAGGGTTGCGGTTCATGAGTGTATGTATAAATAAATAATTAAATAAATAAACTTAGTGATAGTGGGAAACCTTAGTGTGTTGCAAATGTTACAAAGACTGTGAATGTAAACTTTGTGTATATTTAGACAAGTGATACAAAGTTTCATGTGTGTTACACATAACCAGTCACCATACTGCTAGTGGATCATCCGCAGTGTTATGCAATAATAATGGTATCATAGTATTATTCTAAGTGATATTTATATATATATATGCATATATAAAATATAAGATGGTCTAATGGCCACCTATCATGTGCTATCCCATCTTAGCCTCCACCACAACTTGCTCCTCATTCGTCTCATGCCCAACTTGGCCAGAGCCTGTATGTATGACAGACTACCCTAATTGTGGGGGAGATGTGCATACCTTGATCTGGACCGAACTAGGACTACCTAATATGACCTCAGCTGACGGTTTCCAAAGATGTTGTCCACATGTCCCACATTTTCACCCCTCCCCTTATAAAGCCCCCAACGCCAAACAGACTAACTGGATATCAAAATTCCGGTCATCATTCGGCGGTGTGGACCGTTACCTAGGAGACCAGGGAAGCCGTCCCCTATGTCCGCCCCCCTGTTCTAATATAGGAGCGGAAGAGCTGCCGCCGAGGCGGACAACTCGCTATTATGGGCGAAGACAAATAGAGGAATGAGTCCAGAGGTCCCAGGCTAATTGGCACATCAGTCCCTGTATCTCATGGGCCACAGTCAATGGGGCATCCTATCGTAGAGGGGGTATCCCTCTTGTACAAAAAAACAGTGTCTAATATATTGTCTGCATAGCAGATCTGTCATATACATACTTGTTATTATGCACTAATTATGTTACCCATAGTCATATTGATATTTATCTCGGTGCATTGTCTTTGGGGAAAGATCCAGTCCAGCAAAATTGATCTCATTTATGCTCATACTATATAACAATTTCAAAAATGTGTCCCATCATTGCAAACTTATATATCATCTTTGTTCATAATACATCGTATTGCATAATTGGCAGTGTCAATCTCACTTTTGTTTCGACATATATGATAATCAGAAAAACCATTGCATCTTTGTAAGCTTGAACATTGTCTTTTAGAAATACGTAGTCTTTTTGTAATACTTCATATTGCATAATTAGCATAGTCAATAACATTTTGATTCAACATATATGGCAAGTAGAGAATACATCCAATCCTTGCAAACTTGTATATCATCTTTTAAAGGTACATACTGTCGCATGATTAGCATCATCGTTTCAATTCAAATTGTATGGCATTTAAACGTATAAGTCCAGTCATCGCAAACCAAACATATTGCTTCAACTGGTTTCTATTACCAGATAATTAATATAATATATGCATGGTCCAGGGGCCATTGTGATGAGGCAATCCACCCATAGTGGGACCTGGTAGGCAGGTTTTTTTCAGAAACATTTAAAGCATCAGGGACTTGTCATTCCACTGCAGACAGAGGGCTGTAGTTGCCAATCCCTGGGCTAATGTACAGGAGTCTAGGAAGTATTGTCATTAGGAATCTGCATATGGAGATAGACAGCCCTGGGTTTGTGGAAAATGTACTAGGCTGACCACGCATGTTACAATCTGATTTTACAATCTATGTCCAATCAACTTTCAATCTCCCATAACTTTAATTAAATATTTTCACCTAAACCTTGCAATCCATCAGAGTGCTAGCATCCAGGCCTTTCCACAACTTGTTGTGGTAGAGATTGCACAATCAGACTGGAATGTGTGTGTGGTAAGCTGCACTAGCCCATAAGAACAAGGTATCTGAAGTCACCTAAGCAAAGCTAACAAACCACACTCAAGTCAAAAAGAAATATCCAAAGTAAAAAGGAAAGAAAGCACTATCACTTTTTATATATTTTTTATTTAGTAGCAGAAACAAGCCATCAAATTTGCATCAGACACATTCACTGTTATCCATATATACATTCAGGATTCAACGGCCTCCAGTTGCCATGAAAGCTCCCCCGTAGGGGACATAAAGTATGAGGCAAATTGGTCCCTAATGTTTGCCCCTTGGGTGTTGCCATGGGTTCCAGCCCAATTGGCCTTTTCCATGGTGTGCATAAGGGAATCCTCAAACAGGAACCCATCTCGCTGCCGAACAGAATTGTGCAGGGCACATGCTGCTTTAACTGCACAAATTGCATGCTGAGGTTGATTGCAGCGTGCAGAAATCGCTATTTCTTGTAGAGGATTCCAAAAGTGTACTCCACCACTTGACATGCTCTTGTCAGCCTGTAATTAAAGACCCTCTCCTCTAGGTTCAGGCCTCGACTAGAATAGGGCCTCATCTGGTGATCATCCTGGGCAAAGGCCTGTTCCCTACAAAAACAAATGGCAGAGCAGGAGTTTTTGTTTCTCGTAGTGGGGAGTTCTCAGGCAGATCAAGATCATTGTCACGCAGCATCTGTCCAAAGGGGGAGTGTACAAAAACACTAGAGTCAGAGCTGCTCCCATATGACCCCACGTCAATGTAGCGAAAGCAGTAATTGGCATCTGCAACCACCAATAACTCAAAATATTTTTTTCTATAATTAATAACCAATCAGCTTCTTTATTTCATTAACAAAGCTTAAAAAATGAACAAACTGAAGAAAGAAGCTGATTGGTTGTCATGCCCAACCGATCTAGATTTTGTCCACTCCAGTTTTCAGAAATTCCCCCTAGAGAGCTATTTCTTCAAAGTGGAGCAGGCAGTATTTGGGGCGGTTGCCCATAGCGACCAATGAGTTTCTCCCTTTGTTTTTAATTGGCTACCGTAACTGCAAAAACTGAAGAGCAGAGCTGATCGGTTACTATTGCCAACAGCTACAGAATCTGTCTACTCCAATCTTGACAAATTGCCCACATGTTGGCCGAAACCTACTAAAATCCACTTACCGTAAAGTGATGAGGAGTCTTTCAGCGGCTGGAATACTCCCCCAGTTGAAGGTGAAAACATCCCCAGTAGCTCATCAAAACTTTATGAAAATGCCTGTTAGCAGGTCCATACAAAACAAAATGGGGGGGGGAGTATTTATTCTAACAGGAGCAAACAGATTCTGGAGCATTTGGCGGTGAAAATAGAGTCTCTTTTTCAAAAATCTCTCTCATTTTCAAAGATTAAACAAAGAGAGGCTTATTGGTTGCTATGGGCAACTACTCCATATTCAGTCTGCTCCAGTTCGGATAAATTCCACTAATTGTCACATAACGTGCATCACTCAAGATAATAATGCATGTGCAAGGTCACAAACACACATAACCGAGTGAGCTTGAACATGAGAACTTACCTTTTAAGGGACATGCGGATATACTCAGAAAATGTAGTTTTATGCCCACGGAGATCATTATACATGGACTAGAAATGGCCTCATTGTTGTCAGTTCGCAATCACAGGATGATCCCTGAACCTTCTCCTCTGCTTTCTTCTTCTCTTGAGAATCAGAAACGTAGTCACTACAGCCGCTATGACGCACTGATTTCATGAATCCATCTTCGCACTCCATAACAACACTCCACTCTCCTATGCCACAATGACACTCCTAACAAACAGGAGCAGGAAAGATGTCACAATAGCCATGGCTTTTCATTGGAGTCCTCATTATATACATTGCCTAAAAAAGCACGCAAAAAGCACATGCTATTTTGCAACAACAGGCAAAAAATATACATAAGAGGCGAGGAAAACGAACTGAAACGCTGATGCCTAGGTGTGAAAGCAGGCTTATAGTAAACTAAATGTTATAAATATATTTTAATGTAATGCACTGTGTTTCCTAATGTTGCCTATTGTTATATTGGTAATTTATCAATACAAAGTAATTACATTTGCTAAATAGGAGTATATTTTTATACAATGTATGACCATAGTTGTATTATTCCTTGGCTGGAATTTCTCAATACAGTCTTTTGTGGATGTGAGTTTCTCCTTTTACCTGTGTCCTAGCACTGTAAAAAAAAAGAATAGCAATATGTCCTAAATAACACTCTGTGATTTTCCTCTGTTTGTTAAACAAAACATGGAATGGAGGTCGTCTTTGAATCATTAATCTTTCAGAAAAAAACTAGTGAAGGAAGTTTTTCAAGATCATCTCATCCTTCACAATTGAAAAGATGTCTTGTCCTAATCCCTTAATCAATCTAATGGTATGACAGGAGGTCGTATAGTCACATCTAAAATACAGTAGAAAAACACATTTATCTGCCTAATCACTTTATAGTGAGTAAAACATTATAATTACCTTGCAGTCCCACTAAAACTGTTCAATGAAAATTTAAAATGTAAATGGCTTCAGTGTGATAAGTAGCAGCATTGAATTTGGAACCTAAAAATAGCAGACAAAGTTGGTCTAAAAACTTGTAATTTGCACTGGGTGGATGGCTTCTTTTTTTAAATGAACAATTAATCTCAGCTTTTCAAGTTTCCCATGGTGCTTTGTGGCCACTACTCTCCAGACAGTGAAGTGGGTATGTAGTAGATTTATGCAGGGAGCTAATTCCAAGTGCAGTTGCAGCCAATCTAACTTCAGGAGGTATGGTGGTGGTAGTGACTGATTACACTTCTATCCTTTCTAGTACCTTAGAGGAGTAATAAAAAAGTGAGTAAAACCCAGCAATCACTATTGGAGGTTATTCACGAAGGAGCCGAAGGATCCAGCCGTAGCTTTGGCTGATCCTTCAGCTCTCTTTGTTTGGTAGAACCGAAGGGCTGCTGTACGGGCTATTCAAAATAGCCCGTACAGCAGCCGAAGGTGGCCGAGCGGCTCAGCCAAGTTGAAGGCTTATGCTTTGGCTTGACTGAGCCAAAGTGACAGCCAAAGCAGGGCGAACGGCCAGCCGAAGGCCAGCCGTAAGCCCCGCAAATGACAGCTGGGTGGAGCCAGCCATGATCTCATGGCTGGCTCCACCCATTACTTTTACTATTTGTACATTTACTTTTACTATTTTGTACATTTGTAAAATATTTTTTCAACCTTTTTTTTAAACTCTTTTCACTGATTTTCTATTCTGCACGGAGGTACCGAGCAGAATTCGGCTATTGCTTTAACCGCTACTCTATAGCCTCTGTACTGTGTGTATAGATGTCTGGCTTCCTACTGTCATTTTGCTGCAACGAAATTCGTCCAATAACGGATTTCAGGAAATCGGGAATTTCGGATTCGTTTGCATTCGTCTTAGCTGTAATTCGGAATTCGGATGCATCCGAATCTCCGAATTTCCGAAAATTCGTCCAAAACGAATTTCGGAACGAACCGAATCGCACATGTCTACTATTCACTCACTGCCATTCAGCCCCTGTGAGAATAGGGACAAACTGCAGCGAGTGAGCTGCCAGAGCTTCGGCTCAGCCGATCCAGATGTTGGATTGGCTGAGTCAAAGTCCTTCTGCACTTCGGCTCAGCCAAACATTCATAGCATATTCGGCTGACCGAAGTGCAGCCAAGGTATGGCTGAAATCAGCCGTACTGAGCCGGAGTGAATAGCCAAACATAGTTCGGCTCACTTCACTTTGACTGGGTTATTCACTCAGCTGCCTACAGCAGCTGAGTGAATAACCCCCTATTGTGATAAGTGGTGCAAGGTGTGAACAGGAAGTCCTGTATGGTCTGAGGCAGTGATGGTGATGACAATGATGACAACAGTGAACTCCCAACACTTTGTGCACCAGGGCAGCATAGTTTGCCTCCCTGAGACATGGACAGTGCTTTGACTCTCCCTGTCTCAATGCTGTTGTGGAAAGGATAACAGGAGGCCGATAATAGGACAGATTCATGTACTTATGCTAGTTGTGCGTAAAAATACTGCTACAGTCGAACTCCACCTTTTTTTCGTAAACCAAAACTGGTTGAAACCCCTTTCAATTTATATATTTGAAAGCAAAAATATACAGGTTCTGGATGCTGTGTATCTACTACAACCTTCTGACTGATGTGTTGCAGTAGTTGGGGCAAGAGGAGCTTTGAACCCAAGAACAAAAAAACAAGAGAAACAGTAGACTATTTCAATGTTTTTGATAATGTTTTTCAAGGGAAGTTTAATCGGAATCATTATGTGTTAAATTAAAGTTGTCTTGAAAAAATTCAGTTTGGAAGTAAATGATACTATATGTTTGAAAATCCCAACTATATTATTTTAGGTAATGTACAATTATGTTTCTCACAATGAATACTGAGTAAATTTTGGGCATTTTAGTTAATTACCAGGAACTTGACATCTATCACATAAAATATGGGCAATGACTGTGCTGATTAAAGGTAAGCAGAACCTCAAATTCAATTGGTGTTTGCAAATGCTTAATTTCAGTTACTGAAATTAGGACTGTGGACTGAAATTAGCAGCAATCAGTAATGAAACAAGTTTGTCATGTAAATCATAATCTTTTCATTGAACTGGACAAGACTAGCATATGGAAAAGAATTGGAAATGATAGGTTTCTGGTTGTCTCTAATATGGTTATACTGCAGGTGGAAAATTATTTTCTAATATTGCATTATTTAGTACACTTTTTTTGATCATGTCAGTTAGTTCACGACTAGGCAATTAGATAGGGGTTTTGAATTTTTTTTAATGTTCCTGAGGCATTGCAATATAAATCCTCACTAAATATTGCTAACATCACAATGTAGGGTTTAAAGGGTTTATTTTTATTTTTTAATCATTGTACTTATTTAAGATGGCACCATACAAAATTACAAAAGCCAACTAAAAAAATAGGAAGCCCTTACCATATAAAACATATTCTATGAAATCCACATGCCTCATACAACCAATAGCACATGGGCAAGTATGAATTTTTGAGACTCCTCAGCATTCTTCAGTTGGTATGTGTTTGATACACTGTAAAAGATAACATCCTCTGATGTATAGAAACGCCGGCATTCCCTTAGAATTGCTTTAAGCTGTAATAACAGTACATCTTTCTGGCAAAATAATGCATAAGGACACTGTTGATGCCAAATGTGTCAAAAATTCAGTTTTTGTTAATCTTTCTAGTGCTTTCTCAATTTTCTGTCAGTCATCATAATATATTGACTGGGTGGTACAGACACCAAATAGTCAATGCACTAAGGCGAGTTTTATTATTTTATCTCATGATCAATTACTAATCAATATACAGTATCTCACAGAGGTGAGTACACCTCTCACATTTTCGTAAATATTTTATTATATCATTTCATGTGACGACACAGAAGAAATGACACTTTGCTACAATGTAAAGTAGTGAGTGTACAGCTTGTATATCAGTGTATATTTGCTGTCCCCTCAAAATAACTCAACACACAGCCATTAATGTCTAAACCGCTGGCAACAAAAGTGAGTACACGTCACCAAGTGAAAATGTCCAAATTGGATCCAAAGTGTCAATATTTTGTGTGGCCACCATTAGTTTCCAGCACTGCCTTAACCCTTATGGGCATGGAGTTCACCAGAGCTTCACAGGTTGCCCCTGGAGTCCTCTTCCACTCCTCCATGACGACATCACGGAGCTGGTGGATATTAGAGACCTTGCGCTCCTCCATCTTCCGTTTGAGGATGGAGAGTTGTGTGTTTGTTCAATTGAAAACACAGGCTGATTTAGTAAAGTAGTGCAAAGAGCAACAATGATGTTTAAAGTGCTTTACCCAAGGTCTTCAGAAGCCATCCCTTAACAAATATACCTACAGTGAATTAAATTCATTTTAATTTAGTTTCTATGTGTTATTGTACCTTGTGCATAATTATTGCTCTTTGCATTGTCCTACTCAGATGGCCTTCAAACAACCAAGCAACACTGTAATTTCTTATTTGTTATTGGCTTGGCTTTTTGATATTTTGTAGGTTCACTTACACATTTGTCCATTTAAACTAATGTCTTTTACTATTTATATTTAATGCATTGTGTCAACTCAATGCACAGCATTTTTTTAGAGCACAGACAGGTACACTACTCATTGGGAGAGGAGAACCTCCAGTGGGGTCGAATTTGTTTGCTTTTGGAATTCCAAATCCTAAGAAATGCAACTATTTAAGTATTTATTGACAGGGCTCACTACAAGTAGTTTGTTGCTCCTAAGGATTATCTTTTAAACTGGTATCCAGAACCTTGTTCGGCCAGGTTTTCTTTTTACCATAAAACTCTGTTTAGAGAGGGTCAGGTGGGTGTAATGTTTTTTTCAGCATGTCGTGCATCAACAATTTACACTGTATATAGTTTAGCAACCAGAAAATTATATCCCTTTTCACTGTAAAAAATTCTACATTGACTGTAAAAAGCTATTTGAAACAATTTAGGTTTGCATCATTTATGTGTTCAGTGTTTAATAAATCTGTGGCATGAACAATGCAAGAAACAAAAGTGAAACCATTTCAGAAGTGTTAAGGCTATTAACCTTTAAACAGATGGATAATTTTAAACAGCTTTGTAAAATTAATAGAGCAAAGAGTGAAAGTCTCTAAATTTCATTAGATACATGTTTCACAGCTCTTCTTACAGCTTTTTTCCTCTTCTTGACCATTCAGACTTCCAGTAAACATGTATACGATAAGTTACCTTAGTCAATAACTTAATACAGTTTCTGGTTTCTGTGTTGTACTTTCTAAACTGTTTTTAATATCCATTTATGTTTTCCCCAAAGGCAGAAGAACTTCTTCCTAATAGGTAATTCATAGATACAGGTATAGGAAATATATCAATCCCACTGTAATTTTTTACAATATGTTAAAGTGTTAAAGGGTCATTCAACTTTAAAATGAAACGTCAGTTATTGGATATTTCTGGGGGGTTACATTTCCAAGAATATTCTGCTCAATTTTAGCCAACACCAGGATCAAGATACCAATATAACCTTGGTCTCCATGGAGCAAAAACTCTGTGGATATTGCAGTCAAAATAGCCTAGAGAGCAGAGAGACGTAGAGGCTTAGTGGACTTTTGAAGAGGATAGGAGCCTAGCCTGGTGATAGGAGCTACAGTATCTATTTTTCTAATAGCTATTTTGTATATCCTGTATATTTTCACTTTTGCAGTCAAATTTGAGAAAAGCTCCATATATTCTTCTTCACACAGCATACCAAAAAAATTTTAAAAAAATATTTCTTACCTTTTAGATGTTTTGTTGCAGCAGACAACATGGCTTATTCCAGGTTTTTCTGAGCACCTGCACGGTGGTCTGTCCTTATAGAAAGACTTAGGACTGAAAATTGGAGATTGTGTTTCTCTCATTAACTTCATTAACATACAATAGAGAAGCAAAGATTGTAATTAGGGATGCTCCGATACCGTTTTTTCGTTATGGAGTATCAATATTTATTTTTTGGTACTCGTTGATATCGAGTATTAGTGTATGTGCCTCGATTATTAGGAAGTCGGGTGGCGGATCATGACCGGTTGCCCGGCTTCCTGATTGCCTATGAAGCCAGTTTTGTAGCGAAAGCACACCGACTTCAGAGGCTGCCTGGCTTCCTGACCTATCAGGAAACCTGGCGCGAGTCATGAGGTGCTGCCTGGCTTCCTAATTGGTCAGGAAGCCAAGCTGCCTAGCAGCAAGTGAAGCCAGCTTACTAGCCAATCAGGAAGACGGATGGCATGTCATGACCCACCTCACAGCTTCCTGATTGGCTAGGAAGCCGGCTTCACTTGTTGCTAGGCAGCTTGGCTTCCTGACCAATCAGGAAGCCAGGATGCGAGTCATGACGTGCAGCCGGCTTTCTGATTGGTTAGGAAGCCAGGCTGCCTACCAACAAGTGAAGCTGGTTTCATAGCCAATCAGGAAGCCAGGCGGCACATCATGACTCACCTCCTCACTTGTTCCTAGGCAGCCTAATTTCCTGACCAATCAGGAAGCCAGGAAGTGAGTTATTACATGCCGCCCGGCTTCCTGATTGGTTAGGAAGCCAGGCTGCTTAGCAACACACGAATCCAGCTTCCTAGCCAATCAGGAAGCCGGGAGGTGGGTCATAACCCCCCACCTGGCGTCCTGATTGGAAAGAAAGCCAGCTCTATGCTCCCTGGGCACTGCCGGTCAGAGAGAGAGATCTTCATCTGACTGGAAGTTCCAGTATCGGAGGTAAGTATCAGAGCATTTGGGCGAGTATGAGTACTCACCCAAATACTTGGTATAGCACCAATACCGATACTTGTATCGGTATCGGTGCATCCCTAGTTGTAATCCTTTAACCCCTCACATCCCTTCACAACATTAGAAAGCAGGAAGAGCAAGTAGAAATGTTAACCCTTAAGAAGCCATGAAACCCTAACCCAAGTGAAAGCAATTTAACCACACCAAAGACTGAATGTGCCTGAGGCTGTATCACAATGTTAGTGTGCTTGCCACATTACCATGTGAGCTATTGCGTAGCTGAAGGTAAACATTTACTAAAGAGCAGAACCAATAGACATACACACATTATATATAATGTGTATATATTATATACTGCATGAATAAATAGGAGGCACCCTATTAAAATATTGCATAGTGAGCTGTATGACCTAAGCCCTGGTTCCATTATTGTGCAAATTATCATAATTTTTTTCTTTAAGTAGCATAAATATACAAAGGTACCAGCAGACCTAACAATTACATTTCCATACTGCAGTCACACAATTACATGTAAACTAGAGCCACATTAGCCAGAAGCCACTTGTCACCTGCCAGTCACTGGCTTCTTTGCTGCTCTCCTGTCTCTTTTAAACTGCTTTCACATATTTATGTAGTTTGTTTTTATTTGGCAGGTGGGCTAAAACTAGAATAATGTGAATGTACATGCATTTTTACTGTTTATTAAATCTAACCCTTAGTACGCTGTGCAGATCAGTTAAGCTTGGTCTGCAAAGCTGCCAACAATATTTTACATATCAAAAGCATTGTTGTATTTATGTTTATTTTTTGTCTGGAATGCATTTGATCTTAACCCGTTATTGCCATAGGTTAAATCATTTTGCTGCCAAAACAAACTACACATATTATTACTACTTCATGCTATTTAAATTCAGATGTTTGGCATTAATGGGGGAAATTGAATTGTCTGTACAAAGGATTTCTTCCTAGAATGTAAATTAGGTATGCAACAAAGGGCTATTGTGAATACATAATTATAATTTTAGTGAACTTGCTACTAAATCACAAAAATAATGGTTGGTAATTGGTAATATATTTTACCTAGCACAAAATAATATTGCACATTTAACAACACTTGATATATGCAGGTTATAGCACCTGATCAGTTACAAGTCTGGTTTATTTCACAAGTTAAGAGGCAAGGGTATTGTTTGGAAAAGAAAGACTGATTCATTTAACTGAACCCACATAAAGTAAAATGAATTATTTCTATCTTATTTAAATCTTTGATGAACAGCATGTCATTTCCAATCAAGATCATGTTGTGTTAACTATTTTCATCACGTGATCATTTCTCTGAACGCTATTAACTAAAAATGTATTAGGGAAATAGGTGTTGCGCCAAAACCTGTCATCAATCTTTACCATCATTTGTCAATAACTGATCAATAGATCTCTAGGAAAATATGTATCAATTATATCTCTTGCTAGGCAAAAATAATTGCACAGCTGTATTACTTTTGTTACAGAAAACTTTTATTCTGTGCAAGCACAAATAATATAAATATAACAAAGCATTTAAAAAAAAAAAGAAGTGAGTCAAATTAATAGGTACAATAGAAACGGTATTCAAAAGAAAGGTGTTTTTAAACATGAAGACAACAAGAACCATTCACATACAGGCATATGTTTTGTAGTAATTGAAACCCTTGTTGCAGATCTGATTTATGTTCACAGCTTGTTGGCCTGGTACATAGCACTTTGCCTTGAACTGCTGAGGTCATGGGTTCTGTTTTCTTCAGGGTATCCATCAACGAGGAAAAGGGGACTGCAGCACCCAAGCAGCTACATTTAGAAATATTTCCAGGAAAATAAATTGCAGCTATAGGGAGGCAATCCTTACAATTTCTGACCATAACCTAGTGTCACAAAATTCTAGACATCTAAGCAGTGCTGGACTGGGGTGTGTATGTATGTTTTTGCAACTTAGATATTTTAAATCATGAGTTTGAATAACAAAACCTTTTCCAAGTTTTCCCTTCTAGAAGACTCTCTGGTATATAAAAAAAACCTGGCTGCCTAACATGGATTATGTGTTGAAAAATATATTGTGGTGAAGCAATGAATTACAAAAAATTTACATTTAGCATATAATTCATGATCAGAAGCATCAGAGCACTATGCACACCTGGTTCTAGTCTCACAGTTGCTTCCTTACAGGAAGTTAATATATTCAGAGACATATCCTGCCCATGCCTGACTCTGATCACTGGATTATATTGACGGTGTCATCAGGAGGGCAGAGTCCAAGAACAGGAAAAACTGCTCTGTAATAGCATGAACCTCAACTAATATGGCAGCCCCCTTGCAAGCTATTCAGTGCTGCAGAATGGGTGATGAAGTGGGCCTAGCAGAACACCAGCTGCAAAATTCCAACTGTACATGTCCAGTTAAAGAATACGTCTAGGTATGCTTTAAAGGAATCTTGTGAGGATAGAAATATGGGAGCTGCCGTTACTGACTTGGTTTTGAACAGTGCAGGCTCTGGAAGTGTAATCCCACTCCTGGTTTTTATTTATTGAGTGATAAACCAGGAACAAGCATACAGGATGCACATTCAGATTTGCTGCATGCTTGACCCAGGTGGCTCATCAAATAGTCATCAGAATGTCAACTTCGTAGCCTGCAATTTTAAATGATAAAGGCTTCTGTATTTATTGCTCCTCACAGGTTAACTTTAACCTAATCTATCACTGTGTAGAAATAAAATGATCTAGCTAAAAGAACAAGTAGATAGCCCCTTTTTCTACATAGGATTTTTAGGAAATTGGCTTTCCATTGCCAGCACAACATACTATTTCTGCTCTGCTGCATATTCTTAAAAAATGCAGTGTAAATTCTAACATCGTTATGCTTTGCTTCCTTAAAAAAAAGTTGAAAACATAAAATAATTGGATATTTTTATAAATATGATGCCTGATCAAAAAAAACAAAACTCTAATGTAGGTTTGGAGAAAATTTAAGTTCAAAGTGTAATGCCGCATAGCTGCCAACCTCAGATATGCCAATTCCTCGGAGACTTTTTCATTAGCAGAAAGCTGTGGAATAAACTTGAAGCGTGATGTGATGATCTCTTGCCTTGATACCTCATAGACCACTGCTAATTATGAAGCTGCTTGACAAGCAAACAGTGCTCCATATTTATAATAAAACAGTAGACAAAATCCGCCAATTTGTAATTTTAATGTTAGATGTAACCTCATGTTTCCCTGCAAAAGCGTAAAAAAAAACTGTAGTAAATAAATTAATGAGAACAATATTTTAGAGCCTGCAGAAAAAAAAACATTCATACAGTAAGATACAGAAATGGCTCACAAACCAATTAGCCTTAATATTTACCCCATTGCATGATTTCCTTACATCAAAGCCTGCCTATTTCTATACCCTTATTTAGGGTTCTACCAACTGACTGCAATTAAAGCTACTCTGATGACAAATAAAAACAAATGCTCTGGCATTGGGCTACATATTTACAAAATCAAATTTAAGCGTGGTTGCATTGGGAAAGGGAATTTTTATGTGTGACAGTAAATGAGAGTGGAGCACGAAGAACTCTTGCATAATTATACTTTATCATTAGAGCATATCTTTTTACTTCCAAGTTGAAAAGCAAACCTAAGCTATGCGAAACTAGCTTCTTGTCTGTTTGTTTAATCATCTGATGGATTATACGATTTCTAGAGTGATTTCATGAGCCTTAAAATGCCTATGTTCCATCAAAACGCCATGTCTATATTAACAGCGGGAACTGGTGTATTCCAAATCAGAATGTTATCTCAAGCCACATAAGATTTGGATAAAGTGAGAAAGGTCACTTTTTATTACAGATAGCATAAAGACGAAGTAGAAGGAATAACTTAAGGTAGCAGTGCATGCAAAGATCTGGTGGTCTGATCTTCAGATATTTAAACCCTGCATGTGTATCAATGCATGAAGGCATTAAAGCGCATCGGGGGGAATTGATCAAAACTGGAGCAGACAAAATCTGGAGCAGCTATGCACGGCAATCAATCAGCTTCTCTCTTCAGTTTGTCAAGTTAGAGTTTGAAAGAGAGCAACTGATTGGTTGTCATGTACAGCTGTTCCAAATTTTGTCTGCTCCAGTGTTGATCAATTCCCTTCTTTGTGTTATGGTGTAAATGGGTCCTTACAGGAAGGGGATGTTGATGTACTTATATCTTAAACACAGTTTCAACATTCTTTCAGTTATTTCAAATGATTTTGAATCATATAGGTAACATTTAAATAAACTGATTTTGTAGATTCAAAATACTTTCCAGTTAGTAGTTTTGTATATTTTAATAATATGCTTTATACTAGTAGTATGAAATGTGAGGGTTATAGTAAAGCACACAGAAGGAGAAAGCAACATCAAGAGAAAATGTACAAGGATATTGAGCATCAGGCCATTAAGCACAATATGGCTGTTCAGTGTAATTCCTCTTTAAAGGAGAACTATGGGGTCAGTGTTTTCCCCCATAGTTCTCCTTAGGGTAACGGGAGGACACAAACTAGCGTCCTCCCGTTACCCTAAGCTCAGTATACCGCGAGCTACAGCTCGCGCTATACTGAGACGCCGCAGCCGGAGCGTATCCCGGCGTAGATGACGGGATCTGCCCAGCTGCGTGAGTGACAGCTGGCTCTGCCTATCTAGAGGCAGAGCCAGCTGTACCCGCCCCCTCCCCCGTCCGTTCCGCCAGTCAGCGCTGGCAGATCGGAGCGGGGAGAGGGGAATCCAGCCCCTCCCCTGTCACGGCAGAGAGCCGTTACACGATCGAGGTGAGCGAACCTGGTATGTGTTCGCTCACCTCCCGTTCTACTGAGCCGACCTGTGACAGTCTCATTGTCACAGGTCGGCTAGAACTATGAGGTGAGTGGAAATCACTCATCTCATAGTTCTCCTTTAAGGTTAAGTTTCCTGATTTTTGTTCTCCAATTCTCTGGGCTAGTCATTTATCTTGCTCTTCGAATATGATACCTCTCTTTTAAATAAATGAGACTGGGTACTGTTTTAACATATGCACAAGAGCACCCTCCTATGAGGTTAGGTAAACTAATTTAAATATTTAAACAGTAAATTGTGTCTTGCCAATAGATTTTTGTTTACAATCTATAACATGCTGTACGTATACATGTGTTCTAAACTGTACTGTTAAAAAGATAATGCTCACACTGCTGTGTCAGGTTTTATCTTCATAAGGACAAAATGGACAGTTTAATCAAGTTATAAAAAGATAGATATTTGCATGTTTTGTACAGAAATTGGCTAACTTACGTTATTAAAGATGCAATCTTTCAAGGTCCATTGGGTCCCTTACTTAAATCTCATACAATTCACAATTGTCCCTGAGGAAGGGACCTATGGGGTCCTGAAAGTTTGCATTTTTAAAAACTTGAGTTAGCCAATTAAAGGTACCACTAAAGCAACAAATGTTCTGCATTGATCAGTGGGATTTTATTCATACACACATTTATTTATCATAAGTGACATTTCACATTGTATAAATATATATTTTTGAAGATAGTTTTATATTAAGCATTAATATGCATATACACCATTTATTAGAAAAAGCAAAACATAGATATTGTGGTGGAGAGAGTGCCCCTTTTAACTATGCAATTAGTGAACAGTTGTTGATGTGACATTATGGAGAGGAAAAAAAAATAGAATTTGAAAAAAGTGGTGACAACTGAGCTTTTGTGTTGTTTCCCTGTTTTTTCCATACAGTATGGTATGGATCAATAATTGAAAGGTTTAACTACAATAGTGGGGGATAAATATATTTTTAAAACTTCAATAATGGTAATTTGTGATTTTATACAGTCCCCCATCAGTTATACAAAAAGTGCATCAATGTACCATGTTCTTATTAAAATTGGTCTATCTTCTATTTGATCAAATTGTTGAAAATATGCCTTTTAGCAGATGGTGACTCCATATCATCCTCTAACGCGCTTTGCACAGCAAAGTCCACTTTATCATAAAGCAGGTAACTTCCAAAGGCCATATGAATCAATCTATGGTAATAAGAAATAAATATTCATTATCAATACATAACAAATTTAAAGGTATTCTTACTTACATAAAATATGTTAACATACTCCATGTAGCAATACCACCTTCCACTCTGCACGTATGGGGTGCCAACAGATTTAAAGTTAGGGTCTAAAGGAGAAAGATAAGTTAAGGGATCATTATATCAAAGTGACAACCAGTCACTTCCCACAACAAGCTAAATAGATACTTCATACAAATATTTTGTTGACTTTGTA
>NW_017306468.1:821649-835372 GCF_000935625.1 Nanorana parkeri | reverse complement strand
CACAGAGAAGCACAGTGGCTTAGTGATTAGCACTTCCACCTTGCAGCACTGGGGTTCCCTGGTTTAAATTACAGTCAGGACACCATTTGTAAGTTGTTTGCATGTTCTTCTTGTGCTTGCAGGGGTTTCCTCTAGGTACTCAAATTTCCTCCCACACTCCAAAGACATGCTGGAAGGTTAATTGGCTCCTGCCTAAATCAGCCCTGTGTGCATATTAAATAGGGACCTTAGATTGTAAGCTCATTGAGTGCAAGGACTGATGTGAATGTGCAGGATGTAAAAGTGCTGAATAAATTGTTGGCCATATATAGGAAATACCAATAATAATAATAATAATAATAATATTGGCTGACAAATCCAAACCAGACTCTACCTTTTTCCACTAGTGAACTATCTGTTTGTGAGGCCTGTAGTAGAAAATATGAAGTGAAATGGCAGTTGTGAAAGTTGCGTCCCCAATTATTCTGATAATTGGACTACCATCAAGTCGCAAATTTTCACCTCAACAAGTAGTACTTTTGAATGGTTGTTAAATGAACTTTAGGATTATTAACACAATGCGGTTGAAGGCAAATAGGCTGCTCATTTGCAAGGGAATTTGCACATTTCAAAGACATTTTCTCTTACCTTAGTGAATGGGGTGAAAATGTACTTTGCAACGAATACTCAATCACAAGCTAGAAGAATAAATAAAACATGACTGGATAATGGACAACAGCAATGTCACCTAATGTACTAAGCTTAGTGAAAATTTATTTGTAAAGTGCAAATTCTATTGCAAAGTGAACAGCCTATTTGCCCTTAGTAAATCAACCCTATTGCATGTGGTAGCAAGCAATTCCCAGCCAAATAATGTGTCATTCTCTCCAGCCAGTCTTGTGATACAGCCACACTACCCAGGTAGCGTTACCAGGTCTCAGAACTCCATTGCAGTAACAGCACCACAGCAAGACCTAGACACAGTCGCAACTTGCTGTTTGGGCAATGAAAGAAGAGTGCAGTGATGAGGTCATCCCCCTGCTCTCTCCTCCTGTTAGCATGTTTACAGCCAATAAACTGCACTAGAGCACAATTGAATTACCTACAAGTGCTGGCCTTCCCTCTCACAGACTGAGTGCTGTTATACAGGAAATAAAAGACGACTGTTACCAAGACAAATTAGGACATACACTATTTGAATTTAAAAATACACAACATAACTAAATAAATTGTGATTTTAATATCTGTTATGGTTTAACAGATTTCCTTTTGGTTGAATTTTTGTAAACATTTGTAGAAATATACATTTGTAGCATTGGTGCATATTACCTCTCCCTGGCTGTATGTCACATTAGTGCAGAATGGTGTAGTTAATTAGATACATACTCTTTCTGCATGCCCCACTGTCTTCATTAACATGCCTGAGGAATTTTTGTCACACTTGTGATTCTTTATGTAGTCCACTCCTTTTTTATACTAATTGAACTGTAATGATAAATGGCATCATAAAATGCCTTCTCCTATATGATATAGGATTATTTTTCTCTAAACATATTGGGATAGTTTGAAACTGTGGAATGCACATTTTATACCTTTTTTTTTGTACATTAGAAATGACATGGATAATAAACAGTTGATTAGATTTATTTTAGCGAAGACTGCAAATGTTTGAGAATCACTAAGTCATAAATAAACACACATTTGTAATTTCTTCAAATGCAAATGGGAGAAAATAACAAATGATTCACCTGATTTCTTTAAAAACACTATAGAAAAATGTGGACAGCAGCTTGCCAGTAAATTCCTTACTTTTTCATTTTTTATTATTTAATATCATTAAATTGTATCATAGAAGCAACATTTGCATTGATTTTTGGTCTTAATCAATATAATAATACTGTTGCTTTAAAGCCAAATATTGATCCAGCTCCCTAACACTTGACTTGATACATATTTTCTATTGACACCACCAGATTTATATCCCATGTTTCAATTAGTATACATGTGAAGATTTAATGATGTCTGCATTTGCCAAAACCATTTCAGTGTTGTTCCCATGAATATGTTATCATTCCAGATCAGTGTTCTCAGAGGTATTTCTTCTGGTGATAGCTGATATTTTAGTGTAAACTAGTTGCTGGAGTTCAATATGTAATCCTCTTGCTGCATCTATCTGTCAATGATATACACATCTAAAGAGAATGCAATTAGTGTACAGTGTATACACTCTTTCTGCTACCTTGCTTTTAAGCAATGGTCACATTTGCTATGTCTGATATGTTGACTTTGTTCTAATTTTGTTCATGTTGTTTATTCTCCATCTTTCTGCTGGTGGAGAAATAATTTTACTTATGCACTTCCATGAAATGCAGTAAAACTGTAAAATTACAAGTGTTCAGGATATGTTCACTAAAAACGGTTACGTGTTTTCTTTTCAAAGAATCGGCTTTCAGCTCTGATGGTTAGATCTTGGTACCAGCAGCTTCTGGTGCAGAGCTGGAAGTGGAAGTTAAGTAAAACATTTTTAAAAAAATGTCCATCAGCAGGCTTTCTATGACCAAGACAACGTGTAAGTCTCTTCTGCAGTGAAAGCGTTTTGCTTCCTGTGAACAGTTTTATTTTCCTGTACTCCAAGCAGTGTACAGCTCAGTGCACAGACTCGGCATGCCAAGATGAGGTAACTCCCATGTGCATGCACGGGAGCTACGTCATTAGGGCTCAGCTAATCAAGTGGCCAAAGAGCTGGAACCTGGAAGAAGACCAGGGTGAATATGGAAAGGTCTGCAAGGGAGGATCACAGTGCTGGAGGGGATTGCTTTGGCAGGTAAGTCTGCCATAATGTACTAATATGTTGTGCATACAAGCACATTATTATCATTATTATTATTATTACTATACATGAGTTATATAACGCCAACAGATTGTGCAGCACTTTACTCTATATGGCTAAAAGCTCCATGGGGCTTTCTTTTTTTCCACCCTTTGCTTTACTTCTGCTTTAAATACTGACACTAACAGGGTTATTCACAAAAGGGTGAAGTGTTTAGAGACAACATAGCTGAACTGGAAAGTGAGCTGAATTGGAGAATTTTTCCAAATCAGATATTTTGGCCTAGATTGTTCACTTCTCCTGTCTTCTCCAAACTCGTCACCATTTTGTGAATAACGCTGTAAAAGTACATGGTAAAGCTTTCCTCATAATTTGTGCCAGTGTAGGGCATCAACAGCACTACACTAACAATTTTGAATTTTAGTTAAAAAAAACCTAGTTTACTTAATTCTTCACTTTTGATACCCACCACATGCTCCTCAGACTCCGTTTTTTCTTATTGCTATAGGGATAAGGGCATGTACTGTATGTAAATCACTTACTTCTCTTCTACCAAACTAAATTTTAGGCTGTCCATTCAGTGCATTACAACTAGGAAGAAGGGAGAGAGGAGCTGCAAATACTACCCAGCGGTAGGCATTGTTGGTGCTTCCCAGAACATTGAACAAAGCATTGATGTGCCTACATAGCATTATAGTGAACAGAGCAGAAACGCTGTAAGGACAGGGTGACAGTGTTGTTGGAATTTGAGCAACCATCTTGTAGTGTTGTCAACTCTCTCTGGGAAGTGATGTCATAATAATGCATACTGGCTGGGTCAACTGGCTGGATACATGTCCCCTATAGGAGTATCCAGCTACCAATGTCTTTCTTTTTTTACCAAAAGCTTACAAATTGGCCGTGAAAAAAATGTACAAGAGTCAGCTCTGATTGACTTCAGTGGGGTTAGGGCCTCGCCATTTGCAGATTTCCCGCTGGGTTCACAAATCCTCATGCAAACCAAATCCAGGCCAGTGCGCTCATGACCGATAGATAGATAGATAGATAGATAGATAGATAGATAGATAGATAGATAGATAGATAGATAGTAGATAGATAGATAGATAGATAGATAGATAGATAGATAGATAGATAGATAAATGTTTTACACAATTTCTAACAAATTGACAGTAGTCGGTACAAGGGAAGAAATACAAAATAAATAAATAATATGAAAGTGTAGGAAATAAATCAGAATGTTCCACTGACAATATAAATTCACATTTTTGTCTAAGATAAAATTAAAGTCATTCATTTAGTTATAGGAAAATTACAAATTTTATTCATAAGGCTTATATTAAATGTCAAATGTCAGACCAGACAGACTACATACATGAAATCAGAGTTTAAAGGACAAAGAAAACCACAAAGGACATTAATATAATACAAAGCCAGACTATCAATAAAAAACACCTTTTACATAAAGTGGATTTTACGGTAAAAAAACAAGGTCCACTGACAGTGTCCAGACCCCTCCCTCTTCACAACTCACCTACAATTAATGGTGTAAAATGTACCTGTAAAGAAAAAAGGGTGTATATTTACCTCACCCCTGTCTTCTGTCTGCAGAGCCTTGGTGAGGATGGCATACATCTTATGGCTAGATCCTGGGAAATACTGAAAGATGCCAACACTTAGTCAGAAAACATTCCTGCAATGAACTGGAGTATCTTCACATGAGATTTCACCTGCTCTGCATTCCCCCTGAATCTTCCCAGAAGGACAATGATGTTACAACCAGTGATACAGAAGATGGGGGTAAGGTGGGTATAATTCTATTTTTTTTTTTACAAATTGCAATAATGTTAGCAAAGAAAATTGGAGAATCTACTCCTGTTCTGCAATATCATTTATTGCGGCGCTGTGGGAAAAAAGTAGATAATGCACCACTTTTTCTCAAAGTAATGCACAGTATTTTGGTACTTTGCAATGCAAGGAATGGCCACTGGAATGTGCATTGTGGTGCCATTAAAATAAGTAGCAACACAACACATCTAGGGCATGGTACCACACGCTAGGTGTGTTGTGGGATAGTGTGCACTAAACACGTGAACCTGCAATAAGCATAACACTCCTGTGGGAATGGGTCCTATAGCAACCTTGGGTTTTGTCCATCTAGGCTAATACAACAGGCTTGTCATAAAACCCCACCAATTCTGAGCTGCACACTCACTTTCCTTTGCCCCCCCCACTGACTTCAGATGCCAGGAGCAAGAAGTCACCTGGTACTTCCAGGTATGAAGGAACATGTACATCACTCTATGTAGCAATAGGTGAATTACCAAGCACCAGAGCTGTCACAAAGGGAACGTTTATAGACCCATGTAAGCTACAACTTGTGAATTATAGCTTACATAGGATGGCTACTAATCTCTGACATCTCCTTGAATTTTTAAACCTCCATGCCCACAGACTATTGAAGGTTGTAATAACAGGGTTACTGTTAGGCCTCTTGGTTCATCACATATAAGATTTATCAAAAGGAGCCCCTCTAATGTATGAGATGTTGTTGGATTTTCCATATTTCACAGAAACTGGTATCAAATAAATTGACCACAATTTTTTACTTTGTCAACATTGCAATGATTGGTGCATTGAGCTGCTAGCGGGCTGCAGTACGTGAGGTTACATTGTTCATTGCGCAATTGGCTGCAGATAAAAGAGTCCCACTCACCTACTGCTCTTGTCCTCTTCCTGAAGCAGGAAGGTGCACTGTGCACTGTACACTGTCCACTCCATCTGCTGGTAGATAATATGTACTGCAGCACAGAGCAGACAAGATCCACTGCTAGATATAAATGAGAATTTAAATAAAATATTTTTTTTTACATTTTTGCTATATATGAAATTTACATGATAAAAGCAGACCATTGGTTCAAACAAATCTCCTGACATAACATAACTTTTTAAATTTCCTTAATGGTATATCTTGACATAAAACTATAGTAAATTTTCTGCTGCCTAAAATGTGTAAGAACATACTACAATAAATAACGTCTGTGTGCTAGGGAAAAAGACACACTGAAATATTATTCCACATTACACATTACTAATACCACATCTCTATTAGAGCAGGTGGCTGTATGAATAGGTCTCCAGAACAGAGGCTGAAATACCTTATAATTCATTACATGTTTTTCTACTTCTTACCTGTCACACTGTTTCCCCAATTTAATGAGCTGAAGAATATGTTGGCACTTCATACATCAATGTTAAAAAAAAAAAAAAAAGGTATGCTTTATTTTCTTGCTGCATTATGTTAACTACAGATGTATTATACAGCCACTGGGTCTTGATTCCTGAAATAGTGAAAAATGTATTTAGAGAGATGACATAGCAGCAGTTATGCTCTATAGTCTATACTTTCAAATGGTACACCCGGGTCACATTTGAGTAGGTTTCTAGTTTGTTTTTATTCAGGGCACTTAATGCCATCCTTGTGATGTGGCCTTGTAATGCCCTAAGTGGGAACACATGCAAACTGTTGAATGTATCAGATTTCTTCATAATTTGCTATTGTCCTGCTGTACAGGTTGCATAAGACTGTATACAACAAAAGGCATTCTGTTTTTCTACTGTTTTAATGATATGCGTGGATACTTTAAAGGGATCTTGATTAACATAGTTCCTAAATATAAAATGGGATCACAAGTCCACATTTTTAGTTTTAAAGGGCTTATTTTACTAAATAATGTCAATTCCTCTTTATATTACCAAGCTTAAAGTGAACTGTGGACAGAATATGGACATTCAAGTATTAACATAGTCTGCACAAGCACTAAACAAGCCTTCGTTAACCATGTTCATCTTCACTTTATCCCCAAATTTTCCACCAGAAGCAATGAAGTTATCTGAGCTGTTCTCTCAGCAGCTCAGCTCCCCCTGATCCCCCTCCCAGAGGTAACTTACCAGCTATTGCGCCTTTAATCTTTAATGTAAATATAAAGCAGGGGAGAGCAGAGTTAGCTGAGCTCTGGAAAGTACCACAAGAACAACTGTAATGTTTCGGTTCTGAACATTTAGGATGATTTGCACTATAGTCCCGACATCTACAGAGGGTAGTGGGGGCCTGATTAAAACCCCATATACTGTTTAATAAGAGTGAATGGTACTTAAAAGCCCATAGCCTGACCACAGGTTCACTGTAGAGGAACTGGAATTAAGAATTCATAATTATTTTATATTTTCAAAAAATTCAAAAGCTGGTACTGATTTTCCGAGACCAAGTACTGTACTTGGTAAAAGTACAAGTACATGTACAGATACTTTTTCAGCTTAAAGATGAGACTAGAGAAAAATTCAAAAGTTAGGAGGCAGCTGTCATTTTCTAAGGCGCATAGAGAGCTCCTGGAATTTGTGCATCCCTGTTTTAATGTATATTTTATGTATATATATTTAATGTATATTTTATATATATTAGGGATGCATCGATACCATATTTTCAAATACAAGTACTGATACTTGTTCAAGTACTCAGATACAAGTACTGATATATTTTTGTTTATTGTCATGTGACAGTTTTTATAAAACAATACAGACTGATGATTTCAGGACAGTGGTGGAGAGCAAGAGCTAGGTCCCCGCTGCAACCGCTGCAACCCTGGTAGTTCTCGTGAAAATGCCAAGTATCGGCACTGGTATCTGAACTGGTATCTGAACAGCCCTAAAAGCTGGTATTCTATTGAATGTATTTTTCTGTACTGCAGTGGACAGGCTTTATGCACATTATAAAATGTGTTTGCTACTGAAGTTATATGGGATGCTGATGATTAACCGGTTCCATTTTTGACAAAATGTCAGTATAACCAAGCCTCCTTGTAATATAATGACACTGGTAACAATGTAGGAACATCATATAGCTTCCAGAAACTGTAAATGCTGTGTGTGTGCGTTTCAGCATACACCCATAAAAATTGTGTGAGGGGAATTTACCATTTACATCTCATTTCAATGCATTACTTTGTTAAGTCAGATGAGTTTTCATCTTGTAAAATGCCATGAGTTTGATTTGTTGACAAATTCTTATGCTCTGTTGTAATCTTATTCGACTTCTTTCATTATATACTACAATTAGAAATAATTATAGAATCATCTCAGTAATCATTGTTTTCAGGAAGATCAGTCTGTCATAAGAAATATCAATGCTTGTTTCTGTTTTAGCTTGCCAACACCTGAGGAGAATATAAAATGAGATTCTGACAGGTACAGTAAGTTTTAAGAAAATAATTTTATGTAACAGATACATTATACCGAAAGCAGTATGTGTCTATTAGAACAGTTTATGCTCCAACACAAATTTGCACAAGTCTCCGTAGCAATTTATTATACCTTTAAGAGTTTAAATATATATTCTACAAGAACAGTTTATGAACAGATTTGCAACATTCGTCCTGGATCTGGGAACCGCGCACGGCCGTGTTATCTGGAGGCATTGAAAACTGTCTGCCACATTTCTTCATATATTTGCATTAAATTTATCATCAATTTTACACTTTAAAAAAAAAAAATAAGACAGGAGCTCATTTCAGACCTGAGGCATATTTTAAACTATTCTGCATGCCAGAGGGGGGATTTACAAAAGCAGCTGAAAGTGAATAGTAAGTTCCCCCTACATTTGCGATGTAATTGTACAACTCTCCTATTTTGTATGACCTTTATGTGCAATATTATTGCAAGTGCCACAGCACCTAAAGGGTAGAACTGCAAAGTGCTGACAGCACCCAATTGTAAATTATCTTGCATAATCTTTAAAAGGCAACATTTGATGGGACATTGGACATCATACATATTTCTACAATACATTGTAATGATTCCGGGAAAATATTTTACTTATTAAAGGTTTTTATACAGCATCATCAATTTACGCAGCACTTTACATATTGTACATTTCCAGCCTTCAGGGAGCTTACAATCTAAGGTCCCTATCTCACATGCAAACATACACATACTGGTGCCAGTTTAGACAACAGCCAATTAACCTACCTGAAATGAATTGTATCCATATTGAAAAAAAACAAGCGGCAAATAAAAAATGTAATTACACAAAACAGATAAAGTTTATGTCCAAGCAAAGTACCCAATGATGAAATGCTGGCACTGCCAACTAGTGAATAAATCAGAAAAACTAACAGAACACATTGGAGCATCAATGAGATTAAAAAATAAAAAATAAAATTACAAGAATAGCAGGAACAAAATGCTGTTGCAGTATATTATTGCTTCTACGTTATTGATGGTGGATTTATTGTATATGAATTTGAAATAAACTGAAAGTTTTTATTGATATACGGAACATAGGTGGTGGCTGCAAACTATTTTTGTATGTAATTCTTATATGCAAATTATAAACCAAAGTCTGTAGAGTCCCAGAGATTGGCACTCATGTGGGGTTTGTTGAGGAACAAAATGTACCAGGCTGAAACATACAATTTGAAGCAACAACTTACAAGTCAAATCCAAGGCAAAATGAAATTCAAGGCAAGGAAATAAGACTAAGAGGGTTATTCACTTACATGCTGAAAGATCTAGCCGTAGCTTTGGCTGATCCTTCGGCTTGATTGGGCCGCCAGAGCCTTTCGGAAGGCAGCCAAGCAAATAAGGGCGACCGGCAGCGAGTGAACTGTTAGAGCTTTGGCTCCGCTGAAATTGTTGGATCGGATGAGTCGAACGGTTTCTGCGCTCCGGCTCAGCTGAAACATGCAGAGCATGTTCGGCTGACCGAAGGCAGCTGTACAGAGCTGATGTACGGCTGATTTTAGCCGACATAGGGCTCAGTTTGGCTGTCAGTTTGAGAAAAGTTTTGACAAATCAAACTTACAAATCTTTTAAAGAAGGTATATGCAATAAAGTTTACTTAAATCTTTGGAATACAGGAAGTTTATCCAAAGGGTATTATTTTTTTTTTCTTAAAGCCTAGGTTTTATTTAATAGATTCTTGCAGGTACATTTATACTGTATGTATCACCAGTGCAATTGTCATGTACACTGAAAACAAAAATAACATTAATGTATTAGCAATATCCTTGTATTACTCTGTTTCTCAATAGATTAAGCACCGTTTGTAACAAAACTCTTTGTGACTTCAAGCAGCTCTGCGATCAAAATTCTTTTGATAAGTCGACTTGAAAATTCTTGCATTAAAAATATGTGGCTAAATAAACATTTCCCTTAGGGGATGAAGTCAGAAATGTAAAAAAAAAATCAGATATTCAGGATTCTGATCATTTATTTAACTTATGTTTAAACAAGCTGTTATCTATGCATATAAACATTAATATAGAGCATTTCCTAGAGTAATTGAACAGTAAGGACATCCTCTCATTTTTTAAACAATCGAGGGCACATGAGAGTCAACTCATTAAAATATCAATGGTTTCTCTCTGGTCTTTATCTAATTATCAAAACTTTATCATGTCACTTGTCACTTATTAATGACAATTAACAAATATTCAACAGTGAGAAAATGTGAGGTGGTCTTTGCCTGACAGGTGTAAAATGGAAACACAGACAAGTGCATGCAGTGACATGGAACTTTCATAGGGATCACAGAATTTCCATAATGAAGAATTCACTGATTTTTGCCTTTTAAATTAGCTTCTTAATAAGTTCTATCTAGGTTAAGTGGCAATGAACATAGAATTAAAAAAATAGAAATGAGGCAATAATGTTTGAGGTAGCGGATAAAAAAAAATCAAAACAAATACCATTTGATTTAATCAGTCACCTACTATTTATTTACACATCTTGGACCTTCCACCATCAATATCACTGTACTAGGTAACAGCTCTGAGTTTTGGTCGACCATAAGTTAGACCTGAATGACAAACTAATGGGCTTGTTTGCCACCATAGCAACCAGTTACCAATAATGCATTTCCTGGCACTATCAAGTGGTATAGAAGAGTCAATAATGGGGATTTTCAAATGTGCCAGACCCGTCTTTTTAAAATGTAGGTTTGCCATCAGTCTTTTGTCAGTTTGTCCTAGAGTTGCAGTAGATAGGGACAGCTGACAGAGCTGCACATAACTATACAGTGATGTACTGTGCTGCACAACAGTGAATCACAGTGTGGCAGCCTACAAGGCGTGGACTGTGGAGTGTGAAGACCCACCATCCCCCGTATTCATTGTGTTGTATTGTGTTTTAATAATGTGACTTGCATTGTGGTGAGTTACATATTAATGTATCCTATCCTTTGTATTCACAGTAAATAGACCCAGCAGTCCTTTCTAGGACTGCCTTTTTGTGTCAGCAACAGCTTGTGTGGCTGTTTATTTGCTGGGGTGGGTTATATAGTCTTTTAGGGTTGTTATTTGAGGTTTAGAGGGTTATTCACAAAGTTGTCGAAGACAGCCGAGCGAATAACCGAGTCGAAGTGAAGTGAGCCAAACGCAGTTTGGCTATTCACTTCAGCCCTGCGCGGCTGATTTCAGCCATACATTGGCTTAAATCGGGGGAGAGCGGGGCCTGGCAGTGAAAGAGTTAAATGGGAATCTTTGAGTTGCAAAACTGCATGTGTTCTGTCATTTTCAAAATGCAGCCCCAGGATTGTTGAACTACTGTCTATGATTCAAACTGTCCAATAGTACTTCTTTCAACAGGGAAAAATTAACAAAACTGTATGAGGTACGTGTGAATAAATGTCAGTTAAAGTACCGCAGCGCTGAATACTGAAAAATGGCCTGGATGGGAAGGGGGTTTAACACCGCGGATGTCAACTGGTTAAATGAGGCTTCCAGGAAATGTATTAAATTATGCCTATGCACTGTTTACCATATTCCTTCCATTTTTATGTTAAAAATTTAAACTTAGCTCCAAAGCTAAAAGGGATGTGGTTTAGGCAATGAGGCCTACAAGTAATTTTCAGAAATACTACATATGTTGTACAAAGCATATTACTGTCATGATTATGTGGTTTAGCAAATGAGGCCTACCAGAAATCTCAGAAAAATGCCTATATAGTGCACAATATTCCTTCCTTTTCATAGTGTAACAAATACACTTAATTGTGTATATTTGGCTTTACCAACTGGAAGTATTGTGCTAGTTTTAAAATGTTACTTATCCCAATTGCTGAAATGTTGTCTATGTAGTCTGTACAATATGTCTTCCTTTTCTCTGTGACATATACACTTAGATGTAGAATTTTTGGAGAAAAAGCTGTGTGCTTTTTTTAATGTGGCCTACTCAAACTGGTTAAATTCTGATTATGGTGTCTGTACAATATAACTGGCCTTTGTTCCAGAAATGATACACTCTAAATTGCATTTCAGGGTTACATGTTTAGGTTCAACAGTGGTTTGCATTTCTGTTTTCCCTTTCTTCTTCCTGTTATGTTATGGTTGGTCAAAGTTAGAGAAGCCACCCACAATATGCAGGTACGAGTCTGTTACCTTTAATTGAAATTGAAATCAATTGTGTCATAATGAGACCCTTGTTAACAAGATTAAAGTCCACCATGACTAATATAGCAGTGCTTACTAAGCATCAATATATCTGAGTTTCAGAGGGATTAGGCTGCACTAACAGGTTTCACTTGCCACTGGCACTACATGAAAAAGTAGATGTTGTGAATTCCAATCCAAATAAAATGGGATATGTGTAGAACAATAGTGTGATGCTTTAATGTAGCCTGAAAAACCAATTTAATAGTCAGTTCCCCATCATAAAATACAGCTGATACAATTATTTGGCTTACACCTCAAAAGAAGAGGTGCTAGAGACACATGTTAAAGCAAATACATTGTGCCTGCGGTCCGATCCTGTGTGGTGCGATAAAAATGCTATAAGCAGTATTTTGATTGCACTGCACAGGGCCGGGCCGCAGGCACAATGTGCCTTGCAATCCCGTGCGGCAGGTCTCATTGCGGCTGGAGGGCATGGCTACGGCGCCAGTCACTTGAATGGCCCGCCACGCCCCCTCCTACCCCACTAAAAAGTGAGCCGGCCGCAATGCGAGGCAGTGCGTTCCGGTCAAAATCAGGCCGGAACGCACTGCGTCTAGTTTGACTGAGCCCTTACACGCACATGACCTTTAATGGCATCCCAGTCTTAGTCCGTAGGGTTAAATATTGAGTTGGGCTACCCTTTGTCGCTATAAAATCTTCAACTCTTCTGGGAAGGCGTCCACAAGGTTTAGGAGTGTGTCTATGGGAATGTTTGACCATTCTCCCAGAAGCACATTTGTGAGGTCAGGTACTGATGTTGGAGAAGAAGGCCTGGCTCACAGTCTCCGCTCTAATTCATCCCATCGGGTTGAGGTCAGGACTCTGTGCAAGCCAGTCAATTTCCTCCACCCCAAACTCGCTCATGGACCTTGCTTTGTGCACTGGTGCGCAGTCATGTTGGAACAGGAAAGGGCCATCCCCAAACTGTTCCCACAAAGTTGGGAGCATGAAATTGTCCAAAATGTCTTGGTATGCTGATGCCTTAAGAGTTCCCTTCACTGGAACTAAGGGGCCAAGCCCAACCCATGAAAAACAACCCCACACCATAATCCCCCCTCCACAAAACTTTACACTTGGCACAATGCAGTCAGGCAAGTACCGTTCTCCTGGCAACTGCCAAACCCAGACAGAGAAGCGTGATTCGTCACTCCAAAGAACACGTCTCCACTTCTCTAGAGTCCAGTGACGGTGTGCTTTACACCACTGCATCCAACGCTTTGCTCTGCACTTGGTGATGTAAGGCTTGGATGCAGCTGCTCGGCCATGGAAACCCATTCCATGAAGCTCTCTACACACTGTTGTGATGCCAATCTGAAGGCCACACAAAGTTTGGAGGTCTGTAGCTATTGACTCTGCAGACAGTTGGCGACTTCTGCGCATTGTGTGCTTCAGCATGTGCTGACCCCGCTCTGTCATTTTGCGTGGTCTG
>NW_017306468.1:814618-821522 GCF_000935625.1 Nanorana parkeri | reverse complement strand
ATATATATATATATACATATACATTGTGTAAAATAAAAGCTACTTCACTGATGATAATTCAACCACAAATTTATAGTGCAAAAATACAACATTTGCCCAGTTCAAGTATTAGTTCTTTAGAGCAATACACTTTGATTTTCATTATTTATTCAGCAGATATTATGAGAGACTACGGAACTGCCAACAGACTTCTCCTGGCAGAATCAGCTATTGTTCATAGTTTGTTAATTCGACTGATGGAACAAAGCACATTAGTCAAACTTTGATCCTGTTAAAAATCTATTTTTTCCTCAGAACTGGAAAGTGATGGTGGCTTTCTGAACTGTGTGATTTCTAGACAAGCCCCAATCCTTCAGTTTGTGACATTTCCGTGCTTCCATGACAACAAATGACATGCATTGTGCATGTAAGTTTACAAGCAATGTCAGCTTTCTTTTAACACAAATGTTAAAATTAATTCCTTAATCTTTAACTGCTTGACTACCAATGGAGGAGCAACAGGCCTTACAATATCCTAAACCAATTAATGTGACTATATGATCTATGATGTAAATAAAGACATGATCAAACTAACGGTTATCTTAATGGACAGTTTTTATACATTTGTTACAAATCAAAAGGGTGTAATTAGCTTTGGTTAAAAAAAATGCCACTAGATCTTGAGTATTTATCAATGGAGGTTCACCCTTTCTCCAGTCCCTTATTTAATTTACCAGAAGCCTCAAGAGTTTGTCTACTCCTCCTTGGAACCAAGGCAACATCATGACAATGTGGGGTGCTAGAAATAATCTTACAAGCAACATTCAAAATTTTATTGGGGTTGGTTAACAATAGGATCTTGATTTACTAAAGGGAAAAGTTCAGCTAGCTTAGTAAACAGTGTGAATCTGTGTTCTTTTTTTTTTTACATACTATAAATTTCGATTGAAAAGTCAAGACATACATAGAAAAAAGAGTAGGTGTGTAGATACAATATTCCAAATAGCAAACAATGTAAGATGTGCCAATGTACAACTTCACAGGCGAGCAAAATAAGATTACAGCTGCACCAGTGTAGAAACCAACAACCATCGAGAAGGCAAAGCAACCGCCAATGGTTTGGTCGCTAACGTTAGCGGCATACCTGTGCGATGATATTCAAGGTGCTAGAAAATGACAATTCCTCAAGAAAAATACTAGTAGAAAGAAAGAGAAAAGGTTAGATAAGATAAGGGTCTATCTCCTGGTCCCATATAAGCAACCGTAAATAATGCATAGAACTAACATGTGAAAAGTCCAGTCACACTGTGGACAGGCCGTTCAATCCTTTAGTAGTGCAAAAATGTAGCCAGGGACTTCACACCTCATAAAATTGTGCATGGAGATCATATAGCAATGTGGAGAGCTCCTCCAATCTGCATAGGGATTACATTCCAGTAACCCAATCTCTAAGGGAGGGACTAATCCGAGACGTCCGCAGTCTCTGTATGACCGCCCAGGCAGCCATCAAAAAGAACCTCAGCAGACCTTTTGGTCTGCTGAGGAGAGTGAGCTGGGGTGAACTAGCCACATATACACCAGTCACCATGTAATACGTAGAGAATACAGAGGACCAGAAATTCTGAACACCTGGGCAGGACCAGCAAATGTGCAGCATGGAACCTCTGTCCGAGAGACATCTCCAGCATAAATCAGATACCAAAGGGTAGATGGCCTGTAGGATCTGTGTTCTTTTTAATCATGCAATCACGTGGAAGCAAAAGTACAAAAAAAAAGCAAAATTAATACTCTTTACTTTTTTTGTAAATAAAACCCAGTGCCTCTGATGCATAATCTGGGGCCAATGACATATAATTCAGCAGAACTGACAAAAAGCAGGAATCTGGCCAACTATGCATCATAGTTAAAGATGGGCATTGTTCAGAGACAATAAATATTTTTGTAGCTTTGACATTCAAAATAAGTACTGAGAGGTATGTCTTGTAGCAAAACTATTACCTGTGATTATAATGTAGAATATGGAATGTCTTATAAATCATAGATTAATGTCTAACTCAAGTAGGGTATGCACTGTAATATTTCTTTCATTCAACCTGCGGGCTGAACGGAAAAAATACAACAGATTTCTCCATCCACATTAAACAGCGTGGATGGACTTATCTCACACTGTGAGAATTGTATTCTCACAGCAGTGCCAACCACTTTCAGAATATATGAATTTCTCCAGTGCTCTCTGGGGGGACAGACAGGAGAGAGGGAGGGCACAGCTGGCTCTGGAGAGGCAGAGGCAGCTGTCAATCAGTCAGTGGGGTGAATCACTGCAGTGCGGCCCACTATAGCCCACTATATGTTGAGTGTGGGGTCACCGGAGGACATTAGTAAATGTCCTCCTGTGACTCGAAAGAGAACTACAGCCAAAAAAGTTTAGGCCATAGTTCTCTTTTAAATCATAACTTATCAATGTATTTTAAACTGCACATAAGAAAAAAGGTAGGCAACACATTGCAACAGGTTGGCAGCACTTTAAAGAAAGCTGACAATGCAGGTTTATAAACATACTCTTGCATGCCATGGAGCTCCTCCAAGTGTCTCATAAGAGCTATGTCACTGAACAAGGTCCACAGTGGGCATGCAGCCTGAGCCATCTTAATGCAGTACTTTGAATATACTATACAACAGGCTTTAGGAGTCAATAGTGTGCACTTCATCCACTTAGTGTGTAAAGTGAACCTGTGCCCAAATCATGCACACTAACGTATTTACATATTCTGAACAAGCCCAAAAGCACTCCCTTGTTTATCTCTGAGTCTATATGCAGAGATTACTTGTCAAAGTTCATTACAAAGGCTCTGTGTATTTCTATGAGAGCAGATCTTGGCAAGCTGCCTGCCTTCTGATGTAAACAGAATGTGTTTCAAAGCTGTTATACCGCATTCAAAGCTGTTAAATGGGGTATACACGGTGCCCATGGGCTGAAAGGAAAAAAATGAACAGATTCCTCCATCAATGATTATGGGCATTGGTGGACAAATCCCCTGCAGCTGTCAGAATACCTGAACAGAGCTAACAGCTGATTGGCCGCTAGCTCGTTTGGCCAATAATTTTCCAACCGGCTCCTTCGATCAGCTGATCGATGGATGCTGAGTTGACAGTAGCACCCACAGTACGAATTTGGGGAAACCGGGCAAAATTTGAAATTTAAAAGCAAACTTAAAAGAGAACTATGGGGTAACCTTTTATCCCATAGTTCTCTTTAGGGTCAAGGGAGGACATATGCTAACCTCCTCCGGTAACCCAAAGCTCAGTATATAGTGGGCTATATACTGAGAGCGCCACAGCCGAGACGGATCCCGACAATACTGTCGAAATCCCCCCCGCTGGCTGATTGACAGCGGGCTCTGCCTATCTAATTGTTACAATAATCACCTTTTAAACCAGGAAAATGATGTGATACATATTGTGGCAATCTTGGAGGAACAAAATGTTAGCAAAACTGCAGCATATTTGGTATATGCGTCTTTAGCACTTGTTCAGATGCTCATTCAGTGATTAAATACAACTGGCTTTGTTTACTTGAGATATTTTGCTCAAGAGTGATTTTGTTTCGCATTTTGGAAGGATACTTCAGCAATTCAGCATTGTTAATGGGGCATTACAAATTCCTTGAAATATCCTCTGCATGCCATATTCTTGAACTTTATTGGTAAACAAGCAGTGAATGTGCATTCCAGCAAACAGAGGGAAAAAATCAAACACATTTGTCACATGGCAGTACTAAACTGCACTGTTAATTACAGGGCTCAGAAAAACTAACATAATCCTCACCAACATAAAATGACAAAAGAATAATTAGGCTATGGTAATAGGAAAGAAATTAGATTCACAGTTGTGTGTTCAAGGCCCCAAGTTCCCATAATTCTTTGCAGTTTGGAAATCATGAAATCGTTGACAATCTAAATTACATACATTTAAATACATACTGGATTTGTGTATATGATGTGTTTGGGCATAAAATCACATTGATTTGTATATGGTATAATTATGTTCCCATATTTGGATAAGGTCAAATTTAATGCATAATGTTGAACACAATTGTGAAAACAATGGGAAGTTAGCTAACAAGCAACGATGCATGTGGGCAATATAACAGTAGGAATTACAGGCGTGTGTCACAAAGTTAAGGCAGAAGTGTGGATAGCATTCTCAGAATTTCACTGAAAACCTACTACAAGTTTCTGAGATAGATTGTTACAATTATACTTCCTATGAGTTAACTTTTGTTTGTGAATGCCTGTCTTCCTTCAAGTTCTCACTTCTATAAAAACATAATTTTCCTTTAACAACAGTATTTATTAGAAATAAATGTTGAAAACCTACTCCAAACATAACTAAAATTCTTTGCTAGCATTGATGCTTGGAAACACCTCCTGTGATATCCAGGGGCATATTTGCCAGCTCATGACAGCAGAAGCAGGTAAGAGGATCACACTGCTGGTAAAGGGACCCTGCAGAGCCCAGCATAGAATCTGCACAGCCCGACTGAGAGTTTCAGGTGGGCTCTGCAGGATCTGTGGTGGGCACGGGAGGGTCTCAGGTGGGCACGGCAGGGTCTCAGGTGGGCTGTGCAGGATCTGTGTTGGGCTCTGCAGCATTCAGTAGATCCTGCGCAGCCCACCATAGACCCCACAGTGCCCATCATAGACCCAACAGAGCCCATCATAGACCCCGCACAGCGCACCACAGATCCTGCACAGCCTACCTGAGACGCCAGCTTTCCTGTTACGCTAATAGTGGAACAAGTCAAAAGCTGGAGACAGCGTATGCGCTGTATCCAACGACTGACGGCTTACACAAAAAGTAAAAAACAAGAAGCGATGGGACAAATTTAGTGACGGGTGCCGGAGTTTTGTCTAGCCCAGGGCAGCCCCAAACCAAAATACACCTCTCACTGGTAATGCCAAAGTAGATTTGTGGCAGGCATCTTCTTAGGAAGCAGTAAATGATCTTTAACCACTTGAAGACCAGGGTGTTAGACCCCCTTCCTGTCCAGGCCATTTTTCAGATTTCGGCACTGCAGTACTTTGACTGACATTTATTCCGTCATGCAACACTGTGCTGAAATTAATTTTATAAAAAATTTTGGGGACAGATAGAGCTTTCTTTTGGTGGTATTTAATCACCACTGGGCATTTTATTTTCTACTATATCATAAAAAAGTACCCTAACTTATGTAAAAAAAACCTGTTTCCCTATGAAATGTTATGAAACATTTATTATCACCCCAATTTTTTGGTATAATATAAAAGACGGGGACACGTTGGTTAAATAGACACCAAACTTGTCAAGCTTTAAAATTGCGCACGCCCGCGAAATCACGGAAAACCACCACACCCAAAATTGGCCATAGGCGACGCTTTAAAAGCTTTTACCGCTCATCAGTTTAATGTTATCAGTAATTAATGGCCCTAAAATGATTGCACTCATTCCGGCGTTCGCGGCGATATTTAACATGTGCGGCACAATAGCGGAATCGTCATTCTCGCACGTAGGCGCACCCGACGCATGTTTGCATGTGTATGTGGGGGGGGGGCGGGGGACTTTAAAAATTGTTTTTGTCATATTTGGTGGAGCTGCCCTCTCATTCTGGAGTTCTGGTGGGGGGTGTTGGGGGTTTACCTCAGAGTGACGGGCATTGAAATAGCTAATGACCCTAAGATACTACTGCTCTCTATACTACATGGGTCTCTGAAGTCAGCGAAGAGAGGCCTCCTGCGACACTTTCTCATGGCTGCCAGGGCGGTCATCCCGCGCCATTGGCATATGTCGGTGACCCCTACCCTGGTTGAATGGGTGGTAGAGCTGGATCATATCGCGGACCTGGAGAGCCTTTTGGAAGAGGAGCGCAAAGCTGGACATGTATATGTGCACACTTGGTCTACCTGGCTCACCTTTCGGGAGTCGTCTGGCTTTGGAGGGGTTCCATGGAGGGGGTAGGACCCCCCTTTGTACTCTCCTATCCATCCCCTACTTCTTCTTTGGCTCTTCTGCTGTCTTCTTCGTCCTGCTTTCTCTGATCTCTAAAAAGTAAATGTAATTTACATCACTTCCTGCATTCGGGGACCGAGAAGAGATCAAAAGCAGTTTGTGTACTGATCTCCCTTTGATCTCCACTGACAGCGTCGCTGTCCCGGTCCAAGCCGCACCTGGCACAGCGGATCTTGTAACCCACAGCGGCGAGGAGGCGGCGGCAATGAAGGTACAGGGGGGAGCATACTTGCCAGCCTGACAGCCTTCTAATGCAAATGCAGGGCAGGTGCATAGTAAGAGTGTTGAGACCTGTCTTAAAGGGCTTCACTGCACCTCTTAAGAAATTTGAGGATGAATTGTCCTGCAGTGCCTGTGGCTACAGGGATCAGTGAAAGCTTGTTTTAAAGCTCATTTACTGCTTAAAGAGAATATGTAAATATTTAAATGTCCATAGCCTGGCCACAAATGTAGCTTATGTGTGCATCTGTAACTGTAGATCCTCGAATCATCTCTGAATTCCTGATGACACTGTCCTTCCTTCCTGCACTCCAGCAAACATGAAACACCCCAAAAAATGCTGTTATCTATTTATTTAAAAAAAAACATTAAATGCAGCTTGTATACATACCTAACATTCTCTTGCTTTGAGCATCCTGTAATCATCTGTACAACAACATTCAGACCGAGAGAATGGAAGGGCACCACTCGGTACCAATTAGGTGTTCTGCATTTACATCTGCCAACAAGGAAGATGCTGACTGAAATCGATGACCTCATAAGTTTTGTTCTGAATGTTTATTTTGTTTGTTTTTAACCTAATCTACCTGTTTAGAGAAATATTTGCTTTCAACTTTTAGTCTTGCGGTTTTTAAAGTGCTTATTTGTCCTTGTACTTATT
>NW_017306468.1:784643-814545 GCF_000935625.1 Nanorana parkeri | reverse complement strand
TTACGCAGCTCTTTACATAGTGCACATTCACATCAGTCCCTGCCCTCATGAACCTTACAATCTAAGGTCCCTATTTCAAATGCATACATACAAGGGCCAATTTAGACAGGAGCCAATTAACCGACCATCATGTCTTTGGAGTATGGGAGGAAACCGGAGTACCTGGAGGAACACATCAAAGCACAGGGAGAACATGCAAACTGCTTGTGCTTAACCTACTTTGTAAAATACTTCAGTTTGAAAACCTTAGATATGGTCCATATTCACTGCCTGGCCAAAAGAAAAAGTCACACACTCTAAAATTTCACTTGACCGCCTTTTGCGTTGATTCACCATGGCATCATTTCAATAAGCTTATGCATGTCACAATGTTTCTGTCCAGGGTTGCATTACTTTTTCACCAAGTTCTTGTAGTGATGATGGGAGAGTCAGACCACTGTGTAAAGTCTTCTCCAGCACATCCCAAACATTCTAAATGGGGTAAGGTCTGGACTCTGTGGTGGCCAATCCATGTGTGAAAATGATGTCTCATGCTCCCTGAATCTCTCGTTCATGATTTGTGCCCAAATCCTGGCATTGATGGAAAAACCTGGTCATTCAGGATATTCAGGTAGGTAGCTGACCTCATTTTTGGGGAAATAACATTTGAGACATATTAATCACTGCAGTAATTATCCAATGGAAGGCTCTTACCTATTTGTTTTGCACTCCACTTACTTCTAGACTCTGAAGCAAGAAGAGTGCAATTGAGATAACTATATAAACAATACTGAGAAGAAGCCTGGTCACATGACCTTCTGAAGTCAAGTCCAATCAGAGAGTTTTCTCTGTAATGGAAGGCAGAGAGAATTCCAGGACACATTACAGACAGAACATAGTCTGCATTTTATGAATGGACCATAAAATGCAGTCTCCAGTGTGCCTGTGCGGTTTATAGTGGAGAGCAGGTAGTGGTATGCCATCTCTGCTATAAATAATCCCTAAATGTCATCCAGATTAGATTTGCTTTACTGGCTGCTTTTAGGTCACAGTGTTATGCTACAGCCTGCAGTAATATTGACCCACTACAGTTTCTAAAGTTCTAGGGGTTGAGCAGTAGTTCATTACCAGGCCCATATAAAATTAATAAGAATAATAAAGTGTATTTTAGGTACCCATTTATACTTCTAAAATGCTTTATTCATTTATTTAAGCAACAGGTTTAAGGGTTCTTTTAAGTCAAAATCCTTTTAGAAACAAGTAAAAATGAAATTAAATTGGTATTCCTTAATTCACAGATTTAAATTATTTAGTATTTGTGAAAGATGCATGTTTAATTCCAAACAGGCTCATTTCATTTTTTTTCTGCAATAAACATAACAAGGGCAATTCTGTATCACTGCTTTAAAATGGTATCAGTCGCTCATGGGGTTGATGAATAAAACTAAGAATGACAGGTTTCATGTTTCTAATCCTTTGGATGCTATTACAATGTTCTGAAATGTAACGGTTTCTCTAAGCTTGCTATCTTGTCAATGCAAACCATGGAAAAAAGGAATAATCCCTTACAAGTGCATGCTGCTAATTGCAGTTACATTCTGCCAGAAAGTTCACAGCTACAAACAAGAAGTGTTTTGAAACAAGCTACATGTTACTCTACATTACAATCTTGTATATTCGTTTGAGTATTTACAAATTACATTAAAATAGTTTCAAAGATCAGTTCTCATTTTCAAAATAAACCACAGTCCTTCCTTCATGCACAATCATCCAAATAGATTTGTTTAAGAAGATGCCCAAACTCCCTAGGTTCAATAGAATATTGCAAAACTATACCTGGACTTATCTTTTATTGGGTAAAAGGGCAGCAGGAATTATTTACTGACATCGTGAGGTGCCTGCAAGCAGCATGAGATGTTTTCTGGAGTGCCACAAAAATGTGGAGCACTGTAGTATGCAAATTCAGTTTCAGCCCTGCTACAGCTCATATCTCTAACATCCCTGTTGATCTAAAACTACGATGGAAATTCTCAATGAGCAAAAGAGAAGTGTAGAGAAGAGACGTGAACTGTTGACTGCAGAAGCTGTTCTAGATTTGCATTAATAGTGTCTAGGGTTTTAGGACTTCTGGGGAACTATGGGAGACTCATGACATATTCAGGAGCCTGCACAGTAGGTGCTTGCATTTATTTTATATGTCCTCAAAACTGACCTTAGTATGCCTGTACTATGACAGGGGCAGTATAATTTTGTTTTTTTTAATTCAGGCAAATCAACGTCTTCTGATTCAGCAATGTTCTGCCAGCTATTCCCTATAAAGGAGAATTTTCTTTGTTAATGCAAGGGCTGGACTATTCATTAGGCATGGTAGACCCATGGCTTTTTAGAATGGGCAAGGCGCCATAGGGTGTGTGCCTTTATTTTCCTTGAATATAAATCAAGGGTGTAATTATAGCCATAGAAGACCATGTGACTGCTATGGCACCAGGAAGCATAGAGGAAAGAAATTAAATAACTACAGTATTTGTAGAAAATAAATTTAGATAGAGAAAGTGATTAGAGAATATTCTTGCTATGGAGCCCCACAACACATAACAATGAAAAAAACATTTCTAGATAGTTCCCGGAAGATTGCTCATGGTTAAAAAAGGCATTTTAAACAATAAGTTCTGATCCTGCTTCTGAGTTTAGTGGAAGTATAAAAGGGGCAAGCAAGCTGTAACAGACACTCCTTAGTGTGTTAGCTTCTCATATTGCTTTTACAAAGTAACAGGTATACAAATAGAAATCATTATTGTCAACAACATACTCTTATAGAAACTTGATAGATTTGGACTCATGCATTAACCATGTACCCATGGACTGGAGCAAGGATACAATTGCTATTGTGAAAAAAAGCATTTAAAGTGATTATGGATTAGATTGATATTAAAAGACTATTTTCTACATTTATATGCATTATATCTGCCATACAGATCTATTGCAAACCATGCCTTAGCAATGTTGTAATCAGTAGTCAACATGCAATAGAAAAATGGAAGTGTTCTGTACCACCATCTGCTGGTCACAAGTGAGTCTGTAGAAGCTGGTCTCTTATTCTTAAAGCAAGCCTGTACTAAGAAGGTATGGAGGCTGCCATTGCTGATCTCTTTTTCTAAGAGTACTAGTTACCTGGCTGCCATGCTTCAGTACTTCCTGAGTTGCTGACAGAAAACATATGCAGATTAGGAGCTCTGATTTTGCTTGCAGCCCACTTGTTCCAAAATAGTATAACAGAGTGTATTGAAACCAGAGACAAGCAGGCACCCGTTTTCAGATGGAGCTGGGCAATGGCAACTGTTATATTACTGTCTGTAGAGGCTTTCTTTAATGTGGTTCAGGAAACATAATGAAAACCATAGTTATGCTATTATCCTTGCCATTCCCCAAAGGTCAGTCCTGCTTATCTTTCTCAAAAGTCACCAAGGAGCCTTAATTCAGCTTGTCTCTTTAGGGCTCCTTCCACTAAGAAGGATCTTTAGCATGTTTTCAGAACATTACAAAGACTTGTGGTGTTTTTTGAAATGCTTTACTTGGATTTTAATGTCTCAGCAACAAATGTTGACAGAGAATCAAATTAGCAAATTCTGGGGTGAATTAAATATATGACAGAATGCTGCTCCTACACATCATTACATTGTGTCATGCAATAGCCACTATGCTGAGGAAGCACTCTTCCAGGAACCCTCAATGTGTATTGTGTCCAGGAAACCAGCAAGATACAAGTTTAAACACGTCACCAGCACACCGAAATTACTTGTGCAATCAGCAAATGTCCATTTATTGACAAATATTGCCACTCAGGTACAAGCGCTTTTTCGGGGCCGCACAGGGTTCTGAGCCTGATGAAAGGGACCCTGCATGGCCCCAAAAGCTTTTGTACCCGAGTGGCAATATTTGTAAATAAATGGATGTTTGCTGATTGCACAATCATTTTGGTGACACCTTTAAACTTGTATCTGGATTGATGGCGCCATCCGTGGTCATTACGAGCACATCTACATTTGGAGATCTGATAAGGCGTGCAGCAAGACATCTCTTCATTATCTAGAAACTAGCTAGGACAGGGAAATGCTAACAAATATTTTGCTTCTATGTGTGCAGCACCTTGAACATTTTAAGCACTAGGGAAGAGTTGTATATCGCTGAAGAGGATGCAAAAATGGTGAAAAGCATCAGGATACATGGTTTAGGGGAATCATTATTTGTGTTGTAGATGACAACATGCTAAAAGAATGGAAAAAAATTGGTAAGATTTGTAAAAAATTGTATTGTATGGAATATAGGAATAAGAAGAGTAGATCTGAGAGGCAGAGTTGTATTGTATGGAATATAGGAATAAGAATAGTAGATCTGAGAGGCAGAGTTGTATTGTATGGAATATAGGAATAAGATTAGTAGATCTGAAAGGCAGAGTTGCCGTGTATGGATATAGGAATAAAAAGAGTAGATCTGAGAGGCAGAGTTGCAGTGTATGGAATATAGGAATAAGAAGAGTAGATCTGAAAGCCAGAGTTGTATTGTATGGAATATAGGAATAAGAATAGTAGATCTGAGAGGCAGAGTTGTATTGTATGGAATATAGGAATAAAAAGAGTAGATCTGAGAGGTAGAGTTATATTATATGGAATATAGGAAAAAGAATAGTAGAGTTCCATGGTATGGAATATTGAAATAAGTAAAGAGAGTTGTATTGCATGGAATATAGAAATAAGAAGAGTAGGTCTGAAAGGCAGAGTTCTATTAGTAAAAAAGAAGAATATATAATAACCTAGGAGAATTAATCAAAGTAACATCAGTATGAACTATAGATATTATGAAGATATATAGATAGACAAAGACTAAAAGACCTTTTGTGTAGACCTCATTTCATAAGAAATAGGATAAAGTGTAAGGAAAAATTGTCAAGATGGTATCTCATACCACACGGAAATATATAGAAGGGTGCAACATGTAGATAAAGTAAACATAAATAGGCAACAAGTAAAAAACATTTTTATTGATGAACTAATAAAGACAGAATGTATATTTTCTGATGGGCTAAAATACAAATTGGTAATGTGTGACTCATTCACACAAGTCATTATGCTAGTTATCACAAATCGTACAAACAGCACTCTTGTAATGGTATTGAGGGGGTAAACAATTAGTGACCCTAAATAGTGTGCAGCCCTGAAACCCAGGAGGAGTGCCTGTGGATATGCAAACTAGAATCAAAAAACCAAAAGGGCGCAACACTAGGTGGGCTAACTGACCGGGTCGGAAGACCCAGGGAAGGTGACAGGGTGACAGGGAAAATTATGTGACAATGGGTGCAAAAGGCGAAAACCAATGGATAGCTGAGGAAAAGGAATGAGCACTTACATTTTAATTCATGGGACCAGCGGATGGACGGCCGGTGTGAAGGATCGGGTCATCCGTGGTGTCTATCTGGAACTGGTGTGCCGGAGGATGTGCATCCATGGGGAGAGGAGGCTGTGGGCGAGGGAGAAAAGGGGGGGGGAGAGCGAAACCACAATAATCATAACAAAATACAAAGTATAATTCGAAAAAATTGGCACATCTTAAAACAAATTAGGCCCGTTCATCTCCACCAAACCCACAGTCACTTTTAGAAAGGCCCGTAACCTTACAAATAAACTAGCACCAAGTAGGATATCAACCGGGGTCACTAGAGACTCACCACACCAGAAATTTGATAATAGAGTGGGAATATATCAATGTAAAAAATCCCGCTGTCTGACTTGCCAGTTCATTACTCACGGCCAATCCTCCTTCACCGATCACTTAGATAACAGATACCACATAAACCAGTTTATCACATGCTCACATGACCATGTAGTATATGGCCTAAAATGCCCATGCAATCTATTATACATAGGTCGCACCATCCTTCCGCTGAGAAAGAGGATAGGAGATCATAGACGCTTCATCGCTGACGGCAACTGTGACCAGAGCGTTCCTAGACACTTCGCAGCAAAACACGGCAAACGCATGCGGGATCTTTGTGTTTTCGCCATAGAACAAATTCCCGACCATTTCTCCCCAGCTGAACGTTTCCAAAAGCTATGCAGACAAGAAACATTCTGGATATACAAACTGAATACCCTTGTTCCAACAGGACTAAATGAAGAATTGGAAATTTTGACTATTCTGTAAACGATGCCCATCCATGGCCCTGAAGACCCAGACCAATCGGTCTCCCACATACCCTATGTTCCCCTCCACAAACTCAGCCTCAGTTAAAAATTGTGTTACGCCTTTTCACATATCAGAATGACCCACGCGTTCTCATGATAGCCTTTTTAAGCATCGTTTTGATCATTCGTTTAAACATTCGTTTTAAGTACTCGTTTTATTACATATGCAAAACATTTTTAATACATTTTGTCTATTTTTATACTCATATTTTTAAACCTATAGTTTTTATTCATCTCTTATAGTCCATTCTCTATGTCCCAATTTTTTATTCCCATTGTGATTCTCCCAAATCTCACTTTTAACCATTTCCTTGCGTTATTAAAAACAATATATGGTAGACTGGTCCCCGCGACGAAATACCCGCATTAAATGCTCCCTTTCAGCAGCCCCCTCTCGAATCTGCAATAGAATCACCATACATACTCAGAGATCTATTTTAACACACACACCACAAATTGTCCCCCCTTCTAAGATTATATACAATTAGACAATCAATCTTAGAGTGTCTTTCAAGACATTTCTAATGCCTTCCCCCGGGGGTGACTCATCATCCATGTCTGTTATGCCCATGGCACGCTCCCCTACTGACAGAACATGGGCTGTATATCCCCCAAATTCCACCTCCAAGTTGCCCCCAACTGCTCAACCTGGCTAGTATAGTACTAGCTCTTACCGAACATTATTTACACATGCCGAGGCTCCATAACTTCTAGCGTGCGGCTTCTCCGCCCACTGTCACTAAGCTCCACCCAGCTGTCACATTTAAATTGGCGGCTTCCCGCCGCCGCGATATGTTCCTTCTCGAGCTTGAAAAAGAGGTATCACTCCTCGAAACACGTTGCTCACTGTCCTTCCACCCCGCTACTACCCTCTTCCCATCACAGACCCGACTGACAGCTGACAACTTTCAGCCCACGGCTCCCGCACACTGCCCCAGTCTGCGCCGACAGTGACCGAGCATCACGATCCACAGCCGCGGCCATAGCAGTTCTGCCTGCTTCTGACACCGCTGATTCTCTCCCACACAACTCAGCCCCTGGACTCACACAGCGGGCCACGGACTGAGTCCCCAGTCTTGTGGTTTCTCTCTCCCCCCCCCTTTTCTCCCTCGCCCACAGCCTCCGGCACACCAGTTCCAGATAGACACCACGGATGACCCGATCCTTCACACCGGCCGTCCATCCGCTGGTCCCATGAATTAAAATGTAAGTGCTCATTCCTTTTCCTCAGCTACCCATTGGTTTTCGCCTTTTGCACCCATTGTCACATAATTTTCCCTGTCACCTTCCCTGAGTCTTCCGACCCGGTCAGTTAGCCCACCTAGTGTTGCGCCCTTTTGGTTTTTTGTTTCTAGTTATGCTAGTTATCAAATACTGTAGACCCCTGCACGCTGTGTGTTACCTGCTCCCGAACCCTGCACTTTGTTACTTACTCTTAAAGTGATATTAAAGTCAAAAGGTTTTTAAGCTATTTCAAATGCTGATGAAATCTCTTACAATGGATGCTGCTCCTTGATGTTTAAACGTTTTAGTTTCCTGCAGAATCAGCTGGTCTCCCGAGCACTGGTCCTGACTTCCTGTTTTAGAGTGACTCCTTTCTCAAGCAGTCACCCTTGTGTGGGCTGGTAAGCTGTGTGTGTTTCCAGAAACCCATTGTAATATCTAAATTGCCTTGGCTTCCTGAAATAAGCTAACTTGCTATTCTCTGCTTCCAATGATGATAACGATACAATGGTTAAAAGAAGCAATGGTCTTATTTATTTATACACAAATCTAATCAAACATAATAAAAGATACAAACAGATACAATAAGACAATCAAGAGAATACTTTACACAGCAAGTCCGTCCTCTGGTTCCTATATCCTGGCTGGGCTCAAAGAGAGAGCAATATTGCCGCGCACGGACTTTTATACCCATTCATACACATACATCGACACCTCCTTTACCCAGAATTCCGCATGTCCCTTAAATGTCTTTCGGCCAATCGGCATGGTCCTTCATATTTATCCACACGCACTGTAGTCCTCCAGCAGGGGGCATCATCGTACTGCAGATCAGTCCTTGGCCTAGGTCAACACCTTGTCCTTTGATCTTTAGACAATGGCCAGTCACATTCATATGCAAAATCTGGATATCTTGACATGTCTTCCCAATGTGCCTACACCCCTATCAACACCACAGGGTGTAACGCTTGATGTCTTGTCCAGATGAATGAATATCACCTTTCTCATCTCCCCTGCCATGCCCCAGGCATGAACAACACACAGTTGGTCTCTTTGATGAGCAATGCAATCAAGATTTGAAGATATCTGTTCGGCAGCTTTCGTACATGAAAATGTTGTACACTCCAACACCCATACACACAGCAAATACAGCTACTCCCCCCGGCCCCCTTTCCTCCATTCTCCAAGTTAGCAGATGAACAGTTGCTGGAGTTTGCACTGTTCTTTGTGATCTTATACTGGACAGGAAGTTCAGGGAAGCTGAGCTGAGAGACTTGGAAGCAGCTGTTCAGAAACATGATGACTGTAACTGTTTGGGCAAAAATGTAAAGCAATGTATATTTGTGTGATCTGGATTCATTATTAAAAAACAGTTTGAGAGTTTAATACTACTTTAATCCCTGCACTCTGTGCATGACTTGCTTTTGATCTCTGCCCTCTGTGCATTACCTACTGCTGATCCCTGCACTATGTGCACTATTTGACCAGTGCCTTACTTACTTTTGACCCTGACAATATATACACTATGGGGGAAATGTATCAAAACTGGAGCAGACAGAATCTGGAGCAGTTGCCCATGGCAACCAATCAGCTTCTCTCTTCAATTTCTTCAGGCAAGATTTGAAAATTGAAGAGAGAAGCTGATTGTTGCCATGTAGAGCTGCTCCAGAATTTGTCTGCTCCAGTTTAAAAAAATTACCCTCTATATTGTTAATTTCATACTCATGACCCTTAGGCCTTGTTCACACCAAGCGCATTTCAGGAGCAGAGCAGAGCAGTTACAGACCGGATCAAAACTGCGTCCAATGTATTCCAATGGTATTTTGGGCTCTAGTTTACACTGCGGCGTTCAGTTCCAGAGCATGTAAAAAACCTGCAGCAGGCCGTATTTTACCTGCTCTGGAACACATGCAAACGGATCTAAAACGCATGCAAACGCCCTGGAACGCACTAAAAGCCCATTCTAAACTAAAAAAATATGTTTTTTTAAACCAAAAATGGCCCGGAACGCATCAAAAATGCGGCAAAAAACGTGGCACAACCCACTGCACTGCGTGTGCAGAAACTCATGCAGATCTGGTCCGCATTTGATGTGAACAAGCCCTTACACTCAGCACATTACATAATCCTGACCTCATGCAATGTTTGTGTTATGTTTATTATAAGTATTTATGAGACTCTTGTTTGTGGAACATTATTTCAAGCAGTTTGTGGGTACAAATACAGTATGTGTGCTGCGTATACATTGAGTAGGCTCCGGGTTTATTCCTTTAGTAGAAATCTCATAATCAGGACGTCTAAACAAACAGAATTAGATACAATATTAGAGTGCAAAACCAGTGGGAGAAGACCGACAGTGCAGCAATGTTACGGCAGCATCATAGGTCATATTTAGTTTATGGACTGGGTATAATTGTGGCTGAAATATTAGTAAAATCTGCTCATCGACTAGAGGCCAGTAACATCAGTTAAAGCTGAACTTCAGGATATGCAAATATTTTCTCAGTATGAGAGTCATGTGTATTCTTACTTGATGAAAATAAATTCTGGTTTGGTGGACCTGATCGTGACTAATCAGAGGTAGTCTAATGTAAATGGACACATGTCCACTTACATCTGGCTGCCCATAGACATAACATAGGTCCGTACAGCTCAGTTATTATCTCCATTGCAAGATGGAGGAAAAAAGTAAATAGACACGGATGTCCCAAGAGTGACATCTGTTCCGGTTTTCTTGAAGCAGCAGCATGGATCCCCTGCTGATCGGAATAGATGGCGCCCATGTGAAAGAGGCCTTAATTAGGTGTCCCTATTTGGGAGATATGCAGAGTTGGCATTTACATCCTAGACTGAGATACTAGCTCAGGGATGACACAGTCATGTATAACCTGGTACCTCTGGGGTTCACAGACATGGATCAGCTCCTTCTGCTCTCTCTCACCTTGTGACTTGCTAGAAGGTTACAACATTGCAGTCTAGTCACTGGGAGAAAGGTATTGAATCTATGTCAGGATTTCACTGTGGTCTGTGACCCCCATTGGATAGACTTCCCCTCACTTTCTGCTGGGTCAGAAAGAGAAGAGATCCAGCTAGAAGACAGATAGCAATAAAACACCTTTTTATATGGGAAAGAACCTCTGACCGGTTATTATTGGTGTCTTCCTGTGCTGGTGTCTACTGTCCCCCTCATTTCTTGTCCTGTTGTTACAGGCTTTCACAGAGACAGGAAGTGAGGTGACATTTCCTCAACAGGGTCATGGTCAGTAGTAAAAACAAAAAAAAATTAAAGCTGAAATATGGGATAAGCAATTTTGTCTAAATACAAGAGGCATGTGTATTGTTATATGAATCTTTGTGAGCTTTGTGTATTTCTTCCAGATCTGTGCAGTAGGCCAGTGTGAAACTTTGCTTCTGCGCAGGAATTTTCTGTAATAAAGACCGTCACTGCTGCCCTTTCACTTTTTGCAGGGTGACTGGTTCTTGTATCCGCTCCCTTCTGTAGTTTTCTCCAGACAGCCTGTAGTAGGGGGAGCCTTTTGAGTTCATCCCACAGCTCGGCTCTCTGTAAATTATGTCTTTGCAATTTTTAGAAAGTAATATCAGTGTTTGCAAGGGCATGTGGTATTCACAAACTGGATTTATATCCTTTGTGGCTATTGAAGAATATATTTAAATAATAGGTTTCATGCCTAGTTTTAATTTTAAGCTGTCAGCACTTAGCAAACTGGCCTATTAACAGCGAGCTTACTTGCCAAGGCATCCCAGCATTCAGGAAAGAACAAACTGGCCTATTAAAAGCGAGCTTACTTGCCAAGGCATCCCAGCATTCAGGAAAGAACAAAGTATGCTAGCCCCTACAAACCCTCTGTTTAAGTTTTTATTGTGTGTATGTGTTAAGCAAAAGGAAAAATATGTAACTATATGAAAGGTACACCAAACTATTTTATCACTATAGTTGATTTGTAGGTAAAACGTTACATCAAATAACCCAAGCACAGGTCCCAAACTAAATTACTGATCACATCAACTAATATTTCATGAAACAATATTTATGGGCTTGTGTCTGGGCTTTCAAGGCGTGCAGTATAAATGCATTTTAATTAAAAAAAATAAACAAAACAGAAAAAAAATACAGAGAAGTTTGAACTTAGCACTTTTGATGCACTTCCAAAATTTGATGAGTGGGACATGGCTGCCCGCAGGTTAATTAAAAAGTGATAAACCAATTTTTTTAAAATGAGAGGCAGACATTTCTAAATGACACTTAGAAATATATCACTTTTATCGCACAGGAAAATGCGAGTTCATTCAAATACAGCATAGTCTGTAACTGCTTTATGAAAAATACTAGCAGTCACATCTTAGCTCTTGACTGTAACTGACAGTACGGCTGTATAAATGTTACATCCAGTGTATATTAGGTAAAAGGGATTATTCTTTTACACATTGGTGAAGTATTTAGGATTTTTTCACAACAGTGTGTTTTAACCACACAGCAGCATGCACAAAACCATAACGGCAATAGGAATGATTAAAGGAGAACTATGAGGTGAGTGCTTTTCACTCACCTCATAGTTCTAGCCGACCGGTGACAATGAGAATGTCACAGGTTGGCTCAGTAGATCGGGAGGTGAGCGAACACATACCGGCGTTCGCTCACTTCTCGATCCTGTCACGGCTCTCTGACGTGACTTGGGGAGGGGCTGGATTCCCCCCTCCCCGCTCCGATCCTCCAGCGCTGACTGGCGGAACGGACGGGGGAGGGGGCGGGTACAGAGCCAGCTGTCACTCATGGACCATGTGTGTGTTGTAAAGTAGCCACCGCTCCAAGCTCACTCTCGTAATGAACTACAATCTCAAATTTAGTTTACTCATTTGTACTGAGATTGTAGTCCATCACAGGAGTGAGCTTGGATCAGCGGCTACTTTACAACACACACAGGGATCATGGGGAACAAAAGTAGCCACCCTCCAGAAGGAAGGACAGAGTCAGCATGAATTCGGAGATGATTTGTGAATCTACAGCTGAGTGATACACAAATACGAATTTTTACATTTCATTTTGTTTTTATTAGTTAAGGTACTTGAATGCATTTTTCAGGTTTAACTCCTGAGTTTTGTGTCACTTTAATGCAAGTCCTGGTACCTGTGCACAAAGTAACAATGATTTAGTAGGCATCAGACTGATTACATCAGCTCAAGCTAGAAAAAGTCAGTGGTATATTTAATTGATAATAAATGCAGCTTCCATGAAAAATGTTACTGTTGGTTAATATTGTGAGAGTCGAGAATTTAGCCCTCATTCACACCTTTCAAGTAGGTGTGATTTGGAATTCCTGCAGCAGGAACTTGCAATTCTGTGCAACAGGAATTCCAGATCTTTTGTTTACAAGTGGCAGCTGTTACCTTTTCAAATTCACTATCATCTATCAATGTGTCCTGTGATAGTGATTGATTCCTAACTGCATGTAATCGTATCACATACAATTACATGCAGTGTGCCAGCATTCTGCCACTTTCAAATGTGGCCCATGTCACCCGATCATTAACTTGAACGGGTGACAGCTGCTACTTGTAGACAGAAGATTTGGAATTCCTGAAGCACAGAATCGCAAGTCTCTGCTATAGGAATTTCAAACCGCATCTATTTGGTAGGTGTGAATGAGGCCTTATTCATGTTGAAATGGTAAAGAATAATTATAGTTAAAGTTTTTTTTGATGGATGGATGGATGTGGAGCAAATTGGTTGCAGTCAGCTTTTGTAACGCACTGTACCGCAACCCAGTCAGCTCCCTGTATTCAGGGGCAGGAGGAGAAATATGTACAAAGTTAGTGGAGATCCCTACTTGATTCCCACTGTAACTCATGTCACCAGTGTCTGTGAAAGCTCTCATTCATCCAGGTCATGGTATATCTGTAAAAAATAAGTCAAGGCAACTGGACTTGCTGTATTTTTCTTGAAGACCTAGGATGCGTAGAAGACAGTGAAGTATGCATCCTAGACAGGGAGGAGGACTGGTTTAAAAGAGGTGTAAAAGAGGCCATTTATGTAAAAATGGAGAAGCCAAGCTTGAATAGAGGTGGGGGGTGAGACATCTATTGTCTGCCACATATAATGCTGTTTTAACACCTCTCTCGCTGGGCGGGCTAATAACACCTCCTAGACTCCAATTATGCAAGTGCAATCAACACCTGGTTGTGACTAACTGATTATGTGGATTGGAGCAACATTCACCATATTTATTCCCAGAGGATTTTTTTGTCCGGTACAAGTCATTCTGAATTGAGAAAGCTGGTCGGATGTTTAGTGAAAAGTCTTCAAGAAAAATACAGCAAGTAGTATACAGCAAGTAAGTTGCCTTGACTCATTTTTTACAGATATATCATGTCACCAGTGGAAAATCCCATCTTCACCTTCTGCTTTGGTGACAACTGTAAACTTTTGGATTTCCCGTCATTTTCTGTCCAGGTGGCAATGGTTATCAAGAGAAAGGGCAAGGGTGAGTCTTTCAAGTGGGGACAATAAACAGCAACTAAAGCTGAACTCTAGGAGACGTAAATATTGTTCAGATACAAGAGACATGTATATTCTTATATATGAATCTTGGTGTGTTTTCAGTATTTATTCCAGATCTGTATAGGTATACAATGTGAAACTTTGGGGTTGATTTACTAACCTTAAAAACACACCACGAGCATGTATCCACCTCTGTAGTTTGTTCCCTCCCAGCATGATCTATGGGTGGAATCTAAACACCTTTGTAATGTGTACACACCCAGCAGGTGTGTTGTGCAAAGCCCTGAAGGAATTCCAAGGTGATGTTGGGTAAATTAGCTCTATGTTGTGTTGCTTGCGTTGATGAATGCAAGGAATGTAAATGCATGAGCTAACCATTTTTGTCTAAACTGTGAAGCAGCATTATATATGCATCATGTGCATGATTTTTACATATATGGCATTAGTGGAAATATGCTTTTAGAGACTTTTTGGTTGATAAATACGTTTTGCTGTGTGAAAATCACACACACCTGGTGTGTGTGTGTGTGTTTAGGTTAGTAAATCACCCCCTTTGCCTCTATGCAGGAGCTTCCTGTAATAAAGATCAGTCACTGCAGCTCACTCTTCTTGTGTAGGGAGACTGGTCTTGTATCGCCTCCTCCTGTAGTTTTCTGCAGGCAGCCTAGTGTGGTGGGTGGATCCTGCTGGACCCACCCACAGCTCTGCTCTCTACACAGGCTATGGGCAGCATAATAATGATATCCCTGTTACTTTTACCAGGTACTATCTGGGTTTGCAAAGGCATTTAGTGCACACAAAGGGTTTACATCCCTTGTGGCTGTGGAGGAATATAGTAAATTAAATGAATAAATCTTTTTTGCGCCCCAACAGAGACTCTTAACTTTTACCCACCCAAAAAGGAAAGGTTTTGGCTACAGATAATCGTTAACCCTAGCATCTATCCTTTATGTATTGTTTGCCATTTAATGTAACAGGCAGGAACAAAATAAAAATGTGCAAAAATGTGTGCAGGCTGCCAAATGAGTGCTCCTTTTTATTAAAAGAAAGATGTTTTTTTGTTCTGCAAACATTTGTAGCTGTAGCCAAAAAGTGTTAATGGTTTACAAAATGCAGCCCAAATCACAGGCACTGAGCCATTTTCCGATCTCTGCAGCTGTGGACCGGGAACATGTCTCAGTGCCTGTAATTGGCCCTGAGCGCTGACGGCTTCCTGGCGGGCTCGGCACGAGGCGCTTGCGAACACGCCCGAGCTCATCACTAATCAGGAGTAGGAAAAGGTCACGTCGTGCTGTTCTCCCCAAAAAAAGGCGCATACTTCACAGGTTGGTGCAGGGCTTTTCTGTGCTGAAAATCACAAGCTACACGCCAGTGGTGTGAAAGCGGACTAAATTAGGATAAGTTAATTTGATAAATGTTTTCTAATTGCCGTAAAAAGATGCAGTTTGTATATGTAAATATATTTGTATACCAAACTTCCAAAAAACTGCACAGCAGAGCGCTCAGCTGACCCCAGCTGAGAAATTCTTCATAGCCAATTGTTGGAGGATAGGCTGCCGTCCTTAAGGCCACTGGGAAGTATCCTCACAAGACATGCAAAACAAGTAAAACAGACAGCGCCTTCTCCTCGTATGATAACTTTTATTTAAATGGAGTAAATAGAATGACATAAAAAGCTACTCACATATTAGCATAGGAAATGCACAATAAGATACACAGTGGGTCCAAGAGAAGACCAACTAGCTGACACGTTTTAGGGGAGATTCCCCCTTCTTCAGAGCTGCTTTGTAGCATTTTCTATGCTAACATGTGAGTAGCTTTTTATGTCATTTTATTTACTTAATTTAAATAAATGTTATCATACGAGGAGAAGGCGTTGTTTGTTTTTACATGTGTGTATACCACATTAAACACTCAAATATTTTCCAACCTGCCCAAATGATTCCTTTCTACTTGATCTTAAAGTGCAATTTTAGCATACTAATCCTCCAGTGTCCATCCTTTCCCTAATAAGATATATTTGCCCAAACCGTTTTACTGATTGTGCAGAAGGCCAGATACCTCACAGCTCAGTTTGAATGATACCATTAAAAAAATCCTTACCTGCATTTATGTGTTTAGAATTGTCCTCCAAATGCATATAAATGCAAATTTGACACCGTCGGTGTAAATTAGGCCTTAAATTTAGCAAACAAATAGTAAAGGCACAATAAAATGTGCAGTGTTATTTCTAGGTTTGTTCCCTGCAAAGGTTGTTGCATGGATGGATCTGGAATAGTCTTTATTTAAACTGTATCTGTGCTCATTTATAAGATAATGGGTCAAAAACATTAATCTTTATATTTGGAATGAACCTTGTGCTGAATTTACTGTATTTTAGTTTTTACTAAATGTTTATTTTATGTTATTACATCACTTTGCCTACATTTTGTCCCTCCCACACTATTACCTCTATGCTTGTACTGACCATGGTTCCCGGGCATCCACTTTCTGGATGCCGTATAATAAAAGCATATGCTTTTACCCTGTAATGTTTCTCTTACCATGGAAATGGACTCCGTGGTCAAACAAGGAGGGTTTGGATCTTTAGTGTAGGCCTGGATTGTGCCAAGTTAAACTGTTAAATTGTGCTGAACTCCGGGCAGATATAAAAGACACAAATTTGTGCAGCTCTGTATTTATTAATACATCCATAAATCTGTTTCTCGAGTTCAAGTATTGCATGTACCCGAATTGACTTGGTCACAGCCTTTTGCTGTCCTATTACAGAAGATCTCAGACTGGGGGTGGTGGATGAAGACACAACACAGCAATCAATTTTGCTGCAATGCTGATAGGAAGAGAGAGAATAGAGTGTCGGAGAGATAAACAAATCAGTCTGCTGCTTGTCCTTATACTGTCCTGTTACAGGGTAGGGGTGGGAAGGAGACCTGCAAGAGTTACTGAATTGCAGCAGAAAAGTCTTCTGCCCTACCAGACAAATCATTACTGTGTCGCAGAACTGTAAATCATTTGGCTGGTAAAACCTGCATCAACTTTGTATTTAATCTGCATTGAATACGGCTTCAAATTTAGGAGTACAGGTACTCCTAGAACTCCTAATAGGTTGGACTTGTTGGACTAATGTCTTTATTCAACCTCAAATACTATGTAACCACAACAGAGGTTATTGGAATCCAACATGAGACAGCAGCACAGAAAAAAAGATCCATGTTTGCACTCTCTTCCGCCTGCAAAGGTAAAGAATAAATGCAGTTTTAGAGCTCAGAATTCTGTGTGTTAGCTATAATCCCACCTCCCCCTCCATATCCACCTAGGAACTTACCATCTGAGTATAATGCCCCTTTATTAATTGTTAAGGCAGCAATAATTTAGCATGTGTCCTTTTTGAAACTATTGTGACTTGTTTGTAACATGTTAATGGAAATAGCCTGAATGAAATATGTCAGGATACAGATACTGAATAGATGATTTTGAATAGCATTATCTTGGTTGATTGCATAAGCAATACCTTTTACTGCTGGAATAACACCTTAACAGCACAATAATGACGACATGACAATGTATGTAAATCAAGAACTGCATGTGGGTTTATTTCACACTTGAGAAAACAGTAGATTTAAGTGTGTGAACCAAAATGTACTGTACAATATTAATGATAGAACATCAAAATGTATAATTCATAGTGCATTACTTTATTTTGTATTTATTTCAATTTTTTTGTCAGTTTCTTTTGTACGTGCATCTGAAAAGATGCAGGCGCCAGTAAAATTTCTCTGTTTAAGTCAATCTGCAGGAACTTAATTTTATTCAAAAATGTGATTTTTTTTTAATACATTTTATATACATAGGAATTGAATATAAAATGACAATATAAAAGTTCAAAGTGAAAGCATACAGCCAGAAGGTACAAAGAAAGCAGAACTGTTTCAAATGGTATATTGTAACATGTATTCTTAAATTATTATCTTATATTTACAGGAAACAGAATCCAATATTTGTCCCAGGCTGTTCTATTATTTTGTCCACCAGAAGGACCTGTGAAGTATAAATTTAAACCCTTGGATGCCTGACTGCTCAAGTGGTTAAGATAACCTCTGATGCTCAAAATGGTTAACCTGCTGGTAGCAAAAGAGATCAAAATGCAGCACTGCTGTAGGAACTCATAAGCTTGTACCAAAGCTTACATTGGCAAATAATTATAAACTGTAATATTCATCTTGTAAAACAAGAAATAGTTTCTACACATGTAAATAACATATTGGCATACAGAATTCTGCCCAAGTGAAACATCATTTTTTTTTCCATTCTGACATCTCTCACTTAATGGTACAGTATATATGATATATATTCTATCTTGTTCTTCGTTTTGTACTATTATTTACTATTTCATTTTTTTTTTTTACATATGTGGCATTGTAACCCTAAGAGTACTATATAGCGTTCCTCCTTCATCCCAGGGCTGCATGCATAATTTGTTTTATGTTCTGCATTATTTTTAAACTAATATATTTTAATTTTTAAATGTTTGAATTGTATAGACTTTAGTTAAATATGTTTTTTTTTTAATATGAAAAGGCACAGAAATGCTATGGCAGTGCTCAAAGGGTTAACTTGACGCCACTAGATTTTCCAACCTTTATTGTCATGGCAACGTGTTAATTTTAGGATGTTTGTTTTTTTGTCATTGTTCTTTGTGTTGCTTTGTGGTTAAATTAATGTCTCTCAATGGTGTCTCCCACTACATTCTACAAAAGATAGCTTAACATCAAGAACAGATGTTGAAAATTAAAGGTCAGACATTGACTCACAAAAAAAAAAAAAAAGAAAACATGCACAAATCAGACAAATAATATAAATATAAATATAAAATATGTGTAAGAAAAAAAAAATTCCAGATAGTCAGTTCAGCAACAAAAAATAAGACTGATTTCAGAGGCTCAGGTCAGGCCTAGTGCAGTATTATGAATATGTTTAGTGCAATGTTCTTGTGGTCACTTGCATACCTGGCTGCATAACTGGATGTTACTGTTTTTCTATTTCACTTACATATATTACATGGTCCTCTGGGGACTTTCCATGTGTTTTACTAAGGTGCAGTTTAACTGCGTGTTTGCTTGCAAAAGTCCTGTTGCAAAGCTTACACTGGAATGTGGAGCCCGAGTCCTCGTCAATAAGACCTATTGAGTTTAAAGCCTTATTTGTGATAGCTTTTGAAACATTCTGTTGTTCTTGAATCTGACTGAGAGAAATCTTTGAAAGATCCTTTAAGCTAAAGCCTAAATGTGTCTCTAAATGACTTATATATGTTGAAGCAGTCCGGAACTGAGAGGCACAATCATTGCAAAAGAAAACAGGATGTCCTGTGTCCAAATTCTTTAAAAATTTTGTACCTCCTGTCCTCCTCAACTGATATTTGACATTGGCCAGCCAGTGGCTAATTGTGGTCATTGAAAGACCAGTAAATTTAGAAATATGCACCCGTTCTTGAGGTCCCAAGTCTGACATTATATATTTGCCTTCAGGTGTTTCCCGTAAGCTTGATGCAAACTGGGCCTGAAGTATGAGAAGATGTTGAGGATTCCAGTTGGACTGTCTACCCTTTCTTTTATGCACTGGTGACAATTCATCCAATGCCTCTTCAAAACTGCTGCCATCTGCATCTGACTTTTCAGATACAGTAGATGGTGTAGATGACTTGGGTGTCAAGCGTCCCGTGAGGTTTTTGACCATGTCAGAAATATCCATCAGTGCGCTTTCTCTAAGAGGAGGGGAAACAGGGTCTGTCATACTCGTGACAAGAGGTTTGTTTTTAGATTTTGTCAAATCAATTGGCTGATCACTGTTCTCATAGTAGTACCGATCATTAGAATCTACTTGTTTGACAGGAGTAGTCGGGTAGACTGGTTTGTCCAACATGCTATTGCTAATTTTGTATAACATTGCCAAAGGATCCAAAGATGGACTAATGGGTTTTGAGACTTTTCCTAAATGAGTATTCATTATAGACTGCAATGCACTCAGTGGATTAATAAATGATGGCTCAGATGAGTGGTCGGTAATAATTCCTAAGCTGTTGCATCCATTAGTAACTTTTGCTTTAAGAGGCTCTGTTCCATTTGGTGTATGTGGCTCCAATGGAACGTCTTTTTTTGCCTTTGGTGCCCTTGGACTTTCAGCCTCTACATTTTTCTTTATAACTTTAGAGTTAGCTTCCTCGGATTTAAGAATGTCTTTGTTTTCTTTTGCCACTGGAGATGTTGGCTTGACTGGACTTACCCTTTCTTTCTCTACTGGTTTTTCATCTTTCTTTATATTGATTTTTCCAGTCACCTTCTCAACTAATTCTTCCATTGCAGAGACATTGCTTTTGTGAGGCGGAGGGGTTAAACTTCCAGGAGAGTGAATCAAAGCATTGTGATCAGATGACATTGATTTGACACTGCTGGCATAAGAAGGCTGCATCTGAACACTCTGTACAGTTGGCTGTAGTGTTTTTACAGTTCCTGGTAACTGATAAGCAGCATGGATACTAGGATACCCTCCCCATGATGGTGTTCCATTCTGAGCTTTACTGATTGCTGAGGACACTGTATTTTCCAGTGATTTTAAAATATCCAGGCCGCCTTTAGGACTGTCATCTAAATCTTCTTCTCTGAGGTACTGGTAAGAGGTTGCAGGCTCAGTTTTTTCAGAGTCTTCATTTTCTTCTTTAATCTTCATCTCTGGCTCTGGACTGGTTGCCTTCTCCTTTTCAATATCTTTTCTGTCTTCAGAAAGTGGAGATGTAGTTGGTGAGTCTGGTTGTTTTTTTATATAAGATGCTGGTAGCCTTGCATGTGTAGTTGGTGGCAAAGGTATTGACTGAATTTTTTCTTCCACCACTGCATCCATGACAAGCTGTTTGCCTTTCTTTGATGCAGAACTGGTCACTTTCAAGAAATGTCCGGTTACCATCATATGAGCAGTCAGCTGCTGCAAAGTGTCATGAGAGCTACCACACTCCATACACTTTAGAATTTGAGCCTTGCGTGCCTCAAACTGCCATGTGTAACTAGCACCATTTTGATATCCATATCTGTTGTTAGGGGTCACGTATGGATTGGCAGTTTTTGGGTCCTTTGTATTATCACTTGCAATGGCCCCTGGGGAGATTCCTGCTTGTTCAGGGGAATCAGGTGAAACAATATCCTGAAGAGCCCGTTTTTTCATTGAGGGGACCAATTTTGTGATGGCGGGTACTGGCTCTTTCAGAGGCACTTTTTGGTAATGCTTCGTTTTAATCATGTGAACACTTAGGTCTTGCAAAGACTCAAAGGAATGTCCACAGTACATGCATTTCAAGACTTTCTGTGCATCTTCCTTCCCTTCCATCTCCATAAGTGATCTCTTTCTAGGTTTAGACCAGCGTCTTGTCCGATCATAATTTCTGTCTCTGTTGTCATCACGATAATGACCCGTTTCATTCATGTGCACAGTCAGTTCAACCAGTGTGTCATAGGCTCCACTGCAATCTTTGCATCGAAACTTGCTGGCACCAGTAAACACAGACCCATACAGTTTATTGTTCTGTCGATAAAGCTGCACTGTGCTAAACAAGCTGGGTTCTGGCAAAAGTCCATATGATGTTTGCTGTAAAGTCTTTGCCAGGGCTGCCTGGTGCCAGTCATACCCAGGACCGTTGTGACTACTAGTGCTGTTAGTTGTACTAATACTAACACTAGTACTTGTAGTGGTACTGCTGCTTGTAATGGTTGGTGTAGTAACAGAGTTAGCCTTTTCATCTGTGCTTTCACTCTGTTGACTTGCATTGGGACTGGAGTTTGATTTTTTCAGATCTAAAGCCAGAGTAGACCAACTGCACTCAGAAAGCAAATTTGTATAGACTGCTTTGATTTGTGCCAAGCTGTCCTGAGGGTAAGATGTGTTGTCCACATTCTGGCTGTCTTCCCTGTCTTGCCCATCCTTAGAGGAAGTACTTTTAAAATCTGCAAGATGATCACTTGCTTCACTAAAGGGTGAACCATAGCCAGCATCCTGATTAGTTGCACTACTGACAGGAGAATTTTGATAGCTGTGAGTCTCTTTGTTGTCTGGTTCCTCATTGAATAAATATTCACTGTCTTGGACATCCAACGAAAGCCCATCATCTTCTACATTATCTTCATCAATTTCAGCTGCCTTTAATTCCTCCGCAGGAACGTATGCTAAAAGGCAAGACATGAAAAAGAAAAAAAAACGTTATAAAAATGAAAATTTTCTTACTAACATTTCAGTTTTTAGGGTGTGTGAAATAGTGAGTGTGAAAGGATGGATAATAGCCCATCAAAGAAATGCAAATGGATTTAAAATGTTTTACAATTATTGAACACAGTATTATATTTCTTAATACAAGATATAAAGAGCACACTAGTCATAGTTTAACATGCAGATGCTGATTGTTATTTAACTGCATATGTCTCTGGAAGCAAGTACAAGCTGTTCCTTGAATACATTTGTCTAAACCAAAAGACAAAAATGTAAGATATTGCAGTTACCAATCCTTAGATGTGGTCGCAGAATTCGTTTTTTTTACATCCCATTATTTTCACCTAGTGATCCTGACAGTAACATTTCCTGTCCTAGGGTGACAACGCTCATTCACTATACAATATCTGTGGAGCAGTGCTGTCACCTTCGGGCAGAACTATGTCTTATGGTATGAAGCAGAGGATACAGGGAGGTGTTCTGTAGTCCTTTCCAGAAATAGCTGGAAACAGTTCTAACGTATAACATTCAACAGAGGAAGACAGCACAGGGAATTGTCAGTTCACAACATTGCTGGCAGGATCTACAGGATTTTTTGCACTTGACAGGTATTAAAAACACTTTTAATGGTATGTGTACCAGATAAAAAGGGAACAGAAGTTCATTGTTAAGGTTTACATATACTTTAAGGTACAGTTGTCTAGCAGACAGGTAGGACTGAGGATCAAGTGAGTATAGCTTTGTTATTTGAGACCCTAGACAAAAATGAGCAATTAACCCTTGCAGTGCAGGGGTATACCCACTGCAGTGTGGGGGTAATTTTTTTGGCCTGGAGTTCTCTCTTCTTTAAGAGAGAACTTAGTAGAGTTTACGAGATCTGCAGCTAAATGGCAGCATACTGGAGTCAACAGAAACCTTTTCAGTTCTATTTCTAACTAAATATAAACTGCTTTCAACATTTTATACCGATATAAATCTAAATCTTCACCATTTCTGGCTTTGAATCAGTTTTTTTTTCTAAATTAAAAATACACCCACGTGCATTTCAGCCATGGTTTAGATTTTTGCTTTTTCAATACAAGTGTGTTAAATGGATAATTAAAAGGAGCTGGAGCTGTTTGCGTTTATTTTTATCAGAATTATTCGGAACTTTGAAATTGTTTATTTTACACACTGTTCAACTTGGAATGCATATATTGTCATTTTGCAAAGCACCTAAAAGATAGTAAGTAATCCATTAAGTAGCATATAACAAGCTCCAAAGATCTCTAATGTTTACATTTCTGAAAGTACACAAACTGCATATGCTTTTCTTGGAGTACATTTCTAGGCCTGAAAAAGCCATGAGTAGAGCAGTACATTCCATGTATTCTAATTATTCAAGAGGTATTTTCACTTATGGGGGGGTCTGTAATATACAGCACATTTTCTCAGATCCAGGGAGAAGATATATGGCCATCATACTTGAAATTAAAGCACATATGTATGCCTTTGTCAACATGTACATACCCCCACCATTCCATCACTCAATTTTGTATACAATTTATGAAAAGGTTGTCTAGTACCATTCTTCCAAAATTGCCTTCACATTTTAATAACACCCTATATCCCAACCTATTGAAAGCACCCAGACTGTAGGGTATTCTCTTGCTTCTCCATAACCCGCAGATCCACCTTGAAAAATTGATTTGCTTTTTTTGTAATAAAACATATCTCACAGCACGTCTTTTGAATCATGCATGCCAGTAATTCATTATTACAATGGACAATAATCAGGCCTGTTGATGCTTCCACCCCAACTGGATTTGGAATTCATGGAACTACTTGGCCCAAGGGTGGAATGACACTGGGGAAATGAATGACTGCTAGTCCACAGATGGTCTGGGATGCCTTTAAGGCCAGTGTATGGGGGTAAATAAAGCCTATGAGGAGGAGATTGAATACTTCCTTGCTCAAAATTTCCCCTCTGCAACTAGATGCATTGCTTTTCTACAAGCAAGGAGTAACTTAAAACTTCACTAAACAACACTGACATTATGAAGAAAACAGAGCCCCTCTTTGAAAAGGGAGGTAAAAATAGAAAATTATCGGCCATATTGGAGTGCTGAAATACCTCTGTCCACTCACATACCATGCATAATTATGCCAGATCTAACAAAAAATACTGATTTCCAGGAAATTCTCTGGGCCTTTTTTCAAATCTATAACATGTTAAGCTCCTATAGTATTCACTACATATGAATTAGAGATGGCCATCAAATACTTTCCTACTAATCAGTCCACAAGACCTGATGTCATTCCCATAGACTGGTACAAACAATACATTGAAAAAACTAACCCAAAGGGGTTGATTTACTAACCTTATAAACACGCCACGAACAAGTATACACCTCTGTAGCGTATTCCCTCCAAGCATGATCTATTGGTGGAATCTAGACACCTTTGTAGTGTGTACACACCCAGCAGGTGTGTTGTGCAAAGCCCTGCATGAATTGCAAGGTGATGTTGTGTAAATTAGCTCTACGTTGTGTTGCTTGCGTTGATGAATGCAGGAATGTAAATGCATGAGCTAACCATTTTTGTCTAAACTGTGAAGCAGCATTATATATGCATCATGTGCATGATTTTTCCATATATGGCATTAGAGGAAATATGCTTTTAGAGACTTGCATGCCGCTATTAGAGCGGCGTGTACCCTATGGCGCATGCTACATGACGCGCACGTACGTAAATACATAAAAACGTGCCATAACGGCGCGAAAATGTGACACGTTGCTCGTGTTTGGTTGATAAATACGTTTTGCTGTGTAAAAATGCACACGCACCTGGTGCGTGCGTTTAGGTTAGTAATTCACCCCCAAAACATCAGTACTTATATACTAATGTCACACCAACTCGGCTCTCTCAAAATCCATGAAATCATGTAGTACTGATTCTCAAATCAGTAAAGGATCCTCTGCAATGCTTGTCATACCAACTATTCTATTTACTCAATAAAGTAAAAATCCGTACCAAAATACTTGCTATTGACCCTTTAAAAAAAAACAGCTTAACCAGATTTATGCCAGAGAAATCTACTGACTTTAACCCCACAGAGGCTTTTTACATACATTCAGACTGTCATGATAATCCTGCAACAAGGCTAATAGTCACCCTAGATAGAAAAAAAAAACCTCAGTGGACTGGAAATAGTAGAAACACATACTTCTCAAATTCAGATTTGGTCCTCACTTTAGACAGTGGATACAATTACTTTGCAAAGCTCCAAGAAACAAAAAAGATGGGTAACTCTTTATCTGCCCCTATACAAATTCATTGAGATGACCAGCAGGGTTTTTGGCCACTTGATGGAACCATTAGTCACTGTGCTATAAAATTACCCTAAAATCTTTGGTCTGAAAATAGCCAGACTGGATGAACGATTGGTTATGTATGCAGATGATTTAGTCCTATGTCTACAAGACTCTAATGAGCTCCTGCAACATGCATTACATATTCTCAATACCTTTGCAAAGATTTTAGGACTCAAGGATTTCATTCAATTGATCACAATACAAAAATACATACTGTCCAGGACTTGCCTCCAAAGTGAGTGGATATATTTTCATATTTGGATATCCAAATCTCTAACTGTGTTGGACTATTGTGCTTTAAACCTTCTCCCTTTCATATATAAAACTGAACAAACACTGAAAACATTTTTCCCCCATTTTCCCTTTCACGTTGATTAGAAAGATGCATTTCATTAACATTAAGGTTACCACTCTCTTTCTTTATGTTTTACTAAATGTTTTTAAGAAATTATCCGAATTTCTACAGCATTCTTTTGGGACTCTCTGTCTTCCAGTTTTAAACCTAAATGCCACTGGGTCCGTGGAGGACTGAACTTTCTTGACCTCCATAAGCATTTCCATGCAGCCTAATTAACCCATGTGCACAGATGGTGAACGGTAGATAAAGCTAACGCATCAGAAATTCTTGAGGCATCCATGCAGGACTGTTATGAGGTACAACAGTGCCTATTTTATAGAGGTGCTCTTATCCCACTACAACAATCTTTATGAAAGCAACTAAAAGGGTCTGGAAACAAATTCACAAGCTAGCACTGACCCAACACATTACATGGTCTCCTCAAACTGCGCTTTGTCTTAATGCCTCCCTCTCCCACTTTGCCAGTATCACAAATCCAGTCATCTGGTCTTCAAGTGGTATTAAAGTCTTGAATGATATTGTAGAAGGTTATACAATTTCTGCTTTTGAAAGACTGAAACAGAAATATGACCTTCTCAACTATTACCTGTTCCACTTCTTACAACTCTACAATGCCTCTGCCGCTCAGTTTGGTAATTCAGTAGAACTGCAAACTTAATCTATTTAGAGCAACTTCCGCTCACTAGTTAGTAGCCACTAGTTACCCCTCCTGCTTTGTGTAAAATCTTAGAAAAAAAGAGACAGGACATAGCAGTTCCAGTTCTACCCTTGCTTTGAACATGAACAGAATACCAAGAATCAAGAAACTTATCATAATAGACTAAAGACTATAGCAGTAGAAGGTCATGCCATATACCACCCTTTTCCATGGTGAAAAAAAAAAAAAAAGCTAAAACGTGTATGCAGTGAGCTAAGATGTCACCATTAAACTGTCATCTAATCCAATCCATTTCAAGTTCAGCTGTAAAACCACAATAGTAAATGACTGGGGTTATGTTTGGGATAAACCTGATCATGGCATTCATAGAATAGTAGGATGCAGATGTCTGGGTGATTGGTTTTAACATGTGATGCTTTAGGAGTCCCTTTCATTGCATGTGGTAGTTAAGGGGCCTCAAAGGTGGTCTAATATGGTACTTTCAAGAGGTTTTATTTTTATGTGATTGAATAAACTACATTTTTTCAGGTACCAAATACCTTATTACATTTACAAATACTGATATCACACAAAATAATACAAATAATAATAATGAAACAACATGAATGATTGTAATCTATGTAATCGCAAGCAGTAAACATTAGCATACACAATTACGTACACATGCAACATGCCTAGGTAATTCCAAAGCAATAAAGACAGTTGTATGGTCATGTGCAAGCAAAAATATATATTTGTTTAAGTTTCCTTGCACACGATTGGGTATACTTTGCAAAGTGAAATTTCACCACCACCATAGGGAACTTCCCTTGCACAGTGTGAACAGCCTTTTTGCCTTTAGTAAACCAACCCCTGTGAGTCTACGGACTCATTGTAATCAATGCATTTTCTGTTTGGCTTATATCTTATGTCAAGGGACTCGTCTCTAGTGGCTAATCTACAAATCTATATATTAAGTAAAATACTAAAATATATAGCGTAAACTATGGGAATCAAATATTACCTTTAGATAAATGCTGCACGAATATGAGCTCACTGAATATACATTACATTTTACAGTTGAAGCATTGAATCATGGAAAACATTAAAGATTCCTAAATCCCAAAATAATGCTACCAAATATTCCTATTTGACATGATGTATGAGGTTATCTGCATCCTTTATTCCAGTCCTTGAAATCAGGCACACAGACCACAAGCAGAAAATTAGTGTTTTATTCACAAATGTGCAATGCCCGTGAAATTTATTTATTTTTTAGCATATTTCAGTACATTTGCCTGCCTTGTGACAGGTCAGTTACTAAAAAAATTAAAAAAAATAATAGAATAGAAACACACGTTGTTGAAGTTGGAATTTTAAACACAAAAAATATTTTTGTAGTTACTATTACTCTGTTAAGACATCCATTCGTATTGGGGTGAAGTGCCAAGTATTTCCTTCATCAAAAAGAAAAGATGTACTTGCTTTATCTGACTGTGACAGTTTCCCAGCTGATGGATACTGGTTTTTTTTTAAAATACATATTCATGGTTTTTCAAGCAGAAAATCTGCAGTCATCAGATTTGATCAGTGTCACCTAAAAAAGCATGGAAATTGTCTTGTTTTCTCCAAAATTAGAATTTGTATTTGAAATTCAGGTGTCAAGTTGGTCCGAGTCCCACTACCGGTGTTTTAAGCAATACTATATTTAGAACATCAACGCAACTCAGCATGAAGGTGTAAATATTATACAAAGTTTGGCAATCCTGTGTTTACCTCACAAAAAACTGGACTGTGGAAAATGTGTAATCTTTTATAGCTCTTTAAATAGTGTCATCATTACAAGTGCAATGATATAACTGCACCCAGGCCTTAAAAGCAAGTGTGCTTTTTTTTCTACGCTGCCAGCCACCAAGATGGGCCATCGATATCTGTACATAACTGATTTTTTTGCCAGGACCACTCTAATTCAGGAAGAGCAGCAGCTTTCCCACGCACTGTAATGCTGTACCTGGAGTGTTTGCTTAATTTCATCCTTCCATGCCAGGGACTACTGTGCAAATTACATACCTCTGCATTAAAGTGAACCTGTCAGCCATGTTGAACTTTCAAAGGGGGGCATGTATCATGAGTTGTTTGCTATTAAACTTTCTAGTCAGGAAACCTTCTGATTTAGATTTGCTTTATCAATAGAGACTTGACTTCACAGATTTTTGGATTATGCCCCATCCATCTGCCCAAATCCTGTCCAATAAGATTGCCTTTAATAACAAGTAGAGTGCTTCCAATTTATAGGAATAATGGCAGTTCTTAGCTCAGAAAGTAGATCCCTAGTAACAAAGTAAAACTAATTCAGAGTGGTGCAATGGAAAGTATTTTCAGGTTAATATAAGTAATAGCAGAAGCCTTTTGGTACTTACTCTTAGATAGGAGTTTTGTTTTAGATGTTTAAAATGGCCGACAATGTCCACTTTAACACAAAGTGGTCTTTTGATATGAAAAGGTTGCACCTTTTTGTAAATCTTTGCCTATGTCTTTATGTGTCTTTAGGACATTCAGCTGTGAAAAGGTGTATAAACACACTACTACAATTCATGATCCTTATTTGTTTGAAAAGTAGACAAGTTGTTAAAACAGGATATGGTATGCATGTAAAGATACAGCCGCTGTGTGCACACATAATGGTCTACAGAGCAGGAAAAAAACAAGAATGAAAATGATAGTGGAACCTGAAGCTGAACTGAATATTTCCATGTTTTACAGAATGAGCACGTGTGCTGCGTGCTTTTAAACACTGCCGTGAGTTGCCAACATGGAATGCCTTCTGGATGGCAGTCTCTATTCATTTTGATGAAACAGATGTGCTGTCTTCTCTGGATAACATTAAATGCTGTGCAAAATAATTTAAGCAGACACAATGAAAAATATGAATATTTTCGGTGCACAGAGACAGCTTTCAAATGTGTTTCTTGTTCTGTATTGTGCTGATGAAAGGCAAACATAAAAGCCACACACAGAAATTAATACTTAAAAAATAAATCAATTAAAGACCTTTCAGATACCAAGTTGTATGGTTTGGCATCTAATTTTGTAGCTTGCTAAAGCAAATTGTGAACATAGAAAATGCAACCTAATATTGGATAAAAGACACAAGGGTCACTGCATGAGAGAAACCCACCTAAATAAATTACCTTATGGTGGGTCCTACTACATCACTAAACCATTCAGAAAATGTCAAATCTCTACAGTGTTGTATTTACAATACTTGCGTGTAAAGTTAGAAATACATCTGCATGCACATGTTGACCTATTTTTATGTTTGCAGAAAGTATGTAATCACTATATATA
>NW_017306468.1:759916-783758 GCF_000935625.1 Nanorana parkeri | reverse complement strand
ATATATACATATATACACACACACAGTATATCTTATATCAATGTTCAAGTATACAGTACAGACACAACAAATTGTAACGCTACGATTACCCGGTTGATACATTTTTATATATAAATCCTCCTAGGAGTAAATACATATCTACAATATTCAATTACTGACTAATAACAAAGATTAAAGCTTGACAAAGGGTATTGCTTCCCAGTACTGGTCTTGTCTGCTGCACATACACTTAATGATGGCAAAAAGGAGTTCTCTAGGTAATACATGGATCTACCATCTGTCGTGCCATAGCAGCTAGACAGCAAGAATCCTAAGTTTTCATTGCACGTAAATATTAACCTATTTAACTTCATATCTTGTAAACAGCAGTTTGGGTTAATGTTACTCTTTCTTAAGTGTTCTGAACAATGCAAACATTAAAGAGAACCAGTCATGACTGGGTTGGTGCAAGATTTTAAAATATTTTGTCTTAAATTATAAGCCATGAAAGATTTAATTTGCTGGAGTATCAAGGGTCTGAGGTCACCTGAAGACTGGCAATTGCTGCAACAATCTAAAAAGCTCTTTAGTGGTTTAAATATCTCTTGGAAATACATTTGTATTATATCAGAATATTCAGTATTCAGGTAAAGTTTTACTGTGACTGGTTCTTTTTAAAGCTGAACTCTGGGGATGAAAAATATTTCCTCTTGCAGTGGGTTCCCTCTACCTTGTGCCAATGTTAACTGCTTCTTTTGCCTAGGATGGCATCCTTACCTTAATCCTCATTCCCACAAGCTTCTTCCTATGTGTAATTCTTAAAATTCTTCCTCTGTGTGCCTACTTCCCCTTCACTGCCTGAAAACCAGTCACAGCTCTCTGACGTCATACTGTGCAATGCTGTCACAGGGGAGTGAGGAACAAGATAAGTATATTACCTTATTTATCATCCACTAGGCAAACTAACAGGTAGCCCTTGCAGTGGGGATGGGGATCAGTGCAATAGCAAAGATTTTAGACCGAAATCCATGATTCTTTAAGTCTAGCGCCTAAAACTAACAACTTTGATGAAACTAATATACCTTGTTTGTGTACTGCATTTAGCTGCCAGTACTTTATTAATACATATAAAATTAGCAACCATGGGCATCTTGGTGCCTTAGTGGTTAGAGCTCTGTGCTACAAGCCTAGTATCTGTATTCCACCTGGGAAACTATCTGAATGAAGTCTGCATGCCCCTCCATGTGCACCTCACAATATAGACCCTAGAGTATGTATGAGATGAGTTTGGTATAATATATATATATATTTACATATATACACAGACACACATAAATATTTATAATTCAGGATCTCTTAACTTGAAAACAAATGTACTTAGTAGTGGCTTAAATAAAATGCAGCTTGGCCTGGCTTTTAAAACCTTGTTTTAATAAAACGGAGATTGTGATGCACAACCTAATGTGATGCACAACCTAATATATTTGGCTGGCACATTACTACATGTGCAGTAACCAACAGTTTAGTATCCCCATAAAAATAATGTATAAAAAGTGTTATAACAAAGAAGAGGATACATGAAGTGAAATATCATTGTGTCCAAACTGCTATTTCTCCAAGATGTCTGATGAAATACAAGTCATCTAAAAAGCTGGTATTCAAAGATGGTTGTCACTTTAGATAGGGGCTGGCACGGCTCACCTAGACATATGACACTTTGGTGGAAGTTAGGTCTGCTGCAATATTGAGAGCAGTGGAGATCAGGCTGACAAAGACTGCAAGGCCGACTTGCCTCAAGCACTTAGAGAATGAATTCATCATGCAAGAGAATTCTCCTCTTCATTTTTACTACTTTCTGAAAATTAGAGATTCTTTTTCTGTTTTGTATAAGATGTAATAGAAATTAAATATGATCCTAAATCTGTATTTAAGCAAATCGCAGGCAGTGAATTCTACTTGTTTTCTCTGGCTCAGTATACAGTATTGTTTAAGAGAAATAAGCAATAAGTTACATGTGTGAAAAAATTAATTTTAGCTGTTTTGTTCCTTTTTTTTTCATTTCATTTTCTGTGAGAAAGGGGTAAACACCTAACATGAAATAAATGAGTGCAAATGAAGCAAGAAAGAAATTAGGACATATCCCTATACTGGAGAACACAGGAATCCTTAAACCCTTAGTATAATAACAGAAGGTCTTGGAGACATCTGGTAAAACATACCTGATGAATATTACTACAAAGGGGGTGAAAGATGCATAAGTCTTAGTGCAACAAAAGGAACAAAAGGAAAGTAAAGGCTCTTATAGTACTCTAGCCTGATATGCTATCTATAGATAGATAGATACCAAGGAAATTAATTATATGATACACTGGTGCTTTGTTATCTTAGTATGTCATTCACAGTCCCCAAAGCAAGATGTAAAGACACCTAATGTGCAACCACATTGGATATAAAAGGTACAATTTATTTTTGGCTCTGGATTCTACAGGACTGAGGAATCAAGAGCATCTAGCAGGAAAATAATAAATATAAAACGGTATACCTTTTTAATAAATAGAACAGGACTTTCAAATATATTGTTATATGAGATTTAAGGGATTGCCTGCTGAGATTTTGCATTGGAACTCTGTGTCTTTAAATGAATATATATATATATTCTCATTACAAACACTATTTTTAAAATAAAAAAAATGAATACATCTAACCTAATGAAATAACATCTGCACTGTCTTCTAAATTGTGCCATGTAAGCTAAACAAAAATGTATAATGAAAATATATGCTTAGTACTGGAAATGAAGTGGGCTGAGGAAACTATTTAGAAAACCCTAAATAAGTTAAATTGCATATCTAATGCTCAATAGATCATTGTGCATTCCAATCCTCTTTGTGTCTTTCACAGTTGAATAAGAACATTAACCCGAATGAAGTGCATCTCTTAAGCCACACAGCAAGTAACTACAGCACAAAAAAAAGTCTTATTTCTTCCACCAGCGATGACGACAAGGCCAAAGCTTGATTGCATACAAAATACATTGCAGTGCTCACTGGAAAATTGCAAAAAGAAAAAAAAAATACAAAGCAAGCACACATATCCAATATAGAATGTATGGATAAACTCCATGTCCTAAATTCCAAGACAGAACAGAAAGTAGGAGAGTTCTGTTTGTGGCAGATCTATCTTTTCAGGAGGCCTGTAACTTGTTAAATCAGTAAGAATACCTGTCACAGATATCCAGCTACACCATTTGGCCGATGTCAAACCTAAATAAACCAGATCAGAAAACCAGCAAGTGGCAGAAACGTAAATTAAATAGGAGAGGATCTGTCTAACTGTAACTCGCATGGCTTGCTTGCTGATTTTTTTTTCTTTTTATTTTGGAGGAGGGAAATAGTGGCAATCACCGCAGTCATTTGTAGTACTAATGTCCAATTCAGCCTCCTTTCATTCTCCTTATTTAGTTGGTCAGAATGGTTTCATAGTCTACACGGGGAAGCTGTGCTGTTTAGCAGGCTGTTTAATGGGAAAGTGGCAGTCTTATTTCTTTCCTAGATTTGGTTTGTCACTAGGTCTCCATTACATGCCACTCAGCTTTGATGTCTTTGGACAGGACTGATCAAAAGATGTCATTTGACCTACACAGCATGGCAGAAACTTGGAGAAGCCTCATAAAGGGACACTTTGGCTGTAAATAAAATGACATTATTATTTCCTCTGTCCTATCATGTAGAAAAGCCAATTATGGTAATGCACTGCATGTCAATGGGAATATAGCAATCTTTTTTGGAGCAGGCAATGCACGCATCACTGTTGCAACTCTCCTTCTTGTGAAACCGTGCCCACTGGAAACAAGGTGATAGATGCCTTCAAACTGTTAATAAATTCCAAGACATCCATAAAAAGAGCAAGTCAGCAAAACAATTGAAAGTATAAAATGCAAACTGTTAAGTTTCCAAATTATCTAGTAATTTCATCTTGAGTTATTTATATTCCATCACTCCAAGCTTGCATTACATTCCACTGTTTGACTGGCAAGAAAGGCAATTTATGGCACTACTAAACCTTTAATGCCTACTAATACCTAACGGGAAAAAAAAATAGACTTTAAAGCAGGAAGAGATCCTGACCTTGTGGCTGAGCAGTGTTCTAGTTTTAAGTGTTTTTTTCTCAGGGTTATTGAAATTTATCTCTAGAATATAGTAGTACTTTTCTAATTATTATTATTATTTTTTAGAAATAGAGAAATAAAAGAAGTCAATAAATACATCCAGTGGTTTTATAGGGAAAGTGTCAAAAGTAGAGGCTGAAAAGGGGGATTTGATTCTTTGACCTGCTGCTCTTTCATTGTCCAGTCAGTAAGCTCAGGGTACAGAGAATACATCAATGTATTCCTTAGTTGTAAGTTAGGTCTTCCACCTGGCTGTGCTGTGTGGCAGGGCTCTACAAATCTCAGGAATGGATGGACAAAAATACAAATACCTTGTCAGGTAAAACTGCTCCCTTTTATGTGTTTCACTGGTGTATTTAGGTGTTTTTCCAAGTATTACAAAAAAAATGGATATATTGGGGTTGATTTATTAAATTAATAGAGACTATTTACTTTGGGAAGTGTATGTTCTCCTTAAAAAGTGAATGCTCATTTATCTTAGCATTTTTTTTCAATTTCCCCTGCACAATAGGGTATTTAAAGTGAAAACAGCTATGCAAATAAGGTGAAACTAAGAGAACATTTGCTTTGCAAAATATACACACACTTTCCAAAGTAAGCATTCACTTTACTAAGTGAATAGTCTCTATATCTTTATTACAACAACCCCAAGGTTAGTTGATGACAGGATGGGGTTGTGCACACACATCACCATTGAATGAATCGTTTACAATGCACTTGCACAGTACCAAAAAAGTGTTGATCAAAAATAAATGTACCATGGTGCAGCAGGAAGTCATCATAAGAAAAGGTCATGGTTGATATAATTGGATCCCTTGACTTCTGCCTAAGAAACCTGTGGTAAAACTTCCTAAACAATACACAGAAGAAGGGAACCTAGCCTATAGTATTTCCTTTTTATGTCCAATATTAACCTACTTAGAAAAATGCGTTCTGTATTATTATTTTCATATAACAAGCTTCTTCAATCTAATGTAAAAGTGTCAACAAAAAATATTTAGTCCTTTTCATTAATTTGCAAATGAGATATACATGAATGGCTGGAGTGAATGTCACATAAAATGTACATTTCCTGTTAAAGTGCAATATAAAATATTTTATGCCCCAAAATTAAAAGGAAGGTAATATTTATGTCTCATGAAGAGTTAGTACTTGACATAGATTTTGTGCTTATATTCATGCTCTCACAAAGACTTTTTTTCCCCTAGCTTCTAGGTTCTGTGCTAAAATATTAAGAATAATCATTCTAGACATACATACTAAAGCCCAGTACTTATAGCCTGAAGGGTAATTCTGCTATTCCAGCAGCTTCAAGCTTTGTTTCAGGGGTCTAGCTCAAGTTAATCAACTAAGGCTCTGCCTATGTTTTTTTTCTCAGACCCTGCAGGTAAGAGATGCACATGGATGGACACAGACCACAAAAACCAGAAAAACCTTATTAAAATATGAAACAAACAAACCGAATGCTACCCAATGCCATATAGGTTGTCTTTAAGATACATAAAAAAAGTGCAAGTTGGGCATCTGTATTATATAATATTGAGCTTATTAAAAACATTCCAGAACGTTATTGTCAACAGAATGTAAATTGTTGCAGATTTCTAAATACTATTAAGAATCATCTTTAAAGTGTATTTCTGCTTTTGCTGTTACATTTTAGAAACCCCCACCATGTGTTTTGTTTTGTGTTATCTATTCACACAGCATACCGAAAAAAAATCAATAAAAAAATATTTATTAAAATTCTAGTTCTTTCTTTGGAACGGGTTTATAAATAGGACTCTATAGGCAGCTTAAAATTGTTTAGAATACCTTGGAATATGTATATAAGACTAAGGGGCAGTTTTTTAATAAAACCACCCAATCCAAGCATGGCTCACAACCTTTTATATATATCATAAATATACTGTACACTTGCATGCAACAGTGTACATTACCTATTTTTATTTTTGCTGCTTGTGGACACTTAAAAAAAAAGTCTCTACCCTTGGAATTCAATACAAATTTGCAATTCTAAGTTGCACTTTGATAGCTTTAAAAGTTCACAATGTGATCATCTATACAGCTTTTGCTTATAGAATTGATACTGAATTCAGAAACATTTACTGTGAGAAAGGAGAATGTGTAATGTCTAAGCTAGAATATTCACTAGGCCAAAATATAGATACAATGCAAACTATTGTAAATTTTGTAAATACCAAAATGTACCAGACACGAAGAGCATATGTGAAGAGAATCCCATCCCAAACTGTGTTACCTTTGTTACTGCAACATGCTATCAAATAAGAGTGTATAAGGGCTTTAGGAATGCTTAACTGATAGCTGTAAACAGATAATGATAAAAGTAAATAGATATGCAATCTTTTCTACTACTTACAGGGATATTCACAAAAGGGTGAAGAGTTTGGAGAAGGTAGAAGAAGTGAACCATCTAGCACAACATAGCTAGTTCACTTCTCCTCCGTTCTCCAAACACTTCACCCTTTTGTGAATAACCCTGTTAGTGTTTGCTTGTTTTAACATGAAGCAGATCATATTTTTTAAACTCTACCGGTGTCCCTCTGGTAGATGAGAAGTTTCAGGGTCTCGTATGAACTGACAACAGCATGGTCTGGAAAGCAGCAGTGTACCTCTATAGATATCTCTCTCTCTCTCTCTCTCTCTCTCTCTCTCTCTCTCTCTCTCTATATATATATATATATATACACACATACACATACACACACACACACACACACAATATATAGATATTCTCCTAAGTGCAATCTAATTTAGGAGCACTTACTTCACTTATAATTAAAACATGGAACAAGCAGACTAAAATAGCAACCAATGCAGCCTGTTAGCAGTATAAAGAAAATATAGTTGTTGTTTTTTTATCAGACCCAATGAAAGATAAACCAACTTTACAAAACATGCCACATAAACACATAATAAATTATGTTTCTTTTAAATATTCTTCATAGACAATAGCACTTAAGAAGGTAGATTGAAAAGACGCCGTCTTTAACCAATCTTTGATATATAATCTACTACGTCATTTCATTTTGAAAAACCCTAAGGTCATGTAACACACTTTCTCTGTCATTTGTAAGTACATTAACTCGGTGGCCATGCGACAGTGAAATTATTATAATGGGCTGCTAAAATGGGTCAGGCACACACTGCATTTTATCTCAGCTTCAAACAACAGAGAGAATACAGTCCAAATCAAACATGACAGCATTATCATCCCCGCTGCATGCCTCACTTTCCCAAAGCATTTCCAGTCAACAGGAGGAACGAAGATATGCAATATTTTTCAGTTTCATTTTTTTTAATTATGTCCTCAAGAAAATCATTACATTGAACCAGAAAAAAAGGCATTATTTTTATGGTATTTTCTGCACTCTTCTGACGAGATGCAGCGTTTTAGAACATAACCCTCCCAGGCAAACAATCATTAAGTAATGAGAATAGGAGTATGTGATCTGTTTACAAAAGGCATTTGCACCATTTACCTAGTGCTAGGTTTCTATTATTTAACAAAGTATTTGGATATGTTTTGCTTATCAATAGCTTTATCTACATTTTAACTCCTTACAGGCAAGAATTTTAAAGGTGCACATATTGGGGATCCAAGAAGGTAGAACAAAAGTAAAATAGCAAAAAACTAAAGTCTAAGCGCAGAACATCATTTAGCACAATAAAATTTGCAAAAGGCATATTCCACTTAGGATAATCCCACTAGGGTCAGTCATTTCACAATACACACGTTCTCCCAAATAAATCAAACAAAAGGAACTCTATCACTCTGAAGAAAGGGTAGGTACCTCGAAAAGCATCAGTAGTGGCAGGAGACCCTCACAGCATACCCACTGACAGGACACATTGCAGAGTCACCTTTCATATCCACAGCACTCCACCGAGGCCGACAAGGGGAGGGTACAGTGCCTCCTGTTTCATTATATCAATGAATTGTTAGAACTTGTGCATAGTGATATGCCTGACCCAAGCAGGATTATTGTAAGTGCAATATTACTTTTTAAGATTTTAATTAATAAAATTATGTTATGTGCTATCTGGTGCACTTTGGATGTTAGTTTTTTGTTTAGGTTTCTACTTCATCTTGTTCTTGGATTTATAAACAGCAAGGATTGTCACAAACACACTTCCTTTTACTGGCAAAGGCAAAAAGGTGTAATCAGTTTAGCTGCACTTGGTTGCACTGTGCACTTATTTATTGAACTTGTTACTTGATAAGCCTGGTAGTGTTAAAATGCTGGTTGGCTGACAGTACATTTTTACATACATTTGACTGCTCATAGCTTGCAAGAATGCATATGTTAACGAACCACTTAGGCACTGAGCAGTAAGACAAATTAATTACATATCAGACAAAAATGTCCAATTTAGTGGCTAGCCTTTGAGTCCAATAAAAGATTCCTAGGTCACGCGCAACGGTGGTCAGTGCCTTAAAGACAGGGGGATTGGCATCCAAACCCAGCAAAATAACCAGAACTGCAAAATACACCTCAACACCATTTCCCAGACTCTAAATCTACAAACAGGACATTGGTGCCGTAGTAAATAGTTAGTATCCTGGACTACTACTTGCTACCCTCCTACGCTTTTGATATCTTCTATTTAGAGGTCCTGATACAATGGCAAACTGACAAACGGGAGTTCCAAAAAATTATACACCGTCAACTATGGCCACAAAATTAAATAGGTTGTTATAGATACTATAATAATGTTTAATTGATCTACAATGTCACCATATGTAATTTCAGTTTAGCGTTTGAGTTAAGTGTTTCAGTTTAAGTCCAACTAAAAAATATGGTTTAATTTGAACTTGAGTCCAGTTTAAGGCTGATCGCATATTCACAATCTCCTTTATAGACAATATCTAGTCATGATGAATACATCTCAAATACATTCCAAACTGATCTCAAATGCATCTTAGGATAACCACACACCTTGCAATCTGAATGTTCAATCTGTAGTCAATCTGCTTTAGAGTTACTAAAACTATGTTATGTAAGGGCCTCCATAAACTGTCATTTGATTTGTATGAAACAAGACAAGCTCTTGCACTATATTACTTTATTGCACTATAGTGCAAGAGCTTGTCTTGTTTCATACAAATTGAATGACAGTTTAGGGAGGCCCTTACATAACATAGTTTTAGTAACCCTAAAGCAGATTGAATACAGATTGTACATTCAGATTGCAAGGTGTGTGGTTAGCCCAAGATACATTTGAGAGCAGTTTGGAATGTATTTGAGATGTATTCATTTTGACTTGTATGGAGAAATAGAAGCAATGTGATGCATAGGAAAAATGGCAATAAATGAAAGTGTACGCTGCTCCAGGCATCCATCAAAATGCTTACAAGCTGAAGTTAGAGTAGAAACACAAATGTCCCTTAAAATTCCTCATACACTAGCTGTCATCTGTCCATAGAGTAATATTGATATCATTTTCATAGCATAATTAAGTCAATTAAAAGTATCACTCCTAGATCTAAACTTTAAGGATTGATATTAGTTGAATTGCACTACTGATCAAACTACTACATATTAAGTATCTATTTAACCCAACCCGTGAGTGTAAGTTTTATTTGATGCAAAAGACGTTCTTGTAACAAGTTTTGTATCAGTATAACAGTCGTTTAAAATGTAAATCAACAAATATTCACGCCTGCTGTTTTTAATAAATGAGCAAGACCTCTGAAACCTCTAAATCTACATGGTACAACACCACAGTTTTATGTATATATTAAAAAGAATCTGTCACCAAGAAAATAACACTTGGACATGCAGCAGTAAACTAATTAGATAAGGACACACATTCATGCCAAGTCTGGTCAAATTAGAACTACAGCGTAATACAACATTTATTTTGGGTGCAGCCATGCTGAATTATTCTCTGCAGTAACAGAGCTCTGCTTTCAAAAAGCCTCTTTGTAGCTTTGCTCAGCAGTGTTGGAGATTTGAATAAAATGTGTTATAACTGCTTATTTTTCAATCTTGAAAGAAAACTTTGGGGTAAGTGTTTTTCCTCAGTTATTTTTAGGGTCACGGGAGGAAATATACTAACCTCCTCCCGTGACCAGTATATAGTGGGCTATTACCCTCGATATACTGAGAGCACTGCAGCTAGGACGGATCCCGACAATACTGTCGAGATCCACCCAGCTATGTGAGTGACAGCTGGCTCTGCCTATCTAGAGGCAGAGCCAGCTGTGCCCGCCCCTCCCCCGTTTGTTCCTCCACAGCGCTGGAGGATCGGAGAGGGGAGGGGGGAATCCCTGTTGGGAGCGGTGACTGACCGTCACCACTCACTGCAGTGAGATGATCGGGAAGTGAGCGGATAGGCGGCATGTTTCTGATCACTTCCCGATCGATAGAGCCGACCTGTGACAGCTTCTTTGTCAGAAGTTGGCTCTAACTATGAGGATGAGTGGAAATCACTCACCTTATAGTTCTCTTTTAATACTTGCCAACGAAAGCATGAACTTAAAAAGTAACATTATATTCTTATCATCTTAGTCTATTTGTTACATATCTGATGTTGCTCCATCCTCTTTCATCTCCCTCACTAAAAGTCCATAAGGTCACCCATCATGGTGTGGAATCAATAGTAAGGTGAAGGATACAGGTCAAATCTAGACATCAGAACTGAGGTTAAAGTGCACTAAACTCAGGAGTTAAATCTTAACCCCCTCGTGTCCACTAACGCACATAGTACGTCATTGGCAGCCGACCCATTTAAACAGACTTGGCCTTTACAATAGAAGCGATTCTGGTGGCTCAGATGCAGCCAGATCGCTTTTACAGGGCGGTAACGTGTCCACCATCTCCCACCTGACACCTCCACCATGTTTCCTGGGCTCCGCTGACCCTCCTGCGGCCAGGACTGGCATATCAGGTGCCGGCAGGTAGCAGAGGAGGAGAGCGGTGAACTTCTGTTCACCAATCTCCTCCCCGTTCTATAGGACCGGGAGCAACGAGTATTACATTACTTCCGATCCTTGAGCTGTCCTTGCTCGGCTCCTTAAGTGATCTGCACTTCAATAGCTTTTAAACACCAATAAGTTATATTTTTGTTAATAGATAAGGTACTTGAATGCATTTTTAAGATTTAACTGTTGAGTTTAGTGTCACTTTAAGACTTTACATGCTTGGAACTCATGGACACTCTAGCAGGTGGATATTGGATACATGTATGTGCAGGAACCTCTAGCTGCCTGCATTTAACTACTGCTGTTAGATTACCTACAGTAACCTCTATCCAGATGTACTTTAAAAATCTCTTATTTAAAGATTTCTACAGTTTATGCAAATAACAAAGATTACACAAAACGATTGTTAGGAATGTTATGTTATATGTCCAGCTGCAGTAACAATAAGATGAATGCATTAAAACTGTTGAGATGAATGGATGGAAAAAAGTATTAGCCGTCAAAAACTATTCGGGTAGAAAATGGCATTTTCTATTATGCAACATAAAAATACCTGCTTTTATCTGATCGGTTGTAATGGGCACCACCTTATACAACGGATTACTGTTGCTGTAAAGCATTATTTTACAATTGTACACAGAAAACCATAATACATAATACCAAAAAAATGTAAGCACAGGACGACCAAAAGTGCAACTTTAGTAAATTAATAAAATGATAATAGATAATAGATAATATGGGATTGCTACAAACTATTCTCCACACAAACAATAGCAGCATGTCCTTCCACAATATTACCCATACAAATACTATAACAATACAGGTATTTTGTAATAACATTCTCCTCCTCAGTAAAAATTTTAAGAAAAAAAAAAGATTTTTCAGAACACTAGACATATGTATTATATTACTCTATTTATGTTGTGACAAGATAGGAACAGAACAGTGAAGTTGTTTCAGGGAAAGATCACAATTGTCAGCTCCAGCTTGAACGCATCATGAACATTGGCCAGCTTGACTGACAATGGGATTTAATGTAGCCTAACGACAGTGGCCTTAAGCATAGATACCATACTATGACAACAGCAGCAAAAAGGCAAGCTAGCTGTAATGCCTCAGAACTCCTTGATTTGTTTTAAGCATTTATGTTGAGGGCTGACAGCCATGTCTTCAGTTTTCCTTAACCTCTTTAATGCTAATGGAAATTCACACTCCTTGCAACAGTTTACAAACATATTGTGAGGGCAATAATATTGAGAACCATGATAATGGTGATGACGACAACAAATAAATGAAATAAATGAAAATAATATATACATTTCCATTTTAAGATGATGCAATTTATACATACACTATCCATAAACCCAGTTTTAATACAATGAGGATTTTACCACACCTACAACATTCTTTATATACTGTATGTACCAAATGAATAATATCAAGCAGATTCCCATCATACATAAAAAAAATATTTAAGCATGATGTTTTTAATAAAATGTAGTTAATTTAACAGACACATACTATAGTAACTAAGCCATATGGTTTAGAATAGACAGTCACCTCCAAGGGGGCGTGGCTTTTAAAATAATTATGGTGTGACTTTGAATTAAGTGTTGTTGGGTAGATTCCAGCAATCTTAGGGTGGATCTAGTGTGCAGTTTACTGATATGGGATTTAAAGATGTTAAGTGGGTTGTATATTGCTGTCTCCAGGTAACTATTATTTTGGCATTGGCAGATTGCTTGTTGTACTTGATCAACAAGTCAGTTGTTTAAGGCCAGCATGACTAAATGTTATTGATTAATTTTTTTTCATCCATAGTAATATAACAAAAAAAGTCAACAAGATATATTTTGCGACTAAAATGATCAGCAACATAACTAAGAAACAAGGAAAACTTAGGAAAAGGTCAGACTGTTTTTCTCTACAATGGCATTAAGAATGACAGGGTTAGATTTGACATACTTATGTGAATATGAAAATAGAAAACAGACTTTTTTTCACCATGAAACTCTGCATCCAAAACATTTTTTTTCTCTACAGCCATGACTAACAAAAAACACAATGTATGGGATTTAATTGGCAGTAAGTGGTAAATGAAAGAGGTGAACAAAGTTATTGAGGCTGACTTAATAAAGAGACCATTCACTTTCCCAATGTTCACTGAGCTTATTAAAAATAGGATAAAATGGTGTTCACTATAGTCAACTAATCCTGTCTAAGCAAAAATCCTGTTTATTTTTTACATTTTTTGCACATGACTTGCAAGCGAATACAGGTTCACCTTATCTATCATTCACTTAGCAAAGTGAATGTTCATTTTGAAAAGTGCAGGTTCATCTTGCAAAGTAAACAACCTGCACTCCTTTAGCAACTCAACCTCAGTATATCATGAGACAGATACACATAAAATAAGCTTGCTATTTTTATGATCTAATGGTAACCCTGTAAACATAACCAGCACTGAGTATAAAATGAGCCAAGATGAGCAACACAAAAATATATAATTGCATGCAGATATAGACAAGGTTTTCATATTAGTGTGCTCAAAATAGGTTCTGCAGTGCTTTTGCTCTGCAAACGTAATGAATGTGTGAATTTTAAATTCCCCATTATTTTGAGCTATTTAGTAATATATACCCGCCGTATAAATACAATGTATAGACGTTTTCCACTTTCTGAATAAAAGTAAAACACCCACCACTTTCCCCAGCAGGCTCCTGGAGATCTCCAAAGCTGCCTGGTATTGCACTACATTGGTGGTCAACACTTAGAAGTACCCTTTTAATCTTCAAATAGCTGATCAACAGAGATTCTGGTGGAGAAAACCCCTGCCAGTAAACATTGAGCAGCAAGTGAACTATTTTCTACTGTTTTGATAAAATTGGAAAACCCCTTTAAAAAAAGAAATGGGAAAATAAAATGTTTTTAATTTAAGTATGCATGTAACTGAAGCATGGTAGGCCTTCAACGCTTCACTGTGGGGGTAACTAAAGCATGGCGGGCCTTCAGCTGCTTGACTCTGGTTATTAGGTAGCTGTGGCACTTTATTTGGAGGGAATCCAGCAGTGCTACACTTTTCTCACTTATACATTACATCTTGACATCCAACAGAATTGGTTGCCCATATAGTCCATGGTACAGGATGCTCCATACATTCTCTGCCAGTGCACCGCAGCACCACCACTTCATGGCATCCCAATAAGATAGGTAGTCAAAAGGCCATAAGATTTTCTGATGAAAACCCATACTAAACAACATGTGAATCATGCCCAATCAGACAGGAGAAATGTTCCCTTGAGCTAATAAGCCTTTCCTTTATTGCCCCATAATAAGTAGGAACTGGCTTTGCAAATATGTTCACTGTTCCTTTTCGCATGCTTTATATCTATATATATAGGCTTGATACACAGTTCATAGAGACAAAGAAAAATAATTATAAGGCTTGCATAAATGGATATAGTTACAAAGATGCAATAGGGCTGAACTACAAAAGGATTTGAGAATGTTTACAAAACACTATTTGAATATTCACTTTAATGATCCAATTGTGTGCAGATCAGATGTGCAAACAGAGATTTTCTTTTCACATGGTTGAATAATTGCGGTGAATCTTCATACAGTGTGTGAACATTCTCAAATCCATTAGTAAATCAGCCTGACTGTACAGTATGATCTGGCATCTCCACCTTTTGTTAATAGAAATGCCAGTTAATTTTCTTATTCTATGTGTATTCAACAGTCACACAAGTTTGTGGACCTGCTTGAAAAAGAGATGTGGGTTTGAAGAAAGGGGTAAGGCTTCATTGTGGCAAATCATTAGCTCACATAAAAAAGCCACCAAATTTAGGTCAAAATGATGGCAGCTGCAGAGGAGCACACAAAGCAGTGAAATGAGTGAAGTGTCAAGCAGCACACAATTAATTTGTGTTTTGGCAGGTGCCTTCTAAAGAAAACTCCAGATGACAAAACCACCAATTTCATCCACGAAAACTAATGTTTTATGCTATAGATCTAATAAAGCCAATTTGCAACATTTTTGATAGCAGTTTTAAAATAGCAAACACACTGCCGACATTACTTAGAGAAAAGACCACTTAAGGTCCAATATTTATGACTAGAGGCAAAATAAATGTCACAATAAATTACCATTGAGTCAATAATGTTAAAATGCATTTCTCTCATGGAAAGCGAATCTGAATGTTATTGCTTGCAACTGCTTAATACAGTATTCTAAAAAAGATTATTTGGCAATATGCTCCCTACGTTGGGCACTCCAAATCTTGGCAGCATTTATATGCTTGTCTCTGACAAGCCGGAGATCTTGAGATTCAGTGAATATTAATACTTCCATCAAAGCAGGCTAATGAGAGAGAACAGCAGCAAAAATGGGCTTGTTCACTACAGTCACATAATCTCCCAATCTAAGCATCCAGCAGCTGATCTTATTTTGAGAGTACGCACATCACACATTCTATACATTGCAGCTCAGTTGGGCAACTGTTCTTCATGCTGAGAGGGCACCCTGAAGACTGACACCTTTGGAACAGTAATTCCATGGTGGGAAGGAAGAAGATCTAGTAAGTGAAATCCCACTTGTGGAATTACTAAGAGACCTCACAAGCTTGTGGGTAACTCTTTTCACTAGTATTCTCACAGAAAATGGAAAATAAAATGTATGGACTGACGCTTTAAAGAATGAAGATGTTACTCTGCAACCTTCACCCCTTAGTTAGTCTTGAACTGGAGTTTCTGCTACAGTGTCCAATAAAGGGTTAAGGCTAGAAGATGAAAATGGGGTTACAGAAAAAAAGTAATAAAATAATTATTTATTTTATATCATTAAATATTTATATGATTCATAGAAAGCAAGTACATTTTAATGTGATTTTTAACACCATTATAGCATCTCATATAGTGGTTAGCTATTAAATGACCTTCTTGCTCCACATATATTTCAATTGTATTTGTTTTTTTTATATTTTCAGTCGCAAACATTAGCTTTTTAATTGAGGCTTCATCAACGTTTACTTCCCTCCCACACACATAAACATGGTGTGCCGATTGCTTGTGTTCCGTAAACAGAGGTTAACAAGATTCTAATGACACTGTACGTGAGGCACATGCAATGGAACAGGTGTACCTATCAAAATTACGGAATTCTTTTTTAATTGCACATAAACAAAATGAAAATGTAAGTGATTAAATCAATTAATTTAGATGCTGCCTTGCAAATATTCATGGAAAGAAACTATAGGCTTCATCAAGTGATTTTTGTTGACTTATAAAATGCAAATGTAAATAAATCGTCTCTTTATAGCAATCTGTGAAATGCAAAATAATGACTTATTAATAACTCAAACCATGGCAATCCTAGTTTAAGTCCAAGTTCTTATTATGAATTTGTACACTGCAGACAAATCAAGCTTATTTAAAGTGTACCTGTCATCTAAACTTAAGTTGCCACTTTACAGATAAAATGCAGCAACATGGAAACTTGTAAGTTCACCTACACTTGACACTAGAAATTTGTTCACGGTACAGAAAAATGGCTTCAACATAACTAGCAAGCTTTAATAACATCCAGTAAGAAGACATTTGTAACAAGATGAGCAAAACTCAGAAAAAGATGTTGTATGGGGGAAAGGTGAAAAAAAACAACATCAGAAGAAATAAAACCATATAAAAGTGTGTAAAAAAGTAAATTGAATGGTCCTGAAGACCTAGCATTGAATAAGTTCGCCAGAGCAGTGCAGAGCTTCATATTCTATGTATGGATTTGTATCTTCATATTATATGTATATATCTGTACCTTGATATTATACTGTATGTATAGAGCTGTATGTATAGAGCTACACCTTGATTGGCTGAAAAGTTTCCTGGAGAGGATTTGGCTCCAGCAGACAAATAAAAATGCTTTCCTATTGGAAACCTTAGGGGTTTCATATATAGTCGAATTGCAAGTACTCATATGCAAAAGCACACATTTATCTACTTCTCATTAGTGACCATTACAGTACCATATATTTGCTTTACTCGCTGCTTGACAGACACATTCATCTAAAATCCATAAAGTCGAAGGCTCTTTTTTCTGTGGATAGTTTTATAATTGTATGCTGTGATTTATAAAAGGCATGGTGGCACCATTAGCCACAAAACATACCAGTAAAGACTTACACATAGAACATTTGTGTCCCCCAAATTCCAGCTTTGGCTGTGTAAGAAATCATAAACATGCTAGGCCTAAGGATAAATAAAAGCAACACATACTTATAAAGAACCTCATTAAAAAACAACCTAATTAAAAACATGGCAGTTAACAAATTTTCTTGACCAAGAGATGCAAAAAGGTAATCTAATGGCACATCAGGGATTTTTTTTCTTGTGAGTCAGGAGGAAATTTCTGCCAAAAAAATGACAACATACTTCTTAAAGAAGTATAACAATAAAGAAAAGTGTGGTAAGTGTGGAAGCAGTGGAAGGTGCAAAGACAGTTCAGAAGGACCGGGTAGGACAAGGCTGGTGGCAAGTCTTATATTATTACTAGGTAGCTCACAATAAATCCTTGTCATGGTAGTGTTGCAAACTTAAAATCTTTCTGCAAGAACAACAGTTTTTCAAAATACTTTATACTGTATACACTATCCTAGATAAAACATTTAAATAATTCTAGAATAGCATGCATTTTTCTTTGGCCCAATGGCAAGCAAGATCTGTTGTGGTTTAATTTCCCTCCCTTTGAGGAAAGTATAATCAACAGAGTCTGCTGATTAAATAGATATTGCATTAAATAGATATTGCATGTGTGTTATTAAGTCAGGTTGACAGTGACTTTTTCACAGGTTTACAATGACTAAAAATTGGAATGACATTGAAGTCACTTAGGTGAGCATTTGATGCTTGCACGGTGAATGCAAAATTGCATCCAACATCATTGTTATCATTCCATACAAACAGAAGAAAAGCTGGCCGCATACCGGATTCTGCCGGGATAGTTTATTGAAATTTGTACTAAATCCCTAGTGTTCCACCCAAAATCCACCCCACTGATGCATTTCACCTAATCACGGGCTTAGCCATAGAGATCATGATTAGGTGCCCATGATTGGGTGAAACGAATCAGCTGGGGTGGAGCTTGCGTGGTACAAGTTTTTCTTTTGTTTGTATGGGCTCATATTGGAGAGAGGGTATGCTCCCAGCGGCAAGCACCTGGCTCATTCCTTTCCTGACACATGGAGGAGCGGTGCATCTTTTGTGTGTTCTGCTTGCACCATTGTTATCATTGTCATATTTATTTTTAGGATATCTTATATTTACATTTTTTATGTCACTTTTCTTCCTCCATGGGGGGTCTGGATCTGGTCAGAAGACACAATATCTGGACATCCCATGCAGTTATGCAGCAGCAGATCACTTCTAGTGACAGATCTTTTACTAGCTGCATCTAGTCATCCAGTGACAGTCCAATCACAGACATTTAGTAGAACTGTGAGTATATATATATTAGATAATCTGAAAGAAAATGTATTTAAGTTTCTTTAGCTGTATACACAAAATTAAATCAAATACATTAAATCAACTTATCAATGCTTGTTAATGTTGTAGCAACCTACACTTTTGCATAAGTATAATATACATCATTTAAAATGATATATGTACATGGAAAAAAAATCATACATTTTTATTACATATACAGATTCTGCTTCCTCCTTTGCTGTGCCACACATCGACTGTGTATCACTGCTGCATCTGAATTAGCAAAGGGAATGTTCACTGAACAATGTGAAGCTACGTTTACGTGAATACTCAGTCATGTGTAGGGCAATTCGAAAAAAAAAACAGGATTTTGCCTTGTACACGATTGCATGATTAGAACAAACATACCTTCTCGCTATTCCCTTTGCTAAGTGATCTCTACTTTGAGTCTGTCAGCCTGCTGAAAACAATGCTGTCCCCTGCATGGAAGGGACAAATTATACAATGTGAAAGTGAGGTCATTTACAGACAATGAGCCTTTGTTTTATACATATACATGTGCTCATTTTGAATCGGTCACAAATTATATGTGATACATGCAAATTTCCTTTCCAGTATACCGCATGCATTTCCTCTATATTGTAAATCATCCCTTTGTGTGTTTTCTAAATAAAAGCTCAACTACAACATTATATGCCTATGCCCTGAAAACCAATTACATGTTATCCATCTGCAGGTGTTACCTACCAGCAGGTAGCATAGAGTTATAAGCTGAGCTGAATTGGATCTGTTTCACTCTAACATTACCACACTTTAACACACAGCTATATACAAGCAGAGGGAACAATTTCAGTGCCTGAAATTGGAATTGCTGATTTATCCCTCCCATTTAAAACAAATGCAGCTTCATATTGTAGATAGAGAAAGAAAGTCAATGAGTTCACTCAATAGGGTGATCTTTTCAAACCTCCCATTTAGCATGCGACTCGGCAACTGAAAGTGATATGAATCAAATGGAACAGTAACTGCTAAACTTTCTCTGTCTGTCTCCAACACCAGATCATCTAAGAATGTGTCATTTAGTATAAACTAAACTGTCACGTAGCCTACAGAAAACTTTCTGAATTTATCTTCCATGGATTTGTGTTGTGAAGGGGTCACACACCTCTCTGCTGTTACAGCGCATTATTAGGAATGCTGAATATGTAGTGCTGTTTACTTGGGTAGAAAGCAGCAATCTGATAGGGTTTGAATTACTCACTGCCAGATACCCTGCTCTCTGTCACCACAATTACCCCCCTCCATTAGAAAATATTTGACTGAGTTCCCTAAGCTATAAAGCATGTGGTATTTGCCATAATGATCCTTATTTTCAGCCATGACTATTACTTGCAGTTCATGTTGACTCTAATTGCTGAAAAAAAGGTATTTATGGCAAACAACGATGGTTATACCTCAGTTAATTGAGCAGATTCCCAGAATCAGTGGTACTAAAGCCCTCCTTAAAGTGACATTAAGCCCTCATTCACACGAGAAACGGCCGGCCCGTACAGATCCGTGCTGCGTGTACGGCCGTATCGGGCAGCTCCAGGGAAAGACAGGCGCTGCGTGTGATTATACGCAGCAGCCTGTCCTTCTCTATGGGAGTACGCGGCCGTACGCACCCTACGCTCACCCAACCTACATGCCCGTAAGGGTGCAGGTGTCCCTGCTCGGACGCAGACAGGATCCATCCTGTCAGCATACGAGTACGGACACCCGCAACCCCGCGGACGTGCAGGTCGGATGAGCGTAGGGGGGCTGGCTGTTTCTCGTTTAAATGAGGGCTAAAGGCTAAATTCCCCCCCCACCTCTCCCACAATGCTAATGTAAGGACTTACCTTAAATGATGCCTCTTAATCCGATCATCATCTTTCCTGTAGTTTTCAGGAGTCCCTCCAGCGCTGGTGCTGGTCTCCGATCCAGCGCTTATTCACTCTCTTAACTAGCACTTCCTGTCCCACGGAGCGCGTGCACGCTGCTGCATTTACTGATCTTCAGCTCGTCTCCCGGCTACGCATGCACCCGCCCCAAGATCCTTTGCGGCCGCCCAAGAATTTTAGATGTTTGGACGGGAGCGTGTCGGAGACGCAGGTAAATTTTAACCCTTTGGAAAAGGTTTTTTATTTTTTTTTTTTTTTTGTATATATTTACTGCTTGCTAGCAGTAGAATATGCAAAAGAAGGGGAAGGTTTAATAACCCTTTAAGATTGCGTTCACACATGCATTTATAATGCACATCAACACAAGCTGACGACTGTTGAGGGTTTCACTGAAGTGTCTTAAAAAAGCATGCAACTTGTGTCAGTGTGCAGTGTAAATTAAAAGTGTCCCATCACACTCCTGACCAATATCCCACTTATGTTGCTTCAGTGGGTGCTGCAGTAAACAACGGATGTTGCCATGGGGACGATGCAAGGAATCAGGTCACCATCACACCAAGGTCCACTTATCAATCCGTCTTTTATTGACGAACGATAAACATGGCATCACAATGAAATGCAACGTCTCAGAACCACATTGGGCATTTCATTGCTACAATCAATCAAATTATCGTACGTCAATAAAAGATGGATTGATGAGGTGGACCTTGGGTGCTGGTGACCTGATTCCTTACAATCTGCAGTGTAACACACTTTATGCACAATTCACAAAGGTAAAATACTAGGATAAACATACTTGTTTTCACAAAAGTGACAGTTATTTTTAGTGGAGTCCAATGAGATTTGTAATTTACAGTCACATGGCTGAAAAAAAAGACCCTTTCAAAGCTCCATGCATTGAGCATGTGAATGTAAAAATGAAAGTCAATGTGCCCTGATGCATGCAAAAGTCTGTAATGGCAGCCTCCAGGTTTCTCTCAGGAAATTTGCAGATTGTCCAGACTCAGCCATGTAGTGCGAGGGTCTACCTGATTAGATAGAAAATAAATACGTTGTCCAAGTAAACCATTACACCACATCTAGTAACCATATTGATCTAGAAGTTTGTAAACTATTTATTGAAGATGGCCATAGCATGTACTTCCTCAATGCAGTGACACAATTTTGCTCAGCCCTGTGGATATGCACTTTCTTGTGTCACAACTCTCACATAATCTGCCTTCTGAACAACAATTTAACATTATCATTGCTCGCTGGAAGCAATGCATCACGGGTTATGTAGTCTTGAGAAATCAAGACTGCATCATATCAAGCAGCAGGTAAAAAAATGCAAAGCGCACTGGGAATCCAGGAAGTTGTTGAAAGTGATGGGCAGATAGAGGGCAGCACTCACTACATAGAAGGGATTTTTTTCAAGTAAGCGTTCACTTTGTTTTTTAAAAACAATTCTAGTATGTATTCCTATTACAATGCTGATGTTATATCAGGTAAGCACAGTATATGCTGTGACTCCTTTAATAGCACTGGTTAATTCACAGCAGGATATGTTCTAATACGGAGAGGTATCTACTTTTAAATAAAACCTCAGGCAAGGGACAAGGAATATACATGAAGTTTTTTTTCCCCTCTAAAGAATTTGACAACTCTTGCTCAGAAAGAACATTCCATAAACTGCCTTTGGTAAGCCAGCTGCATGTGGCGTCATATATGTCAGAAGTGTAAAAACTTGTTGTTTCCATATACACATGCTATAACATTCAGTGCTGCAATCAATCATTTATAATTAACCCACATGTGGCATTTTTTTTGATCAACTGACAAGACATTAAGCGCATTCGTGACAATGATGTGGATATAGACTTCAAAAAAAATCTAAAAATAGTCATCACTAAGGTCATTATTGGGCCACACATTCATCATGAGATATAATGTACATTGTGTGCAATAAAATAAAATACGGAGTAAAAATCTTCTATAGTTAGACGCCTAGAGGAAACTCAGATCATAATATGGTCAGAAGTAAAGAGGTCCTGTGACCTACACAAAATAGCAAATTAAATCCAACATATACCTAAACCTATTTACCGTGTGCTACAGTTGTATAGTTTTGTCTGTTTTTACCTTTTATCGTATGACGTTGCTATTGTACTATCATTTAGACAGGTAATAATATTCATCAGTATTCATGAGACTGTGAACTTTGACAACTGGAAAAGGATGCCCTGTATGGTGGCCACAGTTGTTACTTGAATTCCCAGCATTCACCACAAAAAACTAATTGGCTCTGACCCTATGAATAATCACAAGCAGGTCATGTCATTGCATTTCATACAAGAGGGGGAGTGATGAAAGCTATGTGTACTGGTGACTTTACACTGTGAGGTCTCGTATACACTGGCTACGACATATAAGTGTTTATAGGACATGTCTTGATTTTATATCCTATAATTCACACTGTACGTTTACCTGCATTTAGGTTTATTCAGTGTAGCTGCTTTTAGAGAACATTTAATTTTGTGCAGGGGTAGATTAGAAACTCTGAATGCGTCTAAACACACGTAAAATCATGTAAATGCAAGTATGTTTAGGCCATGGATGTATTTACTTTATTTTAAAATGACAAACTAATAAAACTAAAAATACAATGTTTGAGCCAACTCTTGATTTTACCATCAATGCTGGTTGACCATTTAGTGACTGCAATGGTAGAATTTCATACGAAGGTTCATGTGAAAAATCTCATCAGAACATTTGATAATGCCATCAGAGATTTGACAGATTTAATTTCAAATTTTATACATTTTGAAACAACTTTTTTTATATTTTAATTTGGAAGGAATGGAGTTTCTCAAACAAAATCCACATTATCTGTTGGCATTTTGTTTGTTCGAGATACATTTTCAATACTGCTCCTTAGATTTTTTTTGGTCGCTATTGTTTTACTGGTGCACGGCCAACTTATTTCGACACTATGAAGGCACACGCATCAGTTCTATCTTTTGTCACAGCATAGCTGTGGCCCTATACTAGGGTCCAGTAGGCCTGATCACATGATTACAGCCAGTTAAAATGGTCACAGAGAAGAAGCTGCTTTTAAATAAAACTCTTTCTAGAACAACTCTGCTTCCTGTTGAATCAGTTTGATCCTTGAAAAAGAAACAGCTGTTTCAATTTTGCAACCATGAAACAAAAATATGCTGTAGAATTTGTTATAAAACATATTTATTGATGGGGCCAGAATAAAAAGGGAAAGTTTATCTACCATGAGTGCGGTATCTGAATAAAGCCTTATCTACCAAATAAACAATATTATGCACACACACACACACATACTGTACAAATATATATATA
>NW_017306468.1:758197-759767 GCF_000935625.1 Nanorana parkeri | reverse complement strand
TATATAAATAATATGCCCAGTTTCAAAATGTTATATTTCTAAACGTTGAAGAGTGTTCTTGTCATAAAGTGGGCAGACCCGCTTGACACTAAGGCCAGCCAAGCTACACTGTGATCACATATTTGCTTTACTCGTTTAATGTTGGCCAGAAGTATGAAAGTTGAAAAGAATGGGCTGCTTGTTATGGGTTATCACAGATTGAAATCTTTAGGTCTTATTGATAAATAAGCCTTATATCAATGTAACTCACAACTGACAAGGAACCAAAAGAACTGAGAGATAACTGAATGGTGGGTTATAATTTTCACGGAGAGGAAGACAAGAGACTGAGTGGAATTTGACATACAAAATTACATACTTTATAAATCAGACTAGAGCAGGAATTAAGCAAGCACTGACTGATGTGCGGACCTTTGACTGATGAGTGAAACTAGAGACATCACCATGGCAGTGAGTACCAAGAATACGACCAGCTAACATGTTTACCTCCTTTCCTTGCGGTGGATGAGTACCTTATTTGCATTCAAAAGTCTGACCCCTGACCATTTTTATTTTTGTACCTACTACTTCCACTACATTATTCTGATTGACAGCAAAAATAACACTAAAGTACATAAGGGAAGTCTCAACTGCATCTTAGGAGCAGAACCTTTTTTTCCTGGTTACAATGTGCTTAGCTTTAACATGTTAGAGAAAGGAGGTGGCTACACAAAGGTCCTCTTTTTTTAAACTCTTCCTTTCTCTGATTGTCAGAGGCATTGTGAGTGCAAAAAGGTGAAAAATGTGCAGTAAGTGTGCAAACTTGAAATTGCATTGTAGTTATGAGAGTTATGAGAATAAGGGATCATTCACACAAGCCATTGCCCAACACATTCCACATGCAAAAAGCCTTGCTTTGCATTGGGCCTCTTCACACCAAACACAGGGCACAATGATAAAAGAATAAATACATACATTTTATTGGAATGCAGTGCATTTCAAAACATGGCAACATGTTTCCAAATGCTGCCATTCAGAGTTACATGAACTGTAAATTTAAATATATGCAATTCACTCGAGGCAAGCTTCAAAAATGATAAAATGAAAAATGAAATATTCTGTACTTTATTAATGGTGTTCTTGATACAGTTAATATTTATCCAGTAACAATTGAAAAAGCCATAAGAATGTATATAGATACTTAAATAGCAGGCCCACTGTCCTGTAAACCACATGTGCAAAAATCAATTCCAAAGCAGATGCAACACCGTCTCATCATTGGAGCATGTGTCTTAAAGGCATTTGGCTCAGGCTACCAGGCCTCAGTGGTGTTGGAATTCTCTTGTGGGAAGGTGCTGATGGACTAACTAGTACATTTAACTAAAATTATATCTCCTTAGACTCCCTATCCTATCGCTACATTTCATGGAATTCAGAAACTTTAATAGCAGAGTTCATCTGCAGCTCCGCCTGCTGGTGAAATATGGAAGAGATACAACCAATAGTAATGTAGTTGAAGGTGTGTAGTAACCATATGTAGTGCTTAATCTCAGCCTGCAAGCCCTTATAAAACAACAGGAAGACTGTGGGA
>NW_017306468.1:694095-757914 GCF_000935625.1 Nanorana parkeri | reverse complement strand
CTTATAAAAAAACAGGGAGACTGGGGGGGAGGGGGGGGGGGGTCATCTGTGTTACTCTATGGAAAGGTTAGAAGAAAACCAGGTAGACGTCCATCTCAAATATAAATCTCCCTTAACAATAAATTCCAGGCAACAAATGAAACCAACCAAGGACCTATTAGTACTACCCAACAGACATGACAGCAGAACTTAAATCAGACAGTTTGCTCACTTTATCTTACAAGTTCACCCACTGCAATCAGAAACAAAGCAGGGTTATTGAGAGTGTACTTCCAGAATCTTCTTACAACCACATACATACATCCAAAGTAAGACTGAACCTGAAAGATAGCTGTGCTAGACGTCTAAAGTCACGTATTTGATTTACATCAGGCTTTCTCCATGTGGAAGACAGCAACAAATGCTCACGGGGTGTGTTTGGGAACAGCTATTTTCCAATCACATGCAGGGGTTCTCAGATCACCAGATTACTGACATAATAATTGGGGAGGACTTGTTAACCACAGCTATGTCTGGATACAAAAACTGAAATACTAAGCAGGATGTGCTTCCTATATACCTTTTATAGACTTAATTTTCAGTTATGACTTGAGTGAACCTTTAAAACTGTGTGATAAATGGAAAGAGTTGTTGTTTTTGTAAAGACTGTGTTGAAAGCATGATGTTACAGATTTGCTTTAATGCAGTCTGTATTGACAATGACTGATATGCTTAAAAAGACGAACTTAAAACAAGACAAAAGGAAGCTAAAATACTGAACAAGCCTAGAGTTCATTGTGTTTAATAAGTTGGCAGTATTGACATATTGGTTACTTTTGCATTCAATCACACGGGGTCCTGTTCTAGGGAGTTCTCAGACAAGGCAAATTTTTCACTGAACAATATTTATATCCTACTCAGACAATTGGGCTCTGTCAAGAGGTGACAGTCTTCCTTAGTGAATTCAGTATGGTATGTAGAATATTTTTTTCTCTCAGACGTTTGTTTAAAAATGTGCTACATTGTACTTTATACTCCATCTGAATGGAATGCAGAGAAGTATGATTTATTATGTAAAAGAGAACAAATTACACACAGACAGCATTGGCAATAAATTATGATACCAGAAGCAGCATAGCATAGCACATTAGCTGTCACTGTTTGCCTGTGATATCAGTATAATTTTTTTGCACATTGTTCTAAGATTTAGGCACAAGATGGCATCTGTGGAGACTTTGCAATGTTATATCGATTTATTTTGGTGGTATATTGGTTCATTTTGATGCAACTTATGGGTGGAAGATAGAATAGGTAGATAAAAGTAAATCATGAAAACACTCTGCCAGCACTTTCCCAGTTACTGTCAGCACTTTGTAGCACTGATTTGTTTGAAAAAAAAGAAAACACACACTCCTTCCCACTATTTCCAAATTATGCCAGCCCACCACAGTGATGTCATCGGCTGGAATCCCCAAAAACGGAGGGCTTGGAGCAAGAGCAACCGTTTTTGCCAACTATTAATAAACATGTCAGCCTTGTCACTGGCTTTTAGATCTGACAGGCTTGGAGACCTTATTGCAATGTTGAAAGCATTATTCAAGCAGCATATGGAAACTCCACCATCGGAGTCTCCCACAATTCCTATAAATGAGATCCCTACAAATCCATATCCATGAGATACATTAATTCTTAAGATAGATACCACAAGACAGAGCAAATTGGAACTCACAAAGGAAATACACACAAACACAGGAAGATGATGCAAATTTCATGAAAATAAAGTCCATGGTGGTAACTGAGCCCAAGAATCCAGGACCACTAGGCAACAATGCTAACCACTAAGGCTTAGTAGCCGATTTAACTCCAAAATGTATATTACAATCTGGAGTGGAGTGACCCTTTAAATAAAAGCTTAAAATCATATGCAGTAGTGCAAACAATACAGTGCTAAGTGCAGTTACCCCTAGCAGCAAATAAGAATTCATATTTTCTTGACAGAAATAGGATTACTGCACTTAGTACATTGTCATTGCTCCTTGCAGGGGTTTATGGCAGAATCTAATAAGCATGAGGTAATTTCTAGTAAAGCATGAAAAAGCTGCACTTTGGTGAACACAAGGTTTTGGTACATGCAGAAGTGAAAAGTACAGTAGTAAAAGGTTAGAAGTGGAGAATGCTATAGACTTTTTAGAGGTTAACTCGTAAACAGTTATTTCTAATAAACCTTACATGAAACCTCCTCATGTATCACTTGTCCCTCCCTTTTAGATAGTAAGCCATCAGGGCCAGGGCCCTACTTACCATCTTGGATTGTATTGTAATGTCTTCCTTGTATTGTAAAGAGCTGCACACTGTTGGCGCTATATAAATCCTGTATAATAATAAAAGTAACATTACTCCAGGCATGCCAACCTCAGATTTTATATATTTATGGTCTTTATATAGCACTGACAACTTATGCAGCCCTCAAGAAGCTGACAAACTAAGGTCCCTATCTCACATGCATACATACATACAAGGGCCAATTAAGACAGGGAGCAAACCAAAATACCTGTGGAGAAACCCATGCAAGCACAGGGAGAACATGCAAACTCCTTGCCAGTAGAACATGCAAACTCCTAACCACTGTGCTACTGTGCTGACCCAGATGAAACAAAGATAAGGGAACAAGAGGTCACACTAGTTCTATTAAGGGCCCTAAGGAAAAGTACTACACATTGGGAATAAAAAATCTAAATAACTACTTATTACCTCATGTTGGGTAGTACATTAGTGCAAAGTGAGACAATCTAACTTTAATTGAGGTTAAAGGTTTATTTCCTGAATTACTAAACTGCAGAATAATAACAAAACATAGTCTTAAAGTGACTTATACTTGCTATAAGAAGTACCTGCAAAAGGAGGAAGAAAATATTCCCTGCTCTTGTTGCTAATCTTTTTATTAAAAGACTCAAGCAACGCTTTCCCCGCTCTTGTTGCTAGCACTGCCTGTGTCCTATAGTGGCATGGTGGTCAGCGGGAGAACCTAAGTGCAGTAAGGGACAAAAGAGATCAACCCTCCCAAAGTGTTGATTTCACCCGGCGATTTCTCCGCATACTTACTTCTCCGCATGGACAGCAGGAGAAGTAAGTATTTGCTTCCTTCGTTGTAGGAACTTCTTGACTTAGCAAGTTTATTTAAGAGACAGAGTTGCTTTAATTGCTTTAACATAGTTTGCTATAAAACATGCTTGGGCCTCCTTCAGTTTACATTCTTTGAAAATAGAAAGTCACAGTGAAGAAGTAGGGGGACCACATGCAGTCCATAATATACCAGTCTGACATATCTGCATTACAAATTAACAAATGTGAGAGGTCGATTGCTTGTTCAATGTAAGTTATGAATTAAGAGTTACAGTGTTAGAAACACATAAGCTGTATAAGCTGTGTTTCTCAAGCTACAGATAGTGTACAGAGCTCTAACTACCTTTAAGTTTGTAATCCTCTCCATTTTGAAACTGTACCTCCCAACTGCCCTTCATTTGCAGGGCCTGTCCCTCATTTAGAAAGGAATCCCTCTGTCCCTCTTTCCTTCTCAGTTGTCCCACTTTTTGGTCTGATGTACAGATATATATGAAAAGGTACTATTTAGGTACCAAGTGTTCTTCTGCACTAAAACCTTCATCCTATATGTTAATTATCTTGTTTGCCATTTCCGAAAACCAGCATAAAGAAAAAATAATGGTGAAAAAGATTATTCTGGATTTAACCAATCATTTTTGGCATACATGTTCTTAAAAGTCTACATAATTGGTGACCTTGAAAGGGTGTGTGCATTGCCTAAATACATTGAGCTGGAAGGTGTCCCTCTTTCTCATCTCAAAAAGTTGGGAGGTATGATACAACTAGGTATTTTTCCATCTAAAACCGACTCCCAAGGGCTTATGCTAACATGAGCGACACAATTTAGCAGTTTGACAAGCACATTTGCTTCTTTGTAGACTCAATTATTAGTGAGAGTTAGGACCTCTGTCAGGTTTGTATTTGTGCCTTGTTGAAGAAATATACCTTAGCTTTTTGCTCTATGTGATACTTGCCAATAAAATAGGAAGCGAGGTAAACTCTCCCCAGTGGCGACACACCAGTAAACATCTTTCCCCACTCTAGCAACAAAAGTGTATTTGCTATCTGTTGGAGGGATTTCCTTTCTCTTCCTGTCCCAGTAATAGGACAGGAGGTTAGGGCAAATCTCATTGCAATAAAACTAAAACAAGACTCTAATGCTTCTCTGCTCTATACAGAACAAATGTTTCGACTGGAGTCCCGTTATACAAGCTCAGCTTAGATCTTACAGCAACAAAACAATGTAGGTTTTTGACAAGAGTTTGTAGCATTCACCGATCATGTTGATGAGTTGTCGACATGTTTAGGTTTTGTCAATCAACTGCGGACTTCTAGATGCTTTTCAAAACAAAAAGGCTTTCTCACGCAGGCAGGAGTTTCCATAGTTTCCCTGGTTTTATTTTCTCTCATTCCAGTCTGGTATCCCCTTTGCTTACAGTTCAGAGGAAATTATCCTGATTTCTGCATACTTGTACTGTATTGTTCATTCCTAAATGAAGGTAGTGTCACACAGAAAAAGGCTAGATTCTACAGATTGCAGGTTTAATTTTAATTTGTGGAACCGTGCCTTGAATAACAACATTTTAAAATATCCATTAAAAGCCTATACCAGTAATTTAATGGAAAGAAAAAAAGCTAATAGCTTTTGACTGGAATTCCTTCATTAACTTTTAAAGGAGGATTTCAGTAGTCGTAAGTACAAACACAAATGAATTGTAAATAGGATACTGCCATAGTTGTGACTGGAGTAAAGGGAGAATGCTCAGACAAAAGGCATTTTCCCTTGGTATGTACTGATTAAAGGAGGTCAGCAAGCTAACTTGCGTTGCACACTGCTCCCGACATTATTAAGTTCATTCATTAAACATGGTGTGGGGAATGCAGAAGTGCGACGGACCTGAGGTCAGTAGGTTTAATACGGCTTTGATTCAAATACACACACTTCGTTGGGAGCAAATTGATTCTTTTAACCCCAATGTGCTGAATGGTTGCTTGGCATTTGTGCTCTAGTTAGAAATGTTTACACAAAAGGGACATTGAAGCCTGTAACAGACACGCAAGTACATCAATATCCTGGTTTTACAGCACTGTATGAGCCTTACTAGTAAGGTCAAATTTCCATCTGAATCAGAATTTTCATTGGGATTGCAAACAAAAATTATACCTTTGTTGAATTCTTTGTATCTTATAATAGAACATGACCTTCGCTGGTATACACTTTAACAGGAGTTTTCAAGTATTCACGCAACATTTGAATTCCCTCACACAGTCCACAGAGTCGTAGTGCTTTAAAACTAGAACTCCAGACAAACAGGTAAATATGCCATTGTAAGCAATGCAAGGTAATTGTTTTACCCGAAAAAGGATTTGCAGTTCTGTTCTGTTACTCTTGTGATTCACAGACCTGGTCACATAGCCAGGTGAGTGACATTTTTTTTCTGGTTCAGGAATGCAGCTTCTTTGGCCACTCTGCTTCTCGCCTGTTTTGAGGACAATAGCTCTGATTAACCACTTGAAGGCCATAGTGTTTCACCCCCTTCCTGGCCAGGCCATTTTTCAGTATTCAGCGCTGCGGTACTTTGACTGATGTTTATTCCGTCATGCAACGCTTTACTGAAACGATTTTCATACCATTTTTTGGGGACAGATAGAGCTTTCTTTTTCTCTAGAGACGCCTGACCGCTTGTATGTAAACAGCCATCGCTGGCTGTTTACATGCTGACGGTTTTCCCTCTCGTGTGCGGCGCTCAGCGCGGACACGAGAGGGGGGAGGGGCAGGACGTCTTAAGACGCCCTCCCGCTCTGAGCAGACGTCCATCTGGCCGTTCACAAACGGCCATGGACGTAAGGTAGTTAAACAGTCAGTGGACTCTGGAAGCTGTAATGGTGAACTAGGAACACTAATTATTATTGTTATACAAGATTTATATAGCACCAACAGTTTGCGCAGTACAATTACAATATAATTCAAGACAAGATGGTAAGGAAGGCCCTGCCCGTGAGGCCCATTTACACATATGTGATAAAACTCATGCTACCATAATGTGTGTTCAGAGCGAGATGTACAATGTGCTGGGGTGCTTTTCACAATGATATTAACACGACAACAAAATGTATCTGTGCTTTAGCGCACTGAAACATCTGTTTTTTGCGGTGCGCAATGTTGAAATAAAGTGGTGCAGGTAAGTTTTTCACGCGTTGTCGTCACTATTATTTGGGAAAAAATCCTCTTGTGGCCCCAAAACATCGCTGTTTCATTGTGACATATAAAAGCACTAATTGCAAGGTAGTTTGCTAGTTACACTACTTTCTAACCACTAATGTGCACTGACACCCAATCAAAGTTAACACAGTTAACTAGTAACACAGTAAATCAACTTCCAAATCAGGAACACAGCAAATCAACAACCAAAAATGCATGCATTAGTGTAACACCGAGGGGTTTATTTATTAATTGTTTGCCCAGCATACAGCTGAGAGAACGACATTTGCAGCATAGAAATTACCAATGCTCCTCGGCTCCATCTAGTAACAGTAATGAATTGCAAATGTTGTTCACTGAGCTAAATGCCGGGTGAACACATTATAAAATCAGTCCCATAGTGTGCATAGGCCCAAAACAGAACCTTCTGGCTATGCAAGGAGAGAGAATCAAAAGAACAGCTGACCAAAAGTGACAATCATTTGGTATTCTAAACACTTATAATACATGTATTATAACGATCTGTAAAAAAATAAGTCAAGGCAACTGGACTTGCTGTATTTTTCTTGAAGACGTTTCACTGGTCATCCAACCAGCTTTCTCAATTCCGAATGAATTTCAATCAGAATCTCAATTCAGAATTGTTTTTTTTACAGATTTACCATGACCTGGATGAATGAGAACCTTCACAGACATGTATTACAACGGTTTATTTAGATTGTTGCCTGGAGTGGAGTAAACATAGGTTAGTTTAACAGAAAAATAAATATAAGTGAATAGTTTCTACAAAATATGTCTGCTTAAAATTTAGAAACAAATGTTATGTTGATGTGCAGCATGTAGCAATATAAAAATATGTACTGTAAATGTGTCAATATCCTGTCATGTATGTCATTGGGTGCCCTAAGTGGCCACAATATTATTAATGTTGCTGCCAATACCACAACTAAAACTGTCACCTATCTACTTCCATGATTGACAGAAGGAGGGGCACTCATAATAAAAAGGCTCTGTACAAATATGTAGAGGACAGGTTATTTTATAGCACCTGTTCATACATGCCTAATCATGTTAAAGCTTATTTCAGATATTTGTTTGGTACTATTATTGTGGAAGATTGCCTAGCATTATACAGTTATTATGGTGGATAATAATGTTCGGCATACATAGGAGTACATTTCAGCTTCCCCTTGTAAAAAACATGACCTACTTGTTTTCTTCCATAGATCACACTGTAAATTCATGTTTTTTTAAATCATAGGAGGCGATATCCCATACTGTGAATGATCGCAAATGTTGGTGCCCAACACGTGGCTGGCATCTGGCAGTATATGCCTTCTTCCAGGCTGTAGCTATGTCATAGTGATGTAAGAGATTCCCAGGAGAATTCCATTAAATATCCCATTACAGCCAGCTAACTGCATGGGAGTGGTGGGTAATGCCGCTCCTTTAGATATAGTAAAAGAGCATGTTAAGGTATTTTAGTCAGGGACAATCAAAGCTTGTCTGTTAATGAAAAGTGCCATATACTTGAAATAACTGATGCATTTATGCCCTAGCTATAAATCTGCCCATCATGCTGTCTGTTGTCTCTGAAGCACTTCAAAGCCAGAATGAGTGTGATGACTTGCTGGTCTCTTAGGTAACATAAATGGTCTGTACAGAGTGTAGATTGATGGCGGGACAGTGATGAATATCTGACATTCTAGGTTCTAAAAGTTTAGGGTTTTTTCCTGTATTAGAGTCACTTAAGACAAGAATTCCTTGTTGGCTATGGATGTATGCAATAGAAATGGTAGATAATGAAATGTTCTATCTAACAAATGTTATATTGGGAGGAAGGGTCTCTCTAATTATGTTTTTTGTTAAAGATTCTTTACCCTACAATGGATTAACGCATTCACAGCTTCAACTGCCTATTGGCTGCAGAGGGCATTTGATCGTGCAAGCACGATATGACTGGCTATCTTAAAGAGACCATATTGCCAGACTATTTATTTTAACAAACACCTTTCCATAAAATTATTCATGCATTTGACATATTTTATGCATGTTATTTAACTGTGTAGACATCCAGAAGCCCTGAAAGCTGCTGCTAGGTGCTGCCATCTTGGATGTGATGTCAACAGCCCCAGCAGACTCAAAGCTGCCACTCAAGTAAGTCTCTAAAGCTTGGGTAGGCAACCTCTGGCCCTCCTGCTGTGGTGCAACTACAAATCTCATTAGATATTGCAAGATTCTAACAGCCACAGGCCTGACTCCCAGAAGCAAAGGCATGATGGGGATGTGTAGTTTCACCACAGCTGGTGGGCCAGAGTTTGCCTACCCCTGTTCTATAGTATTTGCCCTTCGTCTGTCCCCCAGCAGCTACATTAAAGGTAGCTTTGGGGTTGGGAGAAATGGAGGAGGTAGGTCAGCACAGACATTAATTAGGCACTCCCAGAAGGAGGAGAGGGCTATAGCATGCAAGGAAGGAGGGAGTTGTGATAGGGAACTGACACTCCTTGAGTAGTCATAATTTCTAACAAATTTCAAGTGAAATAAAAATCATTTTTTATGTAAAGAAAAACACTGTAAGCAAGCATCAAAAAAGGTTATTTTTTCAGTGCTTTTAGCTGTATTTTTTCAATTTGGTTACAGGATCTCTTTTAAAAAAAATCATTGCTTTGTCCATTCAGGGCTGAGCTGCAGGTTTGGCTAAATCCCCCACCCTAGCACATAAGTAACCTTTATTTGTTCCCCAGCTGCTCTATACACAGTACGTCAGGGTATGGAAAAGCATGTGACAACACTGGGCCACTCAGGAGGTTTATAGCCCTGAGTAAACTATGACTCAAGCAATTTGCATCTTACGCAGAACTTTCCATCACTCCTGGAGGCTGACCGCACCGGTGCGTAAGCAAAAGGACGTTATGTACCGCTGGGGCAAAGCACAGGTTCACTTTAAGGGCAATATCTTAGTATAATACTCTATTAACTGGTAAGCACAGCTTGGAATGTATGGGGACATGGACATGGCTTTTGTTTTGATATTTTTGAATAATGGCAATGTGATCTGCATGGGTACTCAGATGGACTGTGTCCTTGGAAAAAAATATGTACCGATTAATTTATTGCCAGTACATTAGTTCATATACCCAATTATACTCTATGCCATAAATTATGAATTTACTTTGTCATTTTATATTTTAACATTTGCAGCTATTTATTGGTGGTTTTGTTTTGATATGTGGAGGCTATATGTCTGCTTTCCACGCATAATGTGCCATTTTACTCCCTTTACCCATTCACACCACATCTGGATCATCTCCAGACCAGACAAGATTGTGTCTAGACCCAATGCATACTAATGTATGCCTATGCTATTTCTGGCCTCTGTTCACACCAGCGCAGTCTATTCCAAACCAGACCAGACAAATACTGCATGTCTTATTTTGCCTAGTCTGGAATGCACTGGAACTGCGAGCAGGTTCTCACCATTTTCCGGACCAAATCTAGTCCGGAAAATGGTGTGAACCCGCTGTAAAAAGAAACTCGCAGCGAGTAAAATACATGTCTTGAAGTTGCATACTTGTTCTTGGCCTTTACTTTTAAATATAGATATGACAGCCAGGCAACAAGTTTTTTTAGAAGAGGTCAGCAACGGCAGCCTTTATAGTCTCTCAGTACAGGTTACTTTTTTGTGGACTTGGACTATATAAATTGATATGGTGTTAACCTCAGTTGTAATATATATGTGTATGGAGCAAAGGAGGCTTATAGTGGGGTTTGAGCTATCATATATCAAAGTAGATGTACCCATAGCTGAATAGCATTTGGATTGCTAAAACACTGTGTCTAATAAACATTTGCATTAAGAAAAATGCACCTTCTCATCACTTATTGCATCTTAGTTTTGCGGATCTCATTACAGCCTCTTAGTAGCCACTTCCTGCCTGCATGCATTTACTCCAACAAAGGCTTCATTGAATATCTCATGGCTGGGTACTAATGGTGACCAAGCCTGCATAATTTGTGTTAAAGTGGCCCCTTGTTGTCTCCATCAAAAGGCGGTGTTAGTGCTTGTTTATACCAAGTGTGGAGCAGATGCAAAGCAGAGCAGTTACAGAACGCATCGGAAATGCATCCAATGTATTCCAATGGTATTTTGGGCTCTAGTTCAGACCACAGCTTCAGTTCCAGAGCATGCCCTATTTTTACTGCTCTGGAACGCACCAAAATGCATGCAAATGCATAAAAAACTCATGCAAATGCCCTGGAACGCACTGGACTACCCCTGAAAGCCCATTTTAGGCTGAAAAAAAAATGGACTGGAACGCATCAAAACACACTGCATATGCCAAAACTCATGCAGATCTAGTCCAGATTTGGTGTGAACAAGCCCTTACAACTGGGAGGCAAAGACAGAATGTTGTCACCCTGTAACACTGCCTGAAAGTGCCTGATGAAGGACCTTCGTAGCAGGATCAACAGTTAGTATTTAAGTGAAAGCTACAGATTTAAAAGTGTTCAAAATGACAATAACATGTTAAAGCTTTTGTTAGATTTTAGTGATTGAGTTTACATATATTTCCACTTTTGCAGGCAAGATTGAGAAAACTCCTTTATATGTTTGTTTTGTATTACTAGTCACACAGCATATCTAAAAATAATTTGTAAAAACTATTCTGATCATGTAAATATCTCTATTTAGCAGGCCTTTGCAAGCTTCCCTGTTAATTTCAGTAACTGGAAATAGAAATACTAAGGACAGATTGCCCCGCTCCCCATTAACTAATAAATAGTGAAAGAAGCCAAGCTTCTAGATCTTTAACCCTTTGTTAGGACAGACGGTGTTCAAATCTAGTAGTTATCACAACTGATAATGAAATCTACCAGCACAGTACAGAAATGGTTATTTACGGTAAACTTTACCCTCCCTACCCACCCAGAGGAAAATTCAGTACAGAGAAAAACCTCTCTGAGAATTAAACATGTTTTATGCAAACAGCAATTTTTTTATTTATTTTTTAAGTTATGCTATGTGAATGAGAAACACGTAACTAATTTAACATAGGTGTTATCCCAAATTAGCTGAAAAGTGGAAATACACTTTAATACCAATGTCCCCAATGTACACTTTAATACCAATGTAGCGAGGTATCAAGGTACTGGAAACAACACCATTATACACAGGCCCTTAACTCTGAAAACATTGCTTACCTTCTCCCTATTTGTTTTCAAACATATTCAGCAAATAGTCCTGTTTATAGTATTTAAACAAGTATATTTCTTAGGCATCGGAAAACATCCCACCATAAAGCAGCTGTCAGTTTTATGTATATACACTGGAAAAAAGATAAGTACACCTGGGAAGAGATAATATTCCACTGCTTAACAAAACAGCCTCTCAGACAGTGCTTTTGGTGTAAAATGTTTGGTATATAATTATTACATCCTTTTTGGGAAATACAAATCACCCAATATGGGACGTTAGTGTTTAATAAAAGCTGTACATGGCATAAAAACAAAGCAGCAGAAAGTGCTCCTAATAGTATGTTTTCCTCATCCATTCATTAAATGAGAAGTCATGGGAAATAGTGTTTTGTCACAAATACAAGCATTATTTACAATTACAAACCTAGTGGGGAAAATTACTGAAAATACACCTTTCTTGCAGGTCAGGCGAGCACGGTTAGTAACCAGCAATGGCCCTTTAGTGAAACAAGCTCTCACAAACTGCATCTTGGGGTTTCAGATCATGGCGAAATGATACTTCACCTATAAATTAAACCTGGTCTGCTAACTAGTCAATATTCTTTAGACCACGAAAAGGCAACCTCAGCAAGCCAGCTGTGGGGAAACTACAAAGTGTGTCATGCCTCTGCCGCTGGAAGTCATGTTTGTGGCAGAGAGAATCAATGCCTTAAGTTTGGCCATACACCTATAGATTTTTTTCTATCAGCCTATGGTCAGAGGGAAAAAATGCAACCAATTCCTCCATCTACGCTAAACTGTGTGGATGGAGGAATCTCCAGCTGGGCCAAGCTTCAGTATCTTGCTAGTCGGCCCTGGGGGCTCTTAAAACACCTGAAGAATCTGATTGGATGCTGGCCTTGTTCGGGTATTTTGAGACAAGCAAGATACTGAAGCTTGGCCTAGTGGGAGATTCCTCCATCCACACAGTTTAGCGTAGATGGAGGAATATGTAGCACTTTTTCCATCTGACCATAGAAAAAACCTATAGAAAAAATGTATAGGTGTATGGCCAGCTTTATGCGATCTATAGTTTTTGGAGCCCCAAAGTTACCTAACCCCAATTTAGACTCTTTAATTGCCCAGTTTGGAAAAAGCATACAAAATGATTTACCCTTTACTTTATTGATTTAGCTTCTGGTTTTGACCTTGGCAATATTTTTGGATTGACACCATACATTTCCTGCAATAAGACACTTTTTTAGTTCAAGTTGGGGCATATAGTGTAGGCTGCCTAGACCCTCTTTTAGGCCAGGTGCAGCAGTTTCCATCCCTTTCTTTTTGCTTGGTATACCAGCCACTTAGCAGGTTCTTGTATGCTTTGGATCAAAAATATTGATGAGAATTATTTAAACAGGTCCCTGGGAGGCCTAAATGCCATTCCATTTTGGTGACTAGGAGAAGAGAATATACAAGAAACAAGCAGCAAAAAGTCGATTAGCAAGTTTCAGAATTGTTTTATCCCAGTCACTTCAACCACTGTTACTATGCCCCTATCTCAGACATGTTTTTATAATCTTGGGCAGCAGTGGGGAGCCTATTGGAATTTATAGGTCTCACAAAACCCGACCTTGTGGCACCTGCATGCTCTTTTGCTAGTCCACAAATATATCCCCAAGGAGTCAAGGCCCAAGCTTTACACAGAGCATCCTGTCTTGTTCCCTGTTGCTCAAGTGTTAAATGCCAGAGACTCTGCTTACTGAGGCTCTGTCATTTAAAAGTTGAATGATGAGCTCAAGAATTAGTGTTGAAAGAGGCCAGAGCTTAATCTAAAGCCAGAGAGAAAAGTTGAGGCCCATTCCTAGTATCTAAGGGACTCTATGGGGACACTGGATTCTTCAATGATCCAGGGCCATTGACGGTTTTTTCTTATATAAAAAAAGATCTTGAAGGCACGGATTATTCATGTGTATGTTATATGAATATAATTTATTTATTTGAATCACTTATATTTATTATATTATATTTATTTATTAAAATCATCTTATATTTATATTTAATTAGTTTTAGGGTTTATGACATTCAACACATTATATGTTGCGGGCGCTGCATAATTTGTAAATTAACTGGATTCAGTTTGATTACTTACAGGGGTACATACCCGAATTGCAGGACTGGTAATACTTTAAGAACTTTTAGTACAGGCCAGGTTCATTTTATGAGGCTACATTTAACATTTTGTTTTCAGATTAGTATTTTTCTGACTTCAGTGTGATATACAGTAAAAACAACCATGTATCAAGGGCAAAAACTAACTCATGTGCCTTTCACAGTATGCATTAGATGCTGCAGCAACACAAACAAAGCCCACTCATTTCCTAGCTGAATGGTATTCATCATCTAGTTCTTTCCTCCCCCTCCATGGTTTCAGTTCAATCATGCAGGGTTAACATGACATGTGGGTGTCATCTAGGGCAACCTGCTTAGAAATGCCTACTCCTCCAGATTGACACTCCTCCAGGTGACATTGACATCCACCCATTGAAGCATTTTGATATTTGCATATCTCTTCACAAGAGCCACCCCACTGCTTGCATTAGAGCTGAGGGCTCTTAAAGTAGAATTCAAGTCTCTCTTTTTCTGGCATATATCTACTGCTAGCAAGCAGTAGATATATGCCCCATGATTTTAAAAAAAATAAAAAAGTAGGCAAATACCTAATTACTTACCTGTTCCAGCGCCGTTTGCTCCCGGATGAAGAACTCCCAGCTCCTGAACGGCTGTGTTGGAGGAAGTGTGCGGGCCCATGCGCAATAGAGGGTAGGAGAGAAAAGAGAAAATGAAAGTGAATGAAAGCAGCCTGGCAGCCGGGAGCACGCATGCCAGACAGACTCCGTGGGACACGAGCAGTGTGCGTTGAATCAGAGACTGGCACCAAACGGGACTGTTATACAGGACTGTCAGAAACTAGTGGAAGGAAGAAGATAATCACATCAAATAAGGTAAGTGCTTACAGCACCATTGGGAAAAAAAAATATTGCCTTTAATGTCACTTTAAGAGGACTAATGAAGAAGGCTGCTGATATGTATGAACAGCATGATTGCTGACCTCTCCCACCAGCCATAATCTGCCTGCATTGCATAGGGGAGCACAGAGCTCCGGTAATGTTGTCACTGGGCCTAAATTAAGGTATGTACTGAAAAACAAAATGTTTTATTTAAAAGATTGATTAGCATGTTGATGAGAGGGGAAATGAAGGTAAAATATAAGTCGATTAAACTTCAATCCATTTTAAACCTGAAACTGGAATCAATTTGACACCTGATTGGTTGCTGTATGTAACAACCACCATGTGAATGGATGGTGCATTTTTATGTCCCCTTTAATTCATATATGTACATTTAAATTATACAAAAGTAGACGGACTGTTTTTTTATCTACTTTAACATTTAATCAACAGGTTTCCTTCCCATTCCCCTGAAAACTAGACATCGACATTACAACTTCAAGAGCAGCGATTAAAACATAAACATATTTACACAGCCTTATTCACAGACAAAGTTAGGCTTGTTTTTTTTTCTGGCAAAGACCTGAAATGTGTTTTAGCTTCCTAGATTCTAAACATAATGGATGTCTATATCTGTGGCTTTGATAATTCACCAAGGCTACAAAACAGTCTGTATATTTAATTTTGCATGCATGCTAATGTTTTTTACTGCAAAGGTCATACCTGCATGTGATGACTGACAACTTTTCAGCTTGATTCAAAGCAAACAGCTGCTGGTTTGATTGCCTAGCAACTAAAAGTTGATGGATGACCCTAAAGATGGATAACTACCATAAATCACCTCATTTAGACTCTCAGGGAAAAAAAGATTAAAAAACAGTGGTTTTCATGACATTTCCTGCACTCAGTAATGTTCCGTGATAAATTTGCCTCTTTTATGGGTACACAGTTGTGGCTGCTGAAATTAGACACTTTAGTTTTTAATATTGTGCACTTCTCAGAGCATTTAAGCCATTTTTCCTCCCCTCTGCTAGGTGTGATATAATACAAATGTGCTAGTGGAAAACCTATGCATCACAATAATACAACAGCTTTAGAAAGCTTCTGACTCTCCAATTGTAAAGAGAATAGAACATAAGCTGTGTGGATGAACATGGCAGGAGTGGTGGCACAAAAAAGCATATTGTCCAGCCTGGCATACTGAAAACAAAGTTTTCTTCTGTAGACTCAGTTTTAATCGAGAGCCTTACTGTTCTGTAACGTCTGCATTTACATATTCTACATGTGATGAAACATTATGTTCCTAACTTGTTTCCATACGTAGAATGGAATTTCATAAGATAATGACTTTGCCTTCCAAGTAAAGGTAGTCATACACGGCTCAAAATTCAAGCCGTGGGTGGCCTTGTCAGCACCACCCAGCTCAATAAACATCAATTGAAAAATCGAAGGAGCCAGGTGGAAAATTGTCAGCCAAACAGTGACCGCATCCAATCAGATATTCAGGTGCCGAGTGGAGATCGCGATGCCTGTATGGCCGGCTTTTAGTAGCTGACTGGAACTGTTAGCAGAGAATAGAGATTCTTACAAAACTGATGCCAACCACTTATTTTTTTAAATAAGATCATTTGTGCCATATAGATCTCTCTCTATCTCATCACAACTTTTCTTACCATTCTGGATACCTTTGGCCAGTCCCAAGAAAATGTTGCAGCAGACTATCAAAATACACAGAAGGGCTACAGCCACAGGGTTCAGTTGCAGTGGCCTAGCCACAGAGGGGGCCATTATCTTAAGCTTAGGGTTTTTGTCCATTTATCTCCCATTATCTGCCAGCAGCACCACAAGTTTTCATACTAGGCATCACAAGCACACCAATGAAAAGGAGAAGTTCTGCCACCTTGCCTTTCCACCACCTCCTCCAACAGTGTCACAAAAACTGCCTTGGTGGGGTGGGGTAGGATCCAGGTGCATATCAGCTTCTTTTTTTTTAAGGAGGAACAAGATAAACACCACTGTCGCTGCTGTGTCTTTTTCTGTGCCCTTTTGTGTGTTGCAATTGTAAAAATAATGAGATAAAAAAACAACTAGGAGGGATGGGACAGGCACTACATTGGCAACTATAGATACATACTTAGAATGCCTATTCCATTTATGACCACAATACAATAACAGCATCCTAGATGCAAAAAAAGAGTCCTCAGTGTAATATGGGATGTTGCAACAAGCCCGAGGTTCAACTTGAAGGTAAAGTGAAGAGACCCAATAGCACACAGAGCACCTTCTTTGGTCATATCTTTGTATTCTTTACATACCGTATTTGTCTTCTCTTCCCCAGTCTTCTGACGGTGGCCATGTTTACTAAGGGCAGTAGATCTCCTTTTACTTCCTGGATTTCTGGCTCATGTGACTAGACATGTGACCATGCACATCATCTCAGGGGAGAAAAATGGCTTTCCCTGAGATCTCCTGAGATTACAGATGAGATTTCCTAGCAATGCTCTATTGATGACAAAGCAATCCCAGTGTGCATTGCTTTGGCAAACTGAAGAAATTTTACCCTTTCAAAGCAAGAAGTGAATGTTCTGCAAGTGTAAGTATTTCAAAATCACAGCATTTTACACCTGACAGGTCTATACTATTATTAATCATCATACATAGAGGGATGCATTGGTAGAATTAGATTTTTGAGTGTAAAGGCCCGCTTTAAAGTAGTGACACCTTTTCGTGCCTTCTCTCACCAAGTTAAGTTAGGTCTTTATTGCTAGATTCATGTCAGGTTCACTTTATATAAATAGCAGTACAGTCTTGTTATAATTGTTGTATAGCAGGTCAGAGGTGAGTCACTGCTGGTGGAAACAAAAGAATAAAAATATGGGTGCAGACCAGGGCTCCGTAGGAACACAAAACACATTTTGCTGTCAAATAAAAGACAGCTGTCTGTGTTTAGATCAATATGATTAATTAATAAAAAACACATATTTGAATAAAAGAAGGTATGCAAATATAGCAGTCAACTGGAAACACTGTGTAAATATGAAAGTGTGTATATTTGCCCTATCTGAGCGAATCTGTCCCTCTACACAACTGGTATTTGCTGATTTCTGAATGAAAAAAAAAAAATATTCCAAACTAACAAAGCAGTAGCATAAAACCAAAAAATAAAAGTCTTCTTGCCATGCTGGATCATCTCCACGTAGCCTAACCATTTAAGTTCAATTCAAGCAAAAAATATATATTTAAATTTGGAGAGTGGGGACATTTTAGTCACATCTTCCCTGTACTTATTCAGTGGTATGTAATTTTAACTTGGGAAAACACACCTAGAACTGCATTAATACTACATTTTAATAGAATCAAGACAAATAAATGTATGGATTTTCTATAAAACCCAAGTAAAACCATAAAGTTAAAATGCACACTCAAGTTAATGGGGTCATATGCGTGCTACATCTGGATTTATAATTGTATAACACACCTGTAGGTAAGGCATACAAAAGTAACAGGCAAAGCGGAGAATTAATTTCAGAAATAGAACATAAAATAATACCATATGCTCAAACCAATATGATGTTCCTTGGATATAAAATACATCCGAACACAGTCTTAGGTCTTGTGGTGAATTATCACCTATTTTTAAATGTAAATCTTTCAGAATAAAATAAGCATTTCTAAACAAATATTAGAAACTTATCTGACTCACATCTCTGAAAAGAAAACCCAGGCTATGAACTGGTGTATATCCAAAGATATTACTAATACCAAGGGGACACTTCGGCATGAGTTGTAATTTTAATGATTTCTATGAAATCATAACTTTAACAGCCCAGCCACAATTACATTTACAGATGGCAAAACATACCATATTAACTAAATGTATAGCCAAATGTTGGTCTGGATGAGTAACATACACTTATTTTACTTTTCCTAGTGCTACGAAACTAAAATTGAAGTATTTCAGATACTGCAGAAAGGGCACACATGACTAACTTCGCTACTGAAGACAGACACAACTGGATTACCAAGAATGGGGTCAGGGATAATCCAGTGGTCATGCATATGCCAAACATGTCCATCGACATGGTCTTCCATCATGTGCTAATATGACTAACATCTAGGCAGAAGAGGAAATATAAAAAGTACCTTATGTGCACTATACAGTCTTTTGGCCAAGAACCAAAGCATGTCCTGGCACTGAAACAACATGTTTGAAGACAGGCAGATAGCTCCCTATATGCCATTACTGAGACGATATGGTTGTCTCTTGGGCTGCTATGTCTACTCCAAAGCTGGCCATACAGAGTTTGGCTTCTCTAGTTCAGCTCAATTCCATGTTAAAGAACATGGATGGAGAAATTTCTCCTGCCGGCTATTATATTCTAACAGCCAGCGACCACAGCTGCAGCTGATTTGGCTGCAGTCACTGTTTGGCCAACAATTTTACACTTGGCTACTTCAATAAAAGTAGCTTGTAATATCTACTTTTGTTGAGCCTGGTGGTGCCAGGAGGACCACAGATCGAATTTTGGCCGATTCAACAAGAAACTAAATTCAATCTGTGGATGGCCATCTTTAGTATTATTTTACAGTGACAGTAGATTGATTAAATCACATGCCAAGCTGCTTTATTTCCCAGATCTCTATTCCTTCTCAGCCACAAGCTGAGTTGTCCAACCTGCACTTTTATTACAAAGGCCTGCTCCTGTCTATAGTGATGTTTTTCGTGGTGCTTCAGTCATGTCAGCTTCACTATGCACATTTACTGCAACAGTTTTTGGTCAGACTTTTAAACTCATAGAAAACGTCACTTGATGTTGAGCCAACAGGGCTACCCACAGTATGAATTTCGGTGGGTTCTTGTGAATCAGCCGAAAGTCTAAACAGTGTATGACCAACCACAGACTACAGAGACAGATTTAAACATGCCTGGGCATCCCCACATTTCAGCAAATTAACTATTTTTATAAAAGGGATTCAAAACATGGTACTGCTTTGACATAATTAAGACTTCTAGATGTTCCACTTTACCAGTACCCTTCGCTGGAAGCACCTGAATTTAATCATTTGGACTGGTGTTTACATATGTTTGGCCATATAGTGTGCCTATGCAAACCACTCTTTCTTTTCCAGTCATTCCTAAGGGGCATCAAGTCGTGCTAGCAAGACTATTTCCCTGGGGTGATGGGGGGGCAGAACTGGAAACTTGAGTTGGGCAAGTTCAGTAATAAAAGCCAGAGAGAAATTCAGCAAGAGTCCAAAGTGCAAATGCTATCTGATTCTGTCTGGGTTTTGGCAGGTTGTGATCTTTTTTGTTGAAGTAAAGCAAATAGTCAATTTTTGCCATTGTAGTTTGTAACGCTTTCTAGATAACCGTTCTCCAGATAACAGACGTCTTGCTTGTAGACATTAAAAGCTAATTCTACTTCACACTAATGTTTCAGATATGGGTGGATGCTGGCTGGTTAAAATGACCTTCTGACTATATGCTTGTGGGCCTCCTATTACCTGCTGCTGAGGGTTTTAGAAGTGTGTCTCCCTGTTACAGATGAATACAAGATTTATTCACATATTTTACTATATGGATAATCCAGGGCTGGATTACAAATCCCAGGAGCCAGGTAGCAAATGCTCCTTAAAGGGTTATTAAACCCTTGCATGTTTTTGCATAGATCTACTGCTAGCAAGCAGTAGATCTATGCAAAATTATTATTTTTTAAACTTTTTCAAAGGGTTAATACTTTCCTGTGTCTCCGCCGCACACTCCTGTCCGAACAGCCGCAAAGGATCTTGGGGCGGGTGCATGCGCAGTTCAGATGTTCGGTCGGGAGACGAGGAGAGACACAAGGTAAGTCTATGGAGCAGCGTGCACATGCACGGACACCGTAGGACGTCAGAGGAGAGGAGGACAGAGGAGTCAGCGCTGGATCAGAGACCCACACCAGCGCTGGAGGGACAGCTAAAAACTACAGGAAAGAAGATTGGATTAAGAGGCATCATTTAAGATAAGTCCTTACATTAGCACTGTAGGCGGGGGGAGGGGACGTTTGCCGTTAATGTCACTTGAAGGGCAAGTTCACACCAATTTGTGGACCAGATCTGAAACACAGTGCACTGCGTTTTTACCGTGATTTTGCAGCAATCCGGATCTGGGTTTTGTAATTTTTTTTAGCTTAAAATAGGCTCTCAGGTGCGTTCGCATACATTTTTTATGCGTTTCCATGCGGTCCAGTGCATTCCAGGCCGACAAAATGAGACATGCAGTATTTTTCTGGTCTGTTCTGGAAAAGAGGCCAGGAATAATATAGGCAGGGCTCAAAATTTCAGGTCCTGAGTTACTAGCCAGGCCTTCAAAGTTACTCGCCACCAGTTGCCCTGCATAACACAAACAAACACACACAGGGCACAACGCGCACACAGCACAACACACACAGCCACAGCACAACGCACAGGGCATTACACATACAGCCACAGCACAACGCACAGAGCATTACACATACACATTTCATCTGAAATTAATTTTTAGTCTTCGCACATGTCTAATAATATGCGTGTGGGGGGGAGCAGTTTTCACTTTTTTAAAATAATTTTTTACATTTTTTATTATAATTTTTTATTTTATTTTATGATTTATTACTTTTTTTTACTGTTGGGGGGGCTTCAGGGAATTATTAGGGGTCCAAACAGACCCCTGACATTTCCCTTTTAAAATAGAAAAGAAATTGAGGACACCAAATCCTTAATTTCTTTTTCAGCAGCCTCAGCACTCAGTACAGAGGCTTCCCATTCATTCATACACTGATAGTAAAATATTTACTATTAATAGTTTCTGAATGGGGAGGAGCCTCTGTACTGAGTGTTTCTCCCCATTGAGAAATTCATGAATGAACAGGCTGTGATGTGAATCACAGCCTGTTCATTCATAACTGGGGACACATAATACTATGTGTCCCCAGTTATTTACAAACACTGGAGTGATCAGACGATCGCTCCAGTGTTTGTCCTTCTTACATGGCGGATCGGTAAATATCAATTATATTTACCGATCTCCCACTCTGCCACGCAGGCACGCACAGAGCCGCTGTCATCCTGAAACTGACAGGATGACATCGGCTCCAATCTCCAACTCGCTGGGCCATCCTGACAGCTGCGGGCGCGGCTTCTCTTCCCCTCACCGCTCCGCCATCCTGACAGCAGGCAGCGCTCCCTCCTGCGCCCCCCTGCTTAGACGGACGGACGAGGGAGCGCTGTCATCAGGTCGGTGAACAGGAGAGAAGCCGAGGCTTCATTTCCACTCGCCCCCACGCAATTTTCACTCGCAAATTGCGAGGGGGCGAGTGGAAATTTTGAGCCCTGGTATAGGGATACATTGGGAATGCGTTTTAGGTCCAGAAACAATTTGGTCTGGTCTAGAGATGATCTGGAGATGATGTGAATGGGCCCTAAAGATTACAGCTTGAACCCAACTTTTGAGGTTTTCTCTAGTTGCGGTCAATGGAGCTAGCTCCTAAAAAAAAAATTTGGACAGACTGGCTCCTAAATTCCATATCAATTTGTCCACCCCTAGAATAATCCACAAAAGAGATTGGCACACTAATGGAGTCACAAAACTAGATATAAAGTTAGCAGAGAATCCTGCTCAGTTGAGTGCATGCAGAACTGAAATGTCTGCTTTGGCTGGTGTTGGCCTTTAAATGTTATCTGGTGCCCCCACATTAGCCCTGCATTTACACAGAGACATAAAATGTATATACTGTACAAGAAAGAATTTGATGGTGTCATTTGCAGGACATAAAACATTTTCTACAACATCATCTGTGTTCAATATCACTAGCATGTTTAAGTGGCAGTGAGTGGTATCATTCAAACACATTTTTATTGCTTTCCACTATCTGGATATTTTGAAAATGCATTTTGGCTACTGTACAAATCTCTCTTTTTTTTCTTTTACATTTTCTTTGTCGTACAGCATTTGCCAGACTGAAATCCACTGACATGTTATGAGTTCATTGTTTCTAAGCCTTCCGATGAGATCAGAATTGTATTTGACAGATGGTTTATATGGTGACATTTCAGAACTGCATCGTCATATTATGGTGCACCAAGGTGAACTGTAAACTAGGTGTCCATAGACCACAATATCGTAACAGAGAGCTTTGTGGAAACTCAAATAAAAATATTTGAAACGCATGTGTCTGTGATAACAGCAGGATGAAAAGTCTATTACTCCTGGTGATAGATGCTGACTATTGCAGACTCCATTATAGTAGATTAATCTTTGAACATTTTTAGTCATGGATAGGATAAATATATCCATTAGGACTTTTTTCTTAAAGGAACACTGAACCGAAAATGCATTTTTTTAACGTTGGAAGCTGCTGAAATTTTTTGGAAAGGTATCATCGACAGCCCATTGCAAAAATCTATGATGCGAAATGTGTTGTAACCCATAGCAACTAATTAGACTTCACCTATCATACATTTAGAGCAATCAGTAAAGTGCCTTTTCCCTTACTGAAAGGCAATTCTATGTGAAAGCACTCATTAAACCATCAATACTAAAGTAAACACTGCAGCTGTGCTAAAATCAGAAAGTTCACTGAATTGGTTTTAATGTAAGTTTTCTGAACCCATTTTCCACACACTGATATATCCTCACTTCCTGTTGAGTTTACAGGACAGGATTGAAAGGAAAAACACCCCAATAAGATAGAGAATGTAAAACACAGTGATTTTAACCCTCCCTGGTCTATCCAAAATGGAAAAAAAAAAGAAGTTTTGCCTTTAGATAAACCTTAAAGGAGGACTATTGGGAGAGTAAAATATACTCTTCACAATAGTTTTTAGATGGCGTGTGACTGATTACAAACCGCTGATCGCTCAGCTCATGCTTTCTTCCTGCAGGGATTTCCTCTTCCCCTCTCCATTCCTCCAGTGCCCATTGGAGGGACAGACAGGGGAGGGGATGGGCACAGTGGGCTCTGGCTCTAGAGAGACAGAGCCAGCTGTCAATCAGGCAGCGGGGTGGATCCCGACAATTTTATCTGGTGCTTTCCTTGCTGCAGCGCGGCCCTGCAATGTCAGCAAACAGCATGCTGTAGCCTGCTATTTGCTGATTTTAGGTCACAGAAGTACATTAGTAAATGTACTCCTGTGACCCAAAAGAGAGCTAAAGCCAAAATACTGGTTTGGCTTTAGTTCTCTTTGAAAATTCCACGGCTGGTTTGAATCTGATTGGGGGTCTGAGAATCCTCTTAATGCTGGCATTTTTCTTTTACATCACCATCATATGAGAGGCAAGAAGGCATTTCAGCATCACAAACAGGCGCATTCCAGGATCACTAGATTACGACTAAAGACACGAAGATGGACTGCTGCACCATAGCAATGCCTAGATGGAAACCTGAAGTACTGAGCAGGTAAGCTATGCTCCCAATATTCATCTCAAGGTTTTATATTTTATTTGGACTGGCATATCATTTTAAAATGTAAGCTCTACTCTTACAAAAACATGTTACAGTAAGGAAAGTCATTGAAGTGATCTCCTGATGTAACAAGTTGCTAGGGACAACACACACAACTTTCTTCCCTCCAGGTTTTTTAAATATGCATATTTAGCCTTAGACATCATTTTAATTCTCCATTCACAAACACATATTTCATATTGTGGCCAGGTGTGATAAAACAGCAAGATTTCAGAACAAATCATAAAAGAAATGTATAACCTACCAAATTTGCTGGTTTGGGGCACTCAGCAATCATAGGGCATCCTATCACATATGCTCGGCATGCTAGAACTTGCAGCAATTTGCTAATTAAACATGAGTTTCTACCAAGTCTGTCAACATCCACAATAACATAACAGTGTAATACAACATTTGCTCTGGGTGTAGCCTGTACACAGGAGCACTGAATGCAAGACACATCGAGTGTCTATGCTGCATCTGTTATATCCGTCAATGCTTTAACTGGCAGGACACCCACAGGCTAGTAGTTTAGGTTTATTTTTAATGTTTAGTTGAGTTTGGGTGGGTTGTGTACTCAACTGCATAAGGTATGTACAATAAGCATACAGTTGTATGTGACCCAAAGGAACCAACAGGCATAATTGGATGTTAACCTTATGTGGTTAAGGTTAAACTGGGAAACAATTTAATATCTGTAGGACCTTCCATGATATTTCTAGAAGCCTGGTCAGGCAACATATTTCTCAACAGAACAGCAATCAGGGGCTTTCCCCTGCCTGTCCCTAAGTCAGAACACCCAAGTTCACCCAAAGCAAATTTGATTATTCTACAAACATCATTTGGCAGCTGTATTGCGCATGAACCTCCAGTGCCATCTACTACATGTAGGTACCTTATGGTTAGTTACAGATGATCCATAATTTTCCATTTCTTGATGAGAAATCTGCTAAACCCTTGAGATTTCACAACACGTTTCAAAGATCATTGCTTAGCAGTTAACTCTTACTCCATCTGTCACAAATGATGCTTGACATTGACTGCATCACTTATCAGTGTTTTGCAATATTCAGGTGTACGTTTGCTTATTAAAGTTAAAGCTGAACTCCAGGCTACCCCTTCGCCACTCCTCACCTCCTCCAATGCCCCCTTTACTCACCTAAATCCAAGATCATGTGGCACTCCAGTTCAAAGTCTTCTCTCTTTTTTAGGGGTCTGTCATTAGGTGTCCATCACTGCCTATGTGATGTGTACACTCCCTCTCAGCCAATAGGTAGTAGACAGTGTCCAGCTTCTTTCAGGATCCACAGGAGAGTCTTCAGGTGATAAAGTTAGCATGAGGGATCAGCTGGAGTGGGTACATTTACAATGCTGAAATTCGGGTCTCTAGCTCTCTGAAATGGCACCAGAGAGGGACCCAAACAGTGGATTTAGGCGAGTATAAAACTATTTACAAGGTTAAAAAAAGAGACAAGCCCTGCTGAATGGGTTTCAGGGGGTGCGAGAGAGATTAAATAATGCCAGAAGATGGGCTTGACATATCTTTCGAGCAAACTCTCCACAGTAGCATTACATCTAAGGAATATAACTCACCACTAAAATGACATTGTAAAACTGTATGGTTGCAAAGACAGACCCAGTAAAGCTGCAGGGAATTGAACTTCTGATTCAATTGCTCAATCTTCTTCCTAACAAACACATAAGACTCACTGGCTAACATTCAATAACATGGAACAATAGTTAGGATTCAGAACATGAAGATTCATTATAGAGGCCCTTTTATTATTTCAGTTTATCCAATAGTATTTTCTTTTGAAAAAATCATTATAAAAAGGTTAACTGTTCCACAAGCTCCAAACAGACACATACAGTTCATGTATCATCAGCATATCAAGCACCAACAGGTCTGGATGTGCTTATTTTAACAAATGTTGAAATGACGTTATGGTGTGGTGAGCCTGGGAATATTTTCAGTGTCAGAGTATCCAATCCTCTGAACGTGACATTTCCTAATTGGTACAATGATACAGTTTTAAAAAGAAAGTTAGACAAACCAGAGCAAAATGGGGGAATATCTCCACTTCATCATTGTCTCTAAATATATTTTAATATCTCAGGCCCCGTTCCCACTGCGCGATATGCAAATCGCGCGTTTGTCGCGCGATTTGCATATTGCGCGACATCGCGAGATTTGCCGCGCGATGTCGCGTTCAAGCTTGCATTGAGCAAGCTTGAATCGCGGCTAAATCCGCTCAAAAAAGGGTCCTGCTGTAGCGACACACGACCCGCTACAGCAGGACCCTTTGCCCCATTGGATTGCATTGGAGCGCGATATCGCGCGGTAATTTGCCGCGATATCGCGGGAATTACCGCGCGATAAATCGCTCAATGTGAACGGGGTCTCAGTGGTGTTGATGTATTGAGTATACTGCAATAAACTGCAAGCCACTAAAGTTTTTATGCTTGAAGTGATCCAGATCCATTTGGATAGATGAGATTGAAAATCCTGTCACGTGTTTGAGGTCCTCATAGAACTTTTACTATCCCAGCAAAGGATCTTCAATTTTGGTTGAGGGGATAAACATCCAGATTTTTTACTTTTGGCCATAAACGTCAGGACAGTCATTGCGATTTTAATGTCTATGGTTAGCTTGACGTACATATAACCTCTAAACTGTATGATGAAAGATGCCAAAGTTTGATCTTACAACTATCACAGTGGATTAGTGGTTAGCACAAGTCAAGACACTATCCATAAGGAGTTTGCATGTTCTCCCTGTGCTTGCAAGGGTTTCCTCCCACACTCCAAAGACATGCTGGAAGGTTAATTGGCTCCTGTCTAAATTGGCTCCCTATGCATGCGAAATAGGGGCATTGGATTGTAAGCTCCTCAAGAGCAGGAACTGATGTGAATGTGCAGTATATAAAGCGCTGCATAAATTGTCAGCGCTATATAAAATTCCAATAATAAATAATATATTACATTTTACCAGTCAAACAGTCCAGTCCTGATTTCTCAAATCAGTTTTCTGTCACTGCTACAGTCATCCTAAATCCTGCAACTGTTTAAATTTTCCAGCATAGTGGTATGTTTTCAGCCTAGCAAGATTTTGAAGCTGTTGTTTGTGTTTCTTTCACAATGAGAGCAAAAATCATTATGCGAGAGATACTTACAAGGCAACTTTACTTTTAGAGATGTTCCCTTTACAGCTCTGCCTCTCCCACTCAGTAGAAGGTAAGTACTTACCTTTAGCCACACTTTGGAAACCTTCACTGTTCGACCCTTGCTTCCCTTTGCTTTAAAAAAGTCCAGAGACCGTGCCTACTAGGCACTGCATCCCGATTTATTCCTCTGGCTGGGTTGCTGCTGTTATGAATGGCTGTGCATTTCATTCCTCTGGCTGGGTTGCTACTGTTATGAATGGCTGTGCATTTCATGAGTGCAGACCCAGTTTTCAGAGCGCATTTGCGCTGTGCGTAGGGCCGGGCTGTGACTATTTCCAAGCAAATGCTGTGCAGCACCAACCAGGGTTGCACAGTGAGGCTAGGTTCAGATCTGAGCGATCCCGGGACCATGCGAACGTCGCGTGGCCCCATTGATTTCAAGTACAAGTACCTTTTTTTGCGACACACGACACAATGCTTTTTTGTTCAATTGCATGGGTTGAATTGCAGCGGGAAATGGCGCGATCTGCCCAGGACGACAGGGGTGCCATTAGAAAATAATGGCACCGCCAGCGCATTCGGTTGTGGTGGGCGACTCTGTGACTGTCCGGCAATCGTGCACAAAACCGCACAGTCAGGAATCACCCAGATGTGAACCTAGCCTAAAGATCTCATTAGCAGGGTTGAAGGTACGTACTTATCCATGTGGATAAAAATGAAGGGGTGGGGAAATATAAAGAAGAATTTCACCTTGGGGGGGAGGAGTCAGTTAAAAGAAAAAAAAAAACCTACCACACAATTATAAAGCACAGCTGTGCATTGTGCTCCTCTGGCTTTGGGAGTCATCGATCCCCTAAAAGTAAAGGTGATCTTTAAACTTTTGCTGTAGCAAACAATATCGGGAGTAACAAACTATATGTGTACATGCATAAACAGCAATTAAATTTTTTTTTAAACTAACCACTATTACCTATTTCTACTGATCTAAAAAGGCAGTAGGAAAAAGATCACAGTGATCATGGCTCTTTAAAAAGTTGAAGATCTGCCATATTTATCCTCAAGAACATGTAATTTGCACCAGAATGAGTGGAACTCTGAAAAAAAGGATATAAATAAATAAAAGAAAGCATCCATCTATTAAAGTTCACAGATCCTCATTTCCAGATTGTCCCTCCTCCTCCCCTGGCTGTGTCTCAAGTTACAGCCTTGTACAATCCAAGTCTAAATAATATTCACCATGATAAATGACACCATAACTCCGATATCCACAATCAATCTTAGCTTTAAAGATACATCCATCTTCAATAATGTTGATGGGGATTCTGTAAAATGGGAAACGTGACTATTTTGCCGACCTCCGAAAACAGTGGGGGGAAGGAATCTCTGAGTGATGGCTGTCAGCCCACATCTGGCAGCAAAAAACATAAATTAGCTGTATGCAGACAAAATGAAAAGGGACCAGCCCTGACTAGAAAACTGACTCTCTCCAGCCAGGGCTAATTTACAAAAGGTCTTTCTGGAAGGTTTTTAAGACTTCAGTCTCCAAATGTAGTTTTTTTTTTCTTTCGTATTCGCTAGCGAAAGATATACAAGTCAGTTGACTCTTTGGTTGCCAGAAGCTTCAGCATTATTTATTCCAGTATGATTCTTACTCTTATGCTTACCATGTGTCAGTTATTCTCCTTACTATTTCAGCTTTCCCCTAGCCACTAACATGTCAATCCATTTTGCAATGTCAAGATCAAAGTTAAAGGCCTACACTGCCAGCGGATATTTCACTTGCGTGTGGTTCCTGACAAGTTCAGTGACCATGCTGTATTCTTAGATCGATCGGGGACTGTATGGGTGATATCAAAATTGGCTCAAATATTTTTAGATTCCTGCAGAATCTGACACAATTTGAGCTGTGGATGGCCATGTCGTCACCAGCCAACTTGGCAAAAGTCAACTGTTCAATCGCCTTTTTTAAAGGAGCCTGGTGGAAAATTGCCAGCCGAACAACACTGCATCCAATCAGGTGCCATGGTTCCCACTAGCGGAATAGTCAGCAGGGGAGACCACACTGTTTAGTATGGATGGAGGTATCTATTCTGTTTAACATGAGTGGAGGAATCTATTAGATTTGTGTGAAGTTAAGCTGGCCATACACACAAATAATTCTCTTGTGCAGAGAATTCTTTGTGTGAATGGCCAGTTTAACTCCCAATTCTGCCCAACTGCCACAGCCATTACAAGGTCAAATCATGGAGTCCGTTCATGAAATGTCCATGATGTAAAACAATCCTTGACTTAAGAGTGTGGACTCTCACAGGACGTCTTTTTTATGACAGGGCATGGACAAAGACCATTGTTGGGACATCTCATCACTGGAGGCTACAAGAGAGGTATAAAGTCAATCAGTGCTTCAAACTGCTATTGCCCACCTAAAGCTGAATTGTAAGTTTTCTGGGGAGTTTGCCTATAATTAGTTGGTATTCAGAGTCAGATATAAATAGCACAAAATAATAGAAACATATTCCTGGCGTCACAAAAATGCTTAATGCATTCTCCTTCGCGTCAGCACTGCACACAAAACTGCTGCCTCCATTGTATAGTGGTGACAAGTACACTTTAACGGTATAGACAGTGGTGTATCTTGGTTTTGTGCTGCCCTAGGCAAGACTAAACCCGAGCACCCCCCCATCCCTAATCTAAACTACTCCCACCCCTTCCTGTTTAAGACATTTTGCATAACCTGTCAGTTGCGGGATACAGCGCGCACGGTGTATCTAGATCCTGACAGGTTGCGCTATCAACGTAGCGTGACGCTCTGGTTCTACCTTTGCAATAGCCGCCTCCTCCATTCCTGGCTTGATGGGCTCCCTAGTTCTGCAGCTGCAACACCGATCTTCTGCCTTCATATGCTGGGCCCTCTAATTCTGCCTTGGCCGCTGGGCTCTGTACCCTCCCCCTGCTCTAGAGACATAACCCTGAATGGAGTTTATAGGCTGCACTTCCTCAGACTCACCACCACGGAGGTGTCGATGAGCACGATGAACATCTGGATCTCAGCCCTGGGGATCCTGCGGAAGCTTCTCCGCTGCCTGAAGTCAGAAATGTGGGTGCCGGTTTCCTATGGAGGTCCGAACTGCCAGTGCATCTGGACGAAGGTCACACACATCAATACATTGCACAGCACATTGACCAGGAAGAGGAAGGAGCTGCAGCATACATGTAGGAGTAGGCGGTATAGGTGGACACGTTGATCCCCAGTCAAAGAAGCACCAGGTCCAGGAGTACTGGCAGTAATTTATGAATAATTTATAATATAATTTTTCTTTTTTTCTCACCTAATTGGTTTGGGGGGCAGTATTTTTTGGCGCCCCCTGGAAAGTGCCGCCCTAGGCAAATGCCTAGTTTGCCTTGCAGTAGATACACCCCTGGCTATAGACACAAATTAAACAAGGATCATGTTATCACTGACCATTTTCCTATAAAGATTTCAGGATTGTTTGCCTACTTACCACTTGAAAGTTACTGGTGGATTTTTAAAAATGTGCTAATCTTTAAATATTATATATTAATACAACAATTGGACATACAGGTGAAACTCGAATAATTAGAATATCGTGCAAAAGTAATTGCAGTAAGTGCTGCAAAAGGGGCCCAAACCAAGTACTGAGTACATATGCATGCTTGTACTTTTCAGAGGTCTGATATTGTTCTATGTACAATCCTTGTTTTATTGATTGCATGTAATATTCTACTTTTTTGAGGTTGTGGATTTGGGGTTGTTGGAGTTTTCATGAGCTGTAAGCCATAATCATCACAATTATGACAAATCACAGCTTGAACTATCTTGCTTTGCATGTAATGAGTCTCTCTCATATATTAGTTTCACCTTTTAAGTTGCATTAGTGAAATAAATGAACTTTGCACGATATTCTAATTATTCGAGTTTCACCTATATGTATCTTCATAAATAATCCTCAGCCTCGTGATGTCACTTATCAAATCTAGGTTTGAAAATCATTTTAGGAACCCAGGGGTTGCCATACGAAACAGCATTTTTTTCCCCCTTTACAACCATTTTCATGCACGAAGCCTCACAGGGTTTAAAAAGTAAAAATTATTTATGGGGTTGTACATGTTTACTACTCATCTACGGGATGTAATTGAAGGTCTGAATGCAAATAATCATTTGCATTTATGAATAACCATTTTTTACTTTTCCAGCCATCTTGTCTTCTACTAGTTGTGATAGATTTTTATGTCCTCAGCTGGAAAATGTATTTATTTTGGTGGAATGGATAGGAAGGAAGCAGATCAATGTTGCCATCAACTGCTGCTGTATATTTAAGAGAGAGAATTACTTTCCGCAGTGCAGTACAAATGAGAGGTACCGTATATAATGCTCTTAGCATCCTCATTTTGCAGTATGTACATGATGACATTTGCTCATCCATAGTACTTAAAAGTTAAAGCTGCCGCAGTTGTTGACTTTCTGAACGTTTGCTCATTCTGCTTGCTTGGCCGTGGATACTTAAAAGATTTATTCCATATTTTTTCAGTGATAAATTCATAAACCATCCCTAACATATAGTATTGATCTTTTGCAGAATATTAGCATCCGTATTCTTTGTTTCCATGATGGAACTCAATAACCAGAAAAACGCAGCACCACACAGCACAAATACACACCGGGGCTATTAACGATGGACGTATATGATATTTTTAAGCTTTTTCCAGAGGCACACCTAAAATACACAGACCTCTGCTGCAGGATGTATAATGCTGCCCCATCATATCTCAAACAAAAAAACCTATCTGTGCTGTCTAGCTTGTGAGGAGCTCATTTTAAATAGAAATTTCACCATTTCCACATTCGTTACTTTGATAAACCTATTAGAGCCTCAAACAGCAAATAAGAAAGGAAAAAGGAAAAGGAATGTGGCTGCTGTATTCTGTACGGCTTGTGATGGGAGCAAACAGCTAATATATGGAAGCACCAGTAATGACCTGATGGGTCCTGGAGCTAAGCTGGCCATATACTGGTAGATTTTGTATGAAAAACTAAAAGGTGGGCTGCTCTGATGGGGTAAGGCTTTTTAGTATCAAAGTATGTCTGCCATCTCTGGCTTTCTCCTCATTGGTATTGGCAAATGAGACAGCCAATTACAGTGATGGGTCAAGGAATGTAGGGGAGGGGGAAAGGAATGGACAAGCTTTAATACCAGCAAGTATGGGAGCTGTACCCAATCAGAATGGCATGTCTTTTGAACACAGCGGGGGTGACTGAAAGCTGCTCAGGCTGGGAGAGGAAAAACGAGAACAATGAGCCAGTCACATGCTATGCAGTGCTCATGGGCTAAAAGGAGACATACTGATGGGGGAGAGAGCAGAGTGACAGAGAGATGAGCTTATCGGTTTGCTGCTTATTGGTTGGGGGGAGGAACGAGACCTGTAAGGGCTAATTAACTGCAGCAGAGAAAATGTAGGTCTCCTGCCTTGTCAGACAGGGCAGTGGTGTGGGTCAGAGCTGTTTAAAGGTGGCTATACACTTTACAACCATCGCAAGACCTTAGTCTTGCGATGGTTGTAAAGTAATTTAAAAAACGTACGATCTGCCCACCTTGGACAGGCAGATCGTACTCTCGATCATCGCAAGCCTGCCCCCCTGAGGGGCGGGCTTCAGATGACCGCAAGGCTGAACGGGCAGTGTGCGCGTGCGCACACCGGCCCGTTCGGCATTTGTCTCCCGAGCACCGTTCAAACCAGCCGAAAATCGAACGATTTTCGGCTGGTTTTCTAGCATGCTCCTTAGACAAAAGACGTGCGACTGTACAGTAGAAACGGTCGCATGTCTTCGTTCACACTGCTCGATTCTCGTACGATCGTGGGATTTCCCGCGATTCTCGTACGAGAATCGAGCAGTGTATGGGCACCTTAAATCTCAGGAGTAGATGGACAGCTAAGAAAAACCTTTGGCAGGTAAAACAGCTAATGTGTGTGTATATGTGTGTTTGTTTAGCTTTTTGCTTGGAGTTTAGCTTCTAAGCATGTGTCCTATAATTAATAAGGATTATAACCTCTAAGAATTTTGCAAAGAACAGAAAGAAACCAATGTTCATCTTTACGTAGTTTAGTGTGGCCCTAGTAATAAAAAAAGCTTTGTGTGATTGGGTACATGTAAGGTGAATATACAGTTGTTACAAAAGATGTTGCAATGTTGATGCAATGAAGTAATGTTCAGTTATGAAATCCCTAGATTCATTAAGATGCATGACTGGTAAATAATATTAGCAACACAAGAATGGTAACTACAAAATGTTATCTATTAACCATTTCTCTTACATACTATTATGTTAGCCAACCAACTAACCCCATCTCTCAAATCACGAACTCTGTAAACAAACACCTCTTCTCTCACTGCTTATAGAAACAGCCCTTAAATTTTCAAAAAGTCTCAATAATTATTTTAATTAACCCCCAGCAATGGAGAGGTTAAGTGGTAGAATAGACACACAATTTTAATCAGTTCTTGAACACTCTACTACACTCTAGTGCTCATATTCTAAATTGCCTTCTAAATGCTTACTTTCATTCACACAGTTCACTAAGATACTTTAACACTTTCCACCCAGAACTTCATCTTGTGTTTCCATAATATGGATTTATATTGTCCTCAAGAGACCATGAAAGAGAAGTCTTTGATATCTGGAAAATTCTATAAGAGGCATTTGCATATTCTCAAGCTCCATGCACAAAACTGCAATTTTGTAGTAATGGCTTTCACTGCTGATGAGTGCCAAGGCGGAATTTATTAAAACTTGCAGGCTGGGAATAAATGAGACAAACATGCCTTCCCACGGCCTGACTTTGTCTCCCTGGTCCAGCCAACGAAAACCACCTGAGCTCACTAATTCGCCTGTTGGGTAACAGAGCAACTCGACTGACAAAGACAGATAACCTGCCCAGATAGAGCAACATAAAGGTATTCCTACGTCACAGCAGTAGAATCAAGTAATATGTTCGTTAACAACAAAAGGCTTAAAATGGCAAATTTGAAAGTGCTGCATCAATGTCAGAAGATGGTAATGAAGGTGCATATACCACAGCAATTATTAGGGAGGACATTAGAGATAGATAGATAGATAGATAGATAGATAGATAGATAGATAGATAGATAGATAGATAGATAGAATTTAAGATTTTTTTTAACTTTAATTCTGTTGGAAACATCATAGAGAGCCATTATATCCTAATAGATCTATAGATACATAAATATTTTTTTTCAAGTTTAATGGTATGGAAACATCATAGAGAGCCGTTATATGTGGATAGATTGATATACAGAAATATAAATATTTTTTTTGTAACTTTATTTCTATGGAAACAACATAGAGAGCCATTATATCTGGATAGATAGATAGATAGATAGATAGATAGATAGATAGATAGATAGATAGATAGATAGATAGATAGATAGATAGATAGATAGATAGATAGATAGATAGATAGATAGATAGAATTTTTTTTTCAACTTCATTTCTGCAGAACCATCTTAGAGAGCCAGTATATATGAATGGATAAGTCAAAGTTAAATATTGCTGAATGCCAAGTTTAAAGATCTCAACAGCAGAGTAAATAGGCCAGATAGTTCCCTCCCAACCACAGGGAGAAGTCTTCACTATATATATACACACATTTTAGGAAAAATGCAGGATGGCCTACCAGTCTTAAGTTTTGTCTGACACTTTTCCATCTTTCTACAGCACATGTAATGTATGTATTTTAGAGTGATAAAAATCATTAAATACGTATGTGTGCTAGACTGGACTTTGTTCTATCAGACTCCTAGAGAATTCTTTAATATGGATGCTGCTGCATGCCAAAAGGCGATATGACATTATTGCTACAGCTTATGGTGTATTCACAGATCTATGTGTCGTACATAAGAACGATCATTTAGGCTTCATTCTCACATTAGTAGCTTTCCTCAGCATGTAGAAGCAAGTAAAAAAGGTTATTACTACTTCTCAGCTTTTATGTGTTCTAGTACTTAAGTTTACATGCATTACCACATGTCAACACCACTTTACTTGCATGGGTTTGTATGCAGTTACATCATTTAGCATCAGTTGATATGCATGTCTGCCAAAAGAAAAAAACTAAAAAAATTCATGTGTGTGTTTCCAGCTCAGGTGAAGGTGTTGCACAAAGAAGCATGGAGTTTGTTAATCATGTGAATTCCACCATTCCACTTCACCTGCCACATGCTGTCCATTGACTTAAGATGGCCATGAACCTATAGATTATATGCAGATTTTCTATGGTCAGATGGGAAAAGTGCAACAGATTCCTCCATCTACGCTAAACTGTGTGGATGGAGGAATCTCCCACTGGGCCAAGCTTCAGTATCTTGCCAGTCAGCCCCGCTGGCTCTCAAAATACCTGAACAATCTGATTGGATGCAGGCATTGTTCAGGTATTTTGAGAGCCAGCGGGGCCCGACAAGCAAGATACTGAAGCTTGGCGCAGTGGGAGATTGCTCCATCAACACAGTTTAGCATAGATGGAGGAATCTGTTGCACCTTTTCCATCTGACCATCGAAAATCTGCTGATAATCTATAGGTGTATGACCAGCGTTAAACTGCTGGAATCAAGGCAACAGCATCGCAGCCACAACTAATTCTTCGAAGACAGGTTTTCTTTACTACTACATATATTTTCTTATGTGAATGAGACTTTACAAACAACAAGAGTCTCATCTGCATGTTCATTGGCGAGCTTTATTAGGGATCTTCACTCTAAAATAAATTTTTGTGGCATCATTATCCTCCCCCTTCATGTATTAAAAAAAGTTGAGAATTCCTTATTTTTATTTACTTTTTTGTTTTCTTTTCTGTTGGCCTTCCCACCATTCTCGCCTTGGCCAAAATTATATTTAATTCTCCTCCTGCAGGCTCTTGGAATACCGAGGTTGCACGAGGAGAATCTGCTCCATTCATATAAAAACAGACCCAGGCAAATCTCCCACATGCGCAGAGATTTGGCGTCGTGTCTATTTACATATTGATCTGTAAATGGTGGAAAATAACACTTTCTGGAAATATGATGTTTGTTTCCCAGGAGACTACTATCCTCCATTGATAAGGTGCCCATCCACCTTGCTGTTATCGTTCGATTTCCGAACGAAATCGTTTTTTTTGCACGATAATCGGCCAGTTGATGGGAAGTCAACAATCACAATTATTGTACAAGTGGCCAAATTTCGTCTATCGAGCAGGCTAGAAAACCTTTTTCGAATCGTACAAAAAAAAAAATTGATGGATTAGCTGCGTTTTCGTACGAAAACAAAAATCGCAACATGAACACTGCACATGTGCAAATGAAAATCCGTTCTGTCGATCAACAAAATTCAGTCAGTAATCTGGATCTGTTGGACACATAATGGTGTTATTACAAAACAACAAGAGCACCAAAGATAAAGTTGATTAGAGAGGGTACATTCCTCTTTAACCTACTCTTACTGATTACATCCATGTTATGTACATCATTTTCTCAGCAGGAAGAATGCGTTAACTTTGTAGCTCACTGGCAGGATATTACATGCAGCAACATTATTCCAGGTAACATTTGTGCACAAAAGCGTACTCATGGAAGAAAAAGGTAAAAAAAAAAAAAAAGAGCTGGTGTGACAGAACACTGACAGACAAACCTTCCTGCTCTTAGAACACAGCAAGCTATTCACAAGATACTTTCTGAAAGACGGTTTGTCAGATGAAACGCTCATCTTACATCAGTTTTTTGTTTTCATGGATCTCATGACCTTTATTAAAGATTCTCCCGATGATGCAAAGGGTTAATGATGTGAATGTTGAGGAACTTACAGTAACACTGTGAAGACAGAAACATCACAGGCTTTCCTGGCAAGAGGCTCGCAGAGGGTAGGAGGGGACTGCAAAATGAACTCTCTCAGGCTTTGTCGTGTATGTTTCCCAAGGCCTGCCCTGGCCCCTTTGATAAATGACACATGTCATTCTGTCACTGGCTGACACTGCAGCTGGGAGGGCTGATGATGTATGACTCGACTGAAAAGGAAATCAACTTTTTTGGCACCCACCACGTCTGTACCCTGTGTAAGGATTCGGTTACTTAAATAAGTAAAGATAAACGTAGCATTGGAAGAAAAAAAAAAAAAAAAAGAGGCAGTGAACGACAGCTTACTCTTAACATAAATTAGCTGGATAATGGTGAAATGTGCTAGCCTGTGATAAATAAAAGCAACATTAGTCAATTATTAATCACACTCCAACTTGTAGCGAAGGCCCATGAGTTAAATCAGAGGCCAGAGCTGCCTTGCAAACAGATAAGACAGGACATGATAGATGTCTCACATAGTATAATCAGGGTGGAATCACAGGCCTAGTCAAGCATAACTAAAAGACACGTGCAGAAGGTTCTGGAAACAGATTCATATTTCTGCTTTTCTGCTAGACTGAAATGATTTCATCTTTTTCATATAGCCCTGATAGGTATGGTGGGACTAAAGCAAAGATACTGGGGACAGCAGAGTATTTATTTTTCCTTCTTTGCTTCACGATTTATAATCTAATATCAAATTTATTTTACAGAAAGGTTACATCTACTATATGTGGAAAGCAGAGATTTCATTGCTTCGGATGACATAACCTAACAGTGGTTAGGTCAGTGAACCGCTAGCAGCGGAAGAGTGACATCTTGCTGGTTCTGACACTTAAAGGATAAGTGCACCTTTCCTTTAGGGCCCTTTAGGCCTTATTCACATGAGAAAAGGCCGGCACGTACAGCTCCGTGCACGGCCGTATCGTGCAGCTCCCGGGAAGGGAAGGACAGGGGCTGCGTGTGATTAGTATGCTGCGCCTGTCCTTCTCTATGGGAGTACGCGGCCATATGCCGCCCTACGCTCATCCCAAGTGCAGGTCCGTAGGGGTGCCCCGGCTCGGACGCAGACAGGATCCATCCTGTCAGCGTGTGAGCATGGTCGCCCGCACGGACGTGCAGGGTGGGTGAGCATAGGGCGGCATGCGTACTAATCATACACAGCACCTGTCCTTCCTGGGAGCTGCCCAATACAGCCATGCACGCAGCACAGAGCTGTACGTGCCGGCCTTTTCTTGTGTGAATGAAGCCTTAGGGTGAAGCCACCGCTCCCTCCATCCCCTTGCACAGATGAATACTTACTGAGCTCCAATGGGTCTGGCCTCCTGCGGCGGATGTTTTCTCCTTTTGTCTGCACCTGCGCAGTGCATTCCCATTGACTTTTAAGAGGCTTGCCTGTCAGCCAGGAGCCGAAAGTAGATGAGCCCCATAGAAGTCAAAGTGGATGTACTATGCGAGTGTGGCTAGAAGATGTAGACATTCCTGCAGGATGTAAACAATCAACAGAGGCCGGCCCCATTCATCTGTGCATGGGAACATAGCAGTGATGTCCCCTTAAAAGGGGCCTAAAGGATAAGTGCACTTTGCTTTAAAAGGCACTTATCCTTTAACGTACAATGCAAAAGGAATAAGTGACTAGTCTCTTAGGGGTCATTCACCCCAGCTGCTGTGCCTGGTAATTTCCCGTACAGGATCAACACCAGTCACAGCAAGGGCACACAGAAAACAAAATGCTTTCTATGTGCCCCATTCACACAGGGTGTGAGGTGTGGTAAAGTGCAAACATGTTGGGAGGCAATAAAGTTTTTTGAAAAAGTAAAGAGTGTCTTCTGTTGTAGCAACACAAGGCACCACTATACACTGTTGCCACACAGCAGGCCTATGCTAAAATAGCAAATATAGTTTGCGGCTAGAGTGAACCAAACCTAAAAGTCCATCTCCAGGCAAAAATCAACCTCCTCCTATCACCCTCTAACACATTCTGAAGTTTTTCACTCTCTTTTTTTTTTTTAATACCTCGTGGAGGGTTTAATACTCACCTAAATCTACTGGTTTCTAGTGGCATTTTTGTGGGAGCAGTACTGGAGATGTGCCCACGCCGGTTGGTCTCTGATGGTCCCCTAGCACAGATATCATCGCATGACGACTCTCTGCTGAATCCTAAGAGGACAGCCAAAAGGAATTGTCTATGTCATGTAGACAATGACGTGGACATTGGAAGAAGGTCCCCACCTCCTGTGCACAGAAGAAGAGGGAAGTCTGGGGACCTGAACATCATTGTTTGATTAAAAAGCTTGTCACACACTTTACAATCTGTTTGTACAATTTCTACCAACAAGTATGTAGTGTAAGGGCCTGCCTAATTGGATAAAAAATGATTGTATGGGTCCTCATATTACATCGTTTTGGTAGCTCTAAAGCTGACTGTACAGTCATATTGTGTATGGTGAGCCTAAGCTTTACCATGTGGCCATTTTTAGTGATCGCGGTAGATCACAGGTGCAACGCCCTGTCTTCTGCAGACAGTTCCTCCTGTCCATGACCACACCGAGGTATACACATGCAGTAACATGGACGGGAGGCAGAGTTAATGGACTACAAGTGTGACGACGTCACCACACTTGCATTCCTTTGAAACTACAAGCCCCTGTGCCATGATGGCAGACGGAACTTGTAGTTCCTCCATCCTGTGGATGGATGACGAGACTGTGCGGACAGAGCCATGCACATCAGCACGATTCTCAAATGAAAACAGCAGCCTGCGGGCAAAAGAACCCCACGATTCAGGTAAGTGGTGGGGAGCGGAGTTGGGGGGTTGCAATTAACCTAAATACGGATGTAACATGAAACATGGTCAGAAAGGAGAACTTAGCCTTTAAGTAAACAGACATTTATCAAAACTGGGAATGAACATGAACCTAGACATGAAGGGGAAAATCCAAGCAGTTTAAAAAAATTAACCCTTGCAGTGGGGTTACCCCCACACTGCAAGGGTTAAGTGCTCATTTTCGTCTAGACTGTACAATAAAAAAAGATATACACCTGCAGCAGCAACTGTTCAGCTCTCTCCCCTTCCACTCCAGCTGTGGAACGTCCTTCGGCATTCTCACATATAATACAAGTCAATGCACTTGTATTACACACAATGACGTTAGCAGGACTTAGCCTGCCAGAACCCAAGGGGAAAAGAAACCTCCAGGGACCAGTCTTGAGTCAGGCAGAGACTTAGGATTGAGCAGGTATATTTATATATTTTACATTTATTTTAGACCCTAGACCAAAACAAGCACTTAACCATTGCAGCGCGGGGGTTGCCAAACTGCAAGGGTTATTTTTTAACTGCCCAGAGTTCTTTAAAGCTGAACTCCAGGCACCATTTATTCCACTACTGTATATATACTTTCCTTTACTCATCTATTAAACATGTTCACTGGCATAAGTACATAAACCTGTGTCGATATCAGCCACCTATAACCCCCTGCACAGCAGCAATTAGACAGGCAAAGGGAGAGGAAGCAGTGGGAGCCAGCCAGAGCTCATGTTAGGTCCTCAGCATACATGCTGAAATGACTTGTGGACGAACACATCTGGGCGCAGACTGTTTGCGTCCAGGTGCCATCGTCTGCAGGTAATCGAAGCGTGTGTGATTTCATGTCAGCGGCTTGCAAACATCTGCAAGGGGTGGCGGCCGTCATTGTATTGTACAGTGCCTCCCGTCTGCAACTGATCGCATGAATCTCGTGTAAGAATGTGCGAGGCTCATGCGTGGAAGAAGGTTGAGAACAGTTCTCAGGTATGTGCTGCTACTCCTTCATTGTCCAGTTATAAACTGGGGTAGATCCCAGACCAAACTGGATAATCACTAAAGTGAGAGTGACACTAAACTCAGAATTAAAGTAATATTAAGGTCTGGGCGTTTTTTACCTTAATGCATTCTCTGCATTAGGGTAAAAACGGCCCAGCACCTTTTTTCTACCCCAGTCCCCCCCACACTTACCTGTCAGCTGCGCTCGTCCCCGCTGCCGGTCCCAAAGCGATACTCCGTACCCTGAACTTCTGGGTTGTGGGGGAGGATACTGATGGCAGGGGCTCCTTCTGCCATCAAAGAGGGAAGGGGCGTGGCCTGCGACAGGGCTGTGTGTGTCTATGGACGCACACAGCCACGAGCACGCACGGGTGCCTCCATTAGAACGATGGTGGCACACGTGCAGGGGGCGGGGGAAGAGCATGGCGGGGGACACTAGAAAACGAGGAAAGAAGTACTTTTAAAGAAAAAACGCAACATCATCCAGCAAAGGAAGGTTTTCTTAAAGAACAAATTAAAAAAATTATTTGGCTTTAATATCACTTTAAATCTTAAAAATGCGTTCAAGTACCCAAACTATTAACAAACATGTATCTTATGTGTATCACTCGGCTGAAGATCATCTCTGAACTCGACACGGTCCTTCCTTCTGGAGGATGGCTACTTTTTGCTTGGAGCGGTGGCTTTTTTACATTGTAAATAGGGATCATGGGAAACAAAAGTAGCCATCCTCCAGAAGGAAGGACAGTGTCAGCACCAATTCAGAGATGATTTGAGGATCTACAGCTGAATGATACACAAATAAGAGATACATTTTTTATTAATAGTTAGGGTACTTGAATGCATTTATAAAATGTAACCCCTGAGTTTAGGGTCACTTTAAGTGCAGTATAGCCTACAGGCAGATCCAGGACCTGCTTGTGCTGCCTGGAAAGGAGATCAGCGTCCCAAACTGGATGAGGAACACCTTGTCAGATAGACCAGTTTACACACGTTTTAAAAATTGTATATTTAGCGATTTTCCTGACATTCAGATTAATGAATTTGTGTTAAACTAAATCAGTTTATATTTGGAGGCACATTCTAAGCATTATCTAATAATGTAATATTAACTACTATTTCAGCATTTTGCTTTATGCCTATAAATAATCACCACACATTACAATCTGATCATACAATCTCTGTACAATCAACTTTAGATCTACCAAAACTCTTATTCAAAGATATATCTAGTCTATCAATGTGTATGCAATCATAGAGGCACTTGTACTACAGTTATTGGTAGATCTAAAGGAGATTGCACAATCGGACTGTAACATGTGTTGTGTAACATTAACACAATTGATCTGGGAAATATAAACAAACCTAATACTTCCCAGATCAAGCTCTCCTGAGTTTAAATGTGCATGCATTTAAACAAATATAGATGTATAAACCAGGTTAGACAGCTCCTGGCACATATTTTTGCTTGTACAGTAAACACAGGTAGACTGTAGGCACCTAGACACTGCTGAACATCTAGGTGTGCATGGAGTCACAGCAAATCATTACATGCTTCCAGATGCATGTATTTTAAAGTCTGGGTGCATGGGGCCTCACCAGTTACTGCTAGACTAGTTTTTCCCATTTCAGCGGAGACCAAACTAAGCTATACAATTAAAGGAAACCTTTGCGGAGTGATATATTGAGGATGCTGACCCCCTCCTGAAAATGCTAGTTGCCTGGATAGCCGTGCCTTCAATCATTTGAGACACTCAACTGGATCAATAATGAAGCAAGATGTCAGCAGCACACTGGAGAGACGGGTCAAACAAATGTCTTTTATTGATGCATTTTGTGACGTTATCACTATGACAATATGTGTTAAAAAAGACATTTGCTCTACCAATCTCTCCGGTGTGCTGCTGACATCTTGCTTTTATTTTGATCGCGGTGATGCCATCCGCAGTCATTTCAGCACCCATCTTTAAAGGGTTTTTGGTAAGGAGTGTAGTAGGATACCCTTTGGATCAAGCACACAAATCTGAAAGGTCAGTTTGAATCTAGAAATCCTAATCTGCATACTTGTTCTGAGTCTAAAAGCAAACCAATTAAAGGCTAATGGATCACAAAGACCACCAGGAAACTGGCATTTTTATAAGAGGAAATGTATTGCAGCCTTTCTCAGTACAAGAAAAGAAAGAAAGAAATCTGACTTTGTGAATATTGGGAAGTAATATATTTAGTTATGACTCAGGATGTAAGTGTGACACCATTGGATCACCTCGGGATCATTTGTTACTAGATAGAATGATTCTGTAATCCAGAAAAAGCCACAACACTTTCAGAAATGCCAAGGCTGCTCAGCCCGCCCTTGCTGCATGAAAATATCGTTTTGTGTACGTTAATAGATTTGTTTCGGATTTGAGTTATGTGAAAACATTCTATGGCAGAAAAATACATTTTTGATAAAGAAAGAAATAATAATAAAAAAAATGCCTTCTCTGTGAGGCCTATGAAGTTTTCCTTTAGAGGAAGCTTTAGAAAACTGACTTTACTGTCATCTCATATCATAAAAATAAATAACCAAATAAGCCCAGTATTGCAAATTTACAGCACAAAATGTGTGCACATAAAATACTTGATTTTCAGCCATACACCAGCCATTATAGCTGTACTGAACCTGGATAACCCAGGCTGACATCGGCATAAGATTTGTTGTAAAATGCACTCTTTTCACGCACCCATACACAAAGCACATTCCTTCACATCATCATAAAACACAATTTACTAGACTATGCACACCAAAATATACAGACTAAGTACTAACACGCATTTAAGACCCATACACATTCCCACAAAAGTCAGCAGAGATTTGTGCTCTTAACCAATGAGGTAATCTACCTTTAAGGTGATTGCATGAGATTGCATGTTGCAATGTGAGGTGAGCTGTGGTGCCATTATTTCTTAGTGGCACCCCAACACACTTAGCTATTGCATGTGTGTAGAATTGCACCACAATGCACTATGGTGCAGTGCATATGTTGTGGTTTAATGCAATTTTTTAAAAAAGGTGCTTCTTGAGGTGCGATTTAGCTGCAACATGCAGCCCATTCAAGTGAAGGCCAACACACCTTGCAGTGCACTTGCAAAGCAGATATCTAAATGGGGGCTCAAGTATCTCTCTGGCATAGGTCCTTACATTGTCCCCAAGTTTCAGGTGCCCCGTTTCCTTGAACAACTCATATCCACACAGAATCCTCTTGTCTTGAATTGTATTGTAACTGTACTGTCTTTTATTTTGTTATCGCACTTAAGGGTTCTACCACATTGCAATAGGCAGACACACACTAGGGTGGCTTTTAGGAGGAAACCAATCAAACATGCCGAGAGCAAAGTCCATGCAGCCCTTTTGGAAGCAAAAGAAAAAAAAATGATAATCACTTGAGCCCCTTGTCATTCTTATCCCAAATGAGTGAACTAAAAAGAAAATGACACCGTTGGTTCATAACTGTCCCTTTATAAAATGAATGTCTGCTTATTCATGGCATTTGAAGCAGATGTAAATGACTGATCAGCTATGAAGGGTTGAAGGGGACATGTAACCTACATGTCTAGCTTCAGAGACTGTAAAACATAACTTTTATTTCAACGTCATTAAAATATCACTAGAAGACTATCAATTATAAAATAAACTTAGAGTGATATTTTAACAGACTGAAAATAAAATAGTTTACATGTACATTTTAGATGCAAAGGATAAGGCAATATCCTTAAACAGAGGCATTCCATCCCTTTTCAGAAAGCTACTGTACATAGGTTTCAATGATTAGTAATGAATTCAAAAGGAAGCCATATTGGTTTTGGGTGAATTTTATTTTCTTAAGTTTAGATTTTATTTCCTATTTATTGATATAAAATCTTTATTTTCCAGAGAAGCATTTAATAGAGCTTAAACCTTAGGCCAATGCTTTGTAGAACATTATGAAGAAGTACCTAAAAAGAGTGCATAGCAGTTGTTTATCCCTTTAAAGTGTCTATAGGGTTGATTCACTAAAGGCAATTAGGCCGTTCACTTTGCAAGGGAACTTTCCCTTAGCTTAGTGAATGCAGTGAAGCTCTGCCTATGTCCAGCATCCAACTATGTGCATGCAACATACTTTGTTTTTCTTATATTATTTTCCTTGCTCATGATTGGGTATTCTTTGCAAAGAAAATGTTCACCTTATTTCCTAAGCTAAGAGAAAATTCTCTTGCAAATATCATTGCAAAGTGAACCATATTTTTGTCTTTAGTAAATCAACCCCAATGTCTCTTATGGAAATTCTGTATGAAGCCATATAGAGCATGGAGAGAGAGGGGGATGAGTCACTCCTCTAAATCATTCAGCTGTGTACAAAATCTAAGCTTCAGCTATTCTTTGTTCAGAAAAAGTAGGTATTGCAATATTTCATGTGGACTAAAACATGAAAGTGATGAGCCAGAAGAGCTAGATGTTTCAACCCCACGGATTGGAAATGCTGTAGAACGTCACTCTCCAGTTACAGAGCAACAGTCAGCGAGGGAGCTACACCATAAAGCAGGTAAGTATTTCTCTTTTGTGTAATAGTACAACTTGCCAGCAAAGGATTGCCAGTGTATCATAATTCTTACAGGAAAAACAAATACTCACCTGCTTCCACAATGTCACCCCTTTGCTGGTTAGATGAGCAAGATGTTGCTTCATCATTGTGGAGTGACACTCTGCAGCATTTTCACCACCGAGGGGGCAAGGCCAGGATCATCTGGCCAGTGAGGGAGCAACTTATGCTCGCACTTTTTAGTGATCCTGAGGCCCTGTTCACACCAGGGCGGTTGCTGATCAGCGCAGTTTTTAAAAAGGGCGGTTTTGGGTGTGTTTAATTGCATTTCAGAGCTGAAACACAATTAAAAATGCCCCAAACCGCACTGAACATTGAACGCAGTATGGAATCCACACTGATCAGTGAGGCAAAAAAGGGTCAGGGAGTAATTCAGGCAGGAAGCGGTTCGAATCGCAAGTAGCTGCACGGTCACATGAATGGTCCTCAAAGCAATTTATGGGATCGTTCATGTGGGCGGATCCGTGTGGACGAACTGCCCTGGTGTGAACGGTGCCTGATAATGGATTACTGGTCTAACTACTGGTCCAAGCAATTAATGTAGGTGGATCATGCTCATTTTGTCAATTGATACAGAATAGCAGCGATGTTCAGTAGTATTTTCCAGATGTGAACATGCAGCCTTGCACTAAGTGGTGAAATTGTAACTGCAGTCAAAAATAAATTATATATTACATAAAAAGTACATTTTCAATAATTATCACTATAAGCCACTCAGACACAATTCCCTAACATGTTTTCAGGCGTTGGGGGCTCCATTTTGGAGGTTGTTTGTAACAACCATAAGAGAAGACCTTAGCCATTTGGTAATGCTTTTTTTATTGTCCAACGAGATGCTAGGCAACAGAGGAACCTAGAAAACTGCAATACTTAGTAGTAGTGCCAGCATCCTGGCTATGTAGTGTGCAAGGGTTTTGTGAGTCACAAGAGTGGCTGAACAGAATTACGTAAATTTTAGCAGGAAACAATGTTCTCATGTATGTATTTCAGCTGTGTATGTTTGCTTAACATTCAGCTTGGAGAAATCAGGGGGGCACTTTCCTGTGATAAACTCTCTGTATAGCTGCAAATAACCAAATGGATATTAATATTGTTGTGTATATTACAAAATTGTTTTAAATATGCAAATTTTTGATCCTCATTATTTAAAGAGTTCCAAATTGATGGGAATGAATATTGATTAACTTTGTCGTGTTTACAACTTCTCTTTTCATTTATATGTTAAAGAAAAGAATTATATATCCATGAATAAAACAATTATTCTGCCAACCGGAGAACGAACTTCTTGCAAGTATCGGACTGTAAGTAATTGAATGTATCATGCTATTTTTATTTTAAAAAATAGTATTTTTTTGCATTATGCACATAAAAAAAAACCCTTGGTTTTTTTTACCCTTGGCTGCTTCTGCGTTAGTGCTTTAGCCTAGTCATTATTAGATGGATTCACACAAGGACGTCAAGTGTTTCAAATGTGATCATTTTTGCACGGATTGCAATTCAGTTTAATCGAATGAACTTACAACGGGGCCCTTAGGCATAAGAAAATATACAAGTTTAAAAAAAAAAAAATCTACTCATCCATCCACATATACAAATTGGAATGATTCCGGTAAATGGATCAGATTAAAGAATATATATACTTAAAGGGAGAGCATGGCGTGTTTTGACTGGCTTTCTTCCTGCTTTGTTCCTACTGTATATCCCTAGAGAATATCGCTGGTGACTTTCACAGCAGACAATGCTTCAGATGCAGTAAGGAATGATCTGCAATACACAGTAAAGGCAGTGCACAGTAGATACTAACAAGACAATGCCCAGAGTAGCTCTCGTATGATGCAAGAGGCAAGTATGAAATGCAATGTTCTGCAGTAACCCATAGCAACAAGATTTCTGCTTCAACTATTTACATGATTTTGGTTTGTTGACAAACTGAACTTTGTGCGGTGCTAATTGTCTATGGTTAATAATTGCCCATAAAGTGCTCTACAAAATCATGGCTGTCCACAATTATGTTAACTTTAGGCTTAAATGAACGCACCTTTTAAAAAGGTCATTAAAGTCTATGTAAACCCTAAAATTATGGTTGCCTACCCCTCCTTTCTTCTCTCCTTTTTCTGTATAGGTGTGTTTTCCATTTGTTTGTACCTGTTGATCCTGCCAATCAGCTTTGCAGGAACTTCCACTGTTATCTTAAATCTCTGTCATTCTAGCACACATACTATCGCTACAGTAGAAGCCAACATGCCGATGCACATTGCTTCAGCACAGTCAGCTTGAGTACCATGACTTCTTGCATCCCTAGCTTGGCTAATGTGAGGTGGCCAAATCATTAAGGTGCACCTACAGCCCTGCTCATTACAGGTTGAGCCTTAAACAGAGCCATTACTATCTACAGTTAGGCCTGGTGGCTGCTCATCACATCTAAAGATGAACATGGTGCTTGGCCACAGGCAAGCTACAACATTGACAGCAGAATGTCTAAATATAAGATCTACATTCCTGTACCCATTTTTGACGAGGAGAGGTGTAAAAGTGAACCAACCCTTCAAATTTAGAAAGTAAAAGGGAATTAACTTTTGCACCTTTACATGTCCAAATTACTCAAATGTTTGCTGTACTAAAAGCATAAAAATAAGATTTACTGTAGTTATGGTTTTATTTTACAGTTCCAAAAACTGAGTGACCATATATTGGCTTTTGTGGCAATTAAAACGATAGTATATATGTTAATAGTATATATGTTAATTCTTCCATGAATGATGTGATTAACTTTACGTAGTTGCAAATTAAAAAAGGCCCTGTTCACACCTTTGTGTGATGATGTGGCGTATAAGTGCTACCTAGCACATATAAAACTGCATTACAAGCTACAATGTAAGACCTGTTCACACCTTTGGGTTAAGTGCGGCATTAGAAATAAGAGGGATTGAACGCAACAATGTGGGTATATTTTTCACTGAATTCCAGCAGGGCCGGATTTCCATTGTGGGGATTTGGGAGCACAAAATCGTTGGTGCCTACAGCAATACCCCTATTTCAGGACTATGCCTTTTACACAGAACAATTCTTGCTTTACTGGTTCTAACCTGGCTTAGCGTATTGTGACAATTTGAAAATAAATTTACAGTATACGATGATAATATTTGTACTTCTCACAGGAAATATGTGGCCAAAACCTACAGTTTACGGTGAATATTGCCCTTTTTGGCTTCAGGTGTGCAAAAGTTGAGTGAATAGTAATTATGTTGGCAGTAGTAACAAAACATTACATAGAATTCATACTACCATACAACTTGGTCAAAATATGCAGCCATTAGTACTAATGTTTAAATTTACAACGGACTTACAGTAGACAAAGGGTAAATGGGTTCTATATGGGTTGGATGGGTTCTATATGATGGACTTATGTCTTTATTCAACCCCAAATACTATGTAACTATGTAAAGTTTAATTTATAACCAAATACCTCAAAACTACATTAAGTGGCCTGTTTTTGTGTATTTATTTTTAGAAGAGTAGCAAAACATCCTCAAAAAGTCCATTTTATTGGGACTCCCTACTAGGTATTTATTCTAAAGTCTTCTCTCCTATTATATTGGAGCCTGTGAAGGTCACAGGGAAGGATGGAGGCCAGATCTACATTAGCTGGCTTCATTTGTGCTTTTTCTGAAATTGACAGACAGAAGGACACGTACGATATGTATGAAAACATTAAAGGTAATCTAAATATAAAAAAGGTGACTGCATAAGAGTGCCCTTATTTCTATTTTCTCTTATACAGGATTGGCTGCTGACAGGGTCTACCCCAACAACGAGCGACCGAACACTCAACTTTGGTCAAGCATTGTAACATCAACCCTTGGTATTATTCTGAGTGTCTAATTATGGTGAAAAGCATTGAGGATAGGATAGCATGTGTCAAAAAAGTGTCCTGACCAGTGGCTGTGAGAAGGAGACTTAGTAAGCTGTCAATACCAGCATTTCTAGAACAATTACAACTGACAACTGATGTCACAGTGTTAAACCATAAACAGCCGTCACACTCATATTCTGTGCATGTGATCTGCATACAGTAATGATTGCAGGTATCTATTATGTGTATTAATATTATATGTATTCTTTTACTCAGTGAAACAATCTCAAACAATAATAGAAAAAAAGACTATGGTGGAATGTATGTGCTAACAGAAGTATAAGTAGCACATATTATTGAGGGCTGAATATTAAATTATGTCGTCTCTCATTGATATATTGTCATTATTGGTCATGTGACACCTCTTAAATATTGGTCACAACAATTATTATTGTGTAAACTGATAGACCATTCACATGAATTTTTCTATAGCCCACAAAATTGATATATTTCTGCCAGTATTTGTTTTAATGATGAGGGAAATGTAAATGATATCTAGAGTCCAAACGATTTTTTTTTTATTTTGGAAAATGATTCAAACCCCTGTCAGGTTTTTATTGCCATTTGTGTCCCATTGGGAATATTTCCCATTTATTTTCTCTCCTGTAGACACAACAACAGGAAGTTGAGAAAATGTATCCAAAGTGAAGGAAATGTCCTTATAAGCAGCTGTTACTGAACAAGTGTTCCCAGTGGAACCAATGTCACCTCAATTTCTGTTCTGGTGACCGAGATGTACCCTAACTTTCTCTCCTGAGGACAGTGGTCACCAGGACAAACAGAGTAAAGGAAGGGGGTCTAAACACCTGGTCTTGAAGTGGTTAATCTGCCAAAAATGAATCTGTGAGTGGTCTTGTTAGGACAACATGGCTCTATAAGGCCTCAGTCACACGACTAACAGCCGGCCCTTACAGATCCGTGCTGCGTGCACAGCCATATTGGGCAGCTCCCAGGAAGGACAGGTGCTGCGTGTGATTTGTATGCAGCAGCCTGTGCTTCTCTATGGGAGAACGCGTCCGCACGCCACCGTTCGCTCACCGATCCATCCTGTCTGCGTTCGAGTACGGACACCCAAGCCCGCATGGACGTGCAGTTCGGGTGTTAGCGTACAGCCGCGTACTCCCATTGAGAAGAAGAACAGGCTGCTGCGTACAAAGCACACACAGAACCTGTCCTTCCTGGGAGTGGCCGGATACGCCCATGCAAGCAGCACAGATCTTTACGGGCCGCCTGTTAGTCGTGTGAATGAGGCCTTATAGTTGACTGACAAAAAAAAAAAAGAAGCTGGGTGGTGACAGCATCCAATCAGATGTAGCTACCGTTTAAGTATTCAAACAACCCCAGGTGGCCTGAATACAATAATCAGCAGGGAAGATTCCTCCATCCACCCTGACTCAGACAGCAATAAACATATAAAAGGATTCCAATTTCTTACCAGTGTAAACAAAACTAATAAATGTTATGGCTTTAGATTCAATTTAGCTAAACTACCGATCATGACCAAACAAAAATATAAAATCAGTGCAAAATGATATACACACTATAAACATATAGGGTGTCATAAAATGATTACTTATCAATGTGAGTGTTACCGTAAAGAAAACCTGTAGTGAGAGAAATACAAAAGGTTGCGATTGCTAGCTTTTAAGATCACTAGTTGCCTCTCCATCCCAAGTCACTGACCTAGTACAAGCATGCAGAGTAGGCAAGTGAGAATTTCAGATCTACATACTTGTTCTAGATGCCTTAGAAAGTAATGAAGCCATTGCATAATTATGTAAGCCAGGCAACTAGAATTTTCCAGGAGAGGACAGGAAATACTATCTTTCTCCCAAATGGACTATTGAAGTTAAACATTCAATAGTCATGGAAGAGATTATTCTCAATTTAGAATCACAAGTTCAAAAACGTCCCTGTGCTTACCATTTGTGCATGCACCATTATTAGACAGCATAGATCATGGTCAAAATGCACAATCGAAGTAGCTGATCATTGTGATGGTTTAAATTGCCACTGACCATCAATGATTGTGGATTTTTTGTTGTTTGGTGGCAGAGAGGGGGGGGGCGGGTTAAAAAGACACTGACCACCAATGATAGAGGGGTTGTTTGGAATGTTTCCCATGACAACTAGCTACCTTACACTTGGCTTCTGTGGGGGACTTTTAAAAAGCCTAAGCACACCTTAACTACCTCAATAATCAGCACGTTTCTTTATTACAAAAAAATTGAGATTGCCTTGGGGGTGTCTACTTTTCAAAAATGGGTTATTTTGGAGGTGTTCCTGGCAATTTTATATGATACGCTTCCTAACAAAAGTTTAAAAAAATAATTCAAAAATGTTTGTCATATTTCCTGTATATCGTAAAAAATAAAAAGTCCCAGTGGTTATTAAGTACCACTAAAATAAAGCTCTATCTGCATTCTGATATAAAATGGATTTGGGTAGAGTGTTACACGACCAAGTATTTGTCAGATGATCACAGCAGTAAAAACTAAAAAATGGCCAGGAAAGGAAGGGGGCCTAATATAGCTTAGTTAAATGATGATGCTATGTTCATTCTGAAGAGCCAGGCATGCACAAGGGAAGTAGTACATTGGTGTGCATACAAGTGGATGGTTGAAGTGAACACAGCATCCCCTTATTCGCAAAGCTAAACGTAATTTCACTTTGCAAAGTGAAAATTCTCTAATCCTTTAGTAATGAACCCAACTGTATTGGCGGCAAATTGAATTTGCAACATTCAGTCCCCATGATGAACAAGCAGATCTAATTTTCAATGGTTCCCCAAGTAACACTCAATTAATTAAACTTGAATTTCCACAGGGAAATCACTCTTAGGCCTGAACTGTCTTGAAATTCTGTGTAGTGCTTTTATATGCAGACTAATCCTTTTATGAACTTCAGTAGGCTTACGTGTGCGACATCCACTAAACGATAACAGTACCTGGGCCAGATTAATAAAAACTGGAAGAAAGGGTCTGTGTGGTCCATAGTAATTTATCTCATTGCGTTTTTCATGTTCTAATATGCACATGAAAATGACAGCCGACATCTGATTGGTTGATTTGAGCTAAACAAGCATTTCTCATTCTTATAGCTTTTATGCCTATAAAAAAATAAAAATAAAAAAAAAAGACAAGCCTACCCACACAAAGAAAGTTCCCATCAACTAGTGATATGAGAAGGGTGGCATCTCGGTCATTTACCTTTTTTTTCCCTATGTCTCACCAGGAAGATATTAAAAATGTATAAGGCTCAAATCAATAAAATGAGTCAAATAATCATCACTCTTGTTTTACTGTCGTAGTTATGAATAACCCAAAACTTCCATAACATAATTTAGCATAAAATAAGACTTTAATACCTTATACACAAATTGCTTTCAGTGTGGCAAAAAACAGCAGGTATCTGTGCTATTAAGTGATTTTGACAGTAATTGCTGAATATTTGGCGCCAACCACACATTGGATACATTTGATATGTGAGCCTGCAAATTTTAATTTTACACTTTTCGATCATTAGAAGCTGTACCACAGTCAGCTAAATTTGAATTTAATAACATGTCACTTCATGTGAGAAAACAACTTCGAAACAAAAAAAGTTTAAGCCCAACTGTAAATGCTAATAGAATATGTAAAGAAATCTTTATTACCATATTGTCTCAATGACTTTTTGTTTAACATTAGACCTATAATAAAATGATCATATTAAAACTATGCTGCAGAAATAGAAGGGTATGTTGCAGGGTAACAGAAAATATTTACTTTCTCTGAAAATATGACCAAATGTCTAGGCCTTCACACATGTGACAAGCACTGAAGGGAGGGTAGGAATTAGTATTTTTTCCAGGCAGGATGATTTATGCCCTCTTATTACTCTTTAGCTACCCATTCACAAACAAGACTGGTGAACAAAGCTTTATGTTACCATTAAAAAATATAGCGCCACTTTAAACCCACTGCTTGTATTAAAAGAGTTAAAGATTTTTCACACAGCCTGTTTGATGAGGGTGTCTAAGATATGTTAATAGTTCTCTTTCTCCCATTGCCATCATTTTCAGTCGCACTCCTAGTATTTCCACATACAGACCACTTTGCTGAATGTGTGCACACACATTTTCCCATTACCTTGACTAGAGAAATCATCCAACTAACACTTAGCATAGCAATGCGGGCAAAGACAGAATTGCACTGCGGATCACAGCAATTGGAAACAAAGGTAGGACATTAAACATGTAGATGAATTTCCCCTTCAGATACTGGAGCATACAACCTTCATGTAAAGCAGACTTTATGTGAACTGTTCCGTATTCAAAGGCTGATGATAATCAATACATTGGAACTAGTGATATCACTTCACTCATAATTATGTCCCTTTTTCTTATTGAACTGTCATTCGAAAACATTAAAGCCAAGATTAGTGTATTATAGCTAACAGATAGTTTGCATAATTGTATTGTGGGTAAACACATGGCCTACTTCCAGGGGAACTTACATTTACAAATCAAAAGATGTGTGTTTAGGTCAACTCTAAAGACAACAATCAATATTGTTAACATTACAGCACTATGATAAAAAAAAACTAAATATAGGCAAATTAACCCTTAATGCCTACTAGAATCCTTTGTTAATGATTGATGTATATAAAAATATATCCTGGCAGTACCACTTCCTGAGACAATATGATTTGTAGTTTTTAATAATCATAGAGTGGGTGGTCTGGTTAAAGTGATGTAAGCGTTCCTATAGATATAGGTGGGCATTTGTCCAGCCGTCTACAAATTGGACTGGGGGAATCTTCTCAGATTGTAAGCCTTTACAATCTAAGCATTTACAATCTGATGGTCTCTGGCCAAGTTCACCCAGGTAAAGAATTAATTGCGCCCCCCCCTCCCAGACAGTTGGCACCTTCATAATGCCCCCTCTGCTCCATAAGCACAAACGAGCAAGTTGACATACGGCATTAACTTTACCTGCCATACTCTATGTGGTGTCAAGCTGTTGTCCAAGACCACCACGATCTCATGGTTGTACTCAGATGTCCATAGAAATGAATGGGAATGCAGAGTGAGTGTGCAGGCCTGGCAGAGAAGATTTTTGAGATGCAGCAGGATGATCTAGTTAGCGAACCCTGCCGAATCAACAAGGGTTAGTATAAGACTAGGAGAGGGGGCTGGGGACCACTGCGATGTAAGTATAACTGCCCCAAAAGGTGCAGGTACACTGTAGGTTAACATACACACAGATCCAAAAAAACACTCATTCTACCTTAATTGGAGTGCTGTGTAATCCCCTGTAGAATAGGAACACACATCTCTATACAGGATCAGCAGGAGTGTACATTCGTAATCATGTCATCCTGAGCTCACCACTTGCTGCATTGAAAATCAAATTCAAACTTTCAATTCTGAGTCTTTTTGACGACAGTGAGGAACGTCTTAGTACTCAAATTATTTTTTTACATTGGGTTTCTGTATATGAGCCTTCAGTATGTATTTCAGCATCACCAGCAGGTATGTTCCATGATCACTAGATCTGGGGCTATGCAGCAATCCCTAAATACATCTCAAAGTCTTGTTTTTAATTTAGACTGGAGTGTACCTTTAATATTTAAGTGCAAGAGTCAATGTAGCAAACATAGTTTAGGAATTTGTCAAAAAAAGTTTGTTTTTTCCTTAGTTAACAATGACTTTTCAGTTCTTGCTGAATTTCTGAGCAATAAAAGGTATAAATGTACAGTAGATTTACCTCCTGGAAAATCTTCAAGGGAAAAAGTGAGAAGATAAACACATATACAGATAAAATGGCATTTGAAACTTCTGCCGTCCCTTTGGTATCATATAATTTTTCCTGAGCCCGTTCAGAATTCTGATAGTGTGCAGTATGTTTATATTACCAAGGTCTCCCCATAAAACGTTTATACTTTTACTTTATGACCTGTCCTTGATTTGACACTTCCGCTCATCAGAAAGGGATTTATAAAATAATCCTGAAGGTGAAGAACAGACATCTGTCAGAGACTGGCTGGGTTTCACTCTGCGAAATTTAAGAAGGGAGAGAAATCCTGCTAAGCCCTCTTTAGTCACCAAAAGACATCAAAGGTAATTATTAAGGGAGACAGACGTCATAAAAAAATAAAATTAATGTCATTCTTGAAAAAGGAGGAAAAAAAATAAATAAAACAATCTTCCTAATGTATTAAAAAGGTGTAAAAAAAAAACAAGATTAAAAAAAACATGCAATCAAAATGTCTGTGTGTGTGTGTGTGTGTGTGTGTGTGTGTGTGGGAAGTACGAGCCTGTGATTTACCAATTTAAAAGAAAACAATTTTACAAGTTTAAACTAAAAGTCTTTCAAACCTTGCCATCTGTGGGTACATGAACTATGGATGACCCCGAATGATTTGCACTCGGCTCAGAATCCCTTAGAAAGCAGGGAAAAAGTATCATTAAGAATGACTGATGACTGCCAGTCATGGTTGACCTCACCCAAGCTTTGGTCTCTGCCTCAGTAATAAGCTGTCCTTTATTAGCACCAACACTCCATAAAAGGGGTGTGTTTAGTCACAGGATAGCAGGCTTCTAATGCTCATTGCTTCTCCTTGAAAGATTGATTAGTGCTCATTTTTACTGCCTCCTCTGTATATACAGTGAGGATACTGTGGATTGTCAGGGCCTGTAATATTGATGACTAGTACAGCTGCACAACTCAGGCATTGAAGGCAAAGGGGACAAAGTTCTCAGACTTTTACATGCAGTGATTTCAGGGACTTGCTGAGAGCCAGATATGAAGTGTAAAGTAATCGTTTTTTTTTTATTTAAGGAAACCTCATACAAGCGTGTGCAGATTTACAGAAGATCAAGGGCTTTATTCCTGGGAACTTACAATCTAAGCACTACATCCTGGGCACTTAACAGTTCTCAGACAAGTGATGGTGATAACGTTTAGAACCGTAAAGTACGTGAATATTTGGATGGAAATGCCGAAGCAGCTTTTATTACACTGCTCCCTGTTGCTTACCTTTAAGAAAGCTACTACATGGGAAACCTCTAAGCACCTCTTACAGAAAATTATAAAAGAGGGTCACTGGTTGCGGCTTGACGCTTCCAATACTCTAATAAAAAAAGATGAAGTTAATGGAGGAATTAACATTACAAAAAAAAAGGTGCAACACTGGCAATATAGCAACTTCAACAAATGTTTCACGTTATATCGGCAAAAACCAGCCTCTGGTAAATAAGAAATTATACCTTAGGTCCTAGCTATTAAAGGTCAACTTGATGTAGCACTAGCAGGCAGAGTAGCTTTGTACAATCAGCAATAACACCTGGGCGATAAATTGGTGCATTCACAAAACATACATTAGCACTTGCTACATGCTATTGATCTGCACTCTTGTCAGCCCCTTAGTGACCTGTCAGAGGTCACTGCCAGGGCTCTGCACAGGCCAGACTTTTCACAACAAACATGCTGAATAATGCCCTATCAGTCAATGTGCTGCAACAAGCTGTGTTAATGTACTGTGTAATATGTGAAGGAGCAATCCTTGCAAAAAATATGGCCAGGTAATGGCCATATTTATTATCCATGTATTTTTATTCCCAGACACACACACACACGAGGAAAAAAAAAAAAAAATCATAGATTTTTAACCTTCTCACCCACATCTAGCTTTACTCTCATAAGGTCAGCATCGACTGAATTTACAAAGACTCAATGGCCCCCTCTTTCCACGCAATGCTATAAACGAGCAGACAGCCAATGCATTTCTCATGACAGGAAAATCTCATTTCAGACATCTATACAATGTACAGCTATGCAAACACTCTTGTACTGCATAATGGGAGGAAAATAAAATACAGTGCAATACAACAGGTCTGTCAAAGTCTGGCAGGTGGGCTATATGGCTCATGGAGCCCCATTGTATTCCGTGTTCTGTGTCTATGGGCTTAGAGCAGTACAGCAGGTTTACAAGATGTTACAGCAAAGTGCTGCTGACAGGAATTCTCTGTGTAATAGGAAAGACTAAGGTAACATAGACTTTCAGGAAAATGCTCCTGCTTGGGAGTTCATCATTGGGTAAGCATTGCTGGTTTCATTTCTCAGTTCAGGGACTATAGGCAAGCCTAAATCGATACTTTTATTGTCTCAGGAATGGTATTATTCATTTCGTAGCTAAATAAACTGCAATATAGACCCAAACCTGTATTTCTAAATCGCTTTTCATACTGGAAAATCAGATGTCGAAATATCATACAATGCTTCGCTTCTCAACATAAGTCAGCGTAGATCCAGACATTTCTGTGCAGATCTCACCAGATACAAATGTTAGTAAAGGACCAGCATATTTTTAATTAAATAATATAAGTTTATCATTCAGAAAAATCACATTTACCTTTTAGGTAGTGTGGTAGCTAAGTGAGAAGCACCGTTGCATTGCAGTGCTGTATTACTAGGTTACATTTTCACTAAGGCTATCTCTGTTCATTACGTGTTTGCATGGGTTTCTTCCTAGTTCTAATTTCCTCTCAACTCAAAAGCGTAAGGGGGAGGTCAACTGGCTTCCATGCAATTTGGCCTTAGTGCATGGTTTTGTCTCAGGCTTGGTAAGTCAGTTAGCAAAACCCATATGAGGGTAGTGACTGATAAATGATCCAGGTAGTCTGTAAAGTGCTGAGATTTTGTTCTCATGATAAATGATGAAACATTACATTCAGCAGATACATAATATATATGTTAATATATCTGTATGCATTCATTCTTATGGTATTGTGTGAATTGTTTTGCAAGCACTTTTAGGAGTGTAAGCTCTCACGAACAGGGCTTTCCTAGGTTTTGCAAAGCGCTGTCCAAACTCTTGGTGCTATATATTTCCTGTACAATAATGATGATAATTACTACTATTCGTATACATTACAGGCCAGACTTCAGTTTGGATTATTTACTTATGACATACTTTTGAATATATTAATGTTTAATTCAGCTAACGAATGAAAAGGTGATACTTTAAAACAAAGCTGCACTATTTAAAATGCTAATCATTAAGGCTTTTGCTGTGCTTTGGTCTGTATGGTACAGTATTAGGACTCCAGTAAACTGGAGATCTAACAACAAAGCAAGTGTATCTATATTCTCAGTACTGAATGATCAATCTTTGGCAATGACAGACTGTATAGCGTTATCAGTGCACACACAATAACCCCAAGAATGTGAGAGCCAAGGGGCAATCCTACCAATTTAATAGGTTGTCCATGTATCAGGTGTACCAAAGTGAACCATTGTGAGGTACTAGGCTTCCATCTGTATGCAGGACATAGTATTTCTGCTCTGTTTAGCAGTTCATTTATAGCAAATCATTTATGGATTCCATGTGCAGCTTCATCTTATTTGATAAATTAGTACTTTAGGTATACAATAACACATAATTCCAATGTAATCTTTGCTGCCTCAAGTTTAAATGGACAAGTCCAGGTGTAGAGTTTTTTATACCTAACAAAATATGCTATAGTTTTTATAACAGCCATCCAGCTAGGTCCATCTGCATTTTTGAAAATATTAGACTGTGTGTAATATGCAATTCCTGCTTAAGGACTTGCAGTTACATGCCAAATATATCATATCAATTTTTCATGTTGATATTTCTAGAAAGATAGGTTTGCTTCTATATATCTATTATCTATCCTATTACAAAAAGGGGATAAACTGATAAGAAATTAAGTTGTTAGCTTTTATGTTACTGCTTTAACAATGGAGTTAACATAAGCTCTTTGTAGTTCATCTTCTAAATGCTTATTACTACCCAGAAGGTTTTTTTTTATCAGCACAGCAATAAATACAAGCCTCTGCTCTATATCCTATTCAGCAATGTTTTGTTTTTTTTGTCCCTCTTCACTGTCTGTAAGGGAAAAACGCTTATTAAATAGGACCCTGAGGATTTCCCCTATTGGTGCACAATTAGAAAATCCCTTGGAGATTAAAGATGAAGGAAAAAACAGGCCTCCTTTTCTCATGTCTTAAGTATACAGCGATATCTGTGGTTGATCACTGCTAACCCCTGCTGTGCTGTAGTGACCTGAAAACACAGACAGAAATATAAGCTCTGTATTCACCTGGAAGTTAGCAGGTTAAGCACACATTCTTCCCAGGCTTCCTTAGTTTAAAACAAACTTTGCTTCTACATTGAAATTGTGGTTGGCAATTCAAAAGGGAGAAGTTGAAAATATATTTATTTTTAATTTTTTTTAAACGACGTTATATAGCTCAGAAGCGGCACGATCATCTTACTATCCCTACCCAATTTCAGCTCGAAACACGGCAGGCGATATAAAAGTGCATTTCTAGTTAAAGTAAAGCTTCGGATGGCTCATTGCATTCTTGGATTTTACATCTTCTTTCATTCCGTACCCAACGTTTTACCATCACAAATGGTGAGAATCGCGGGGCAGCGCCCTTTCCACTGAGACTGGCAGGAAACCTGAAATTAACTTTATACAAAGCTCTATAGGATGGCTATTCTGAAAATGTTTTACACACACAATATGTCAATCTGCGTGTGCAAACATGTAATTAGGAACAAACCAGGATATGCATATTGTTCCAAGCTATATATCCTAATTATGTTACTGCGAGCCTTTCACAAAGAAACAGAGACCACTTTTAAAAGACTGCCGGAATGAGTACTCTGCCTACTATCCATTATTCTTATTTTCATTTAAAATGATGAAATGACGAACACATTTCATGGCACAAAACATGTGATTAGGCAAAGGAGAGGGTTTACTCAGCAATTTGGTTTGTACCAGAAAAAAAAAAAAAGGCCTGTGCAAAAGTCAACAATTATTCTTCAGTGAGAAAGGGCCATGAACTACTTAAAGATCTAACCTCTGCTTCCACCTTACTGATGCCATAACAGTAGTGCTCTGTGTGTCTCAAGGACAAATGATCATTCCAGGCTGTATACAACCCAAGACATGTTATCGCTCCAGCAAACTGTTGTCCCAAAAATTATATTCATTGCTTTTCAAAATGTTATCAACTTAATAAATACCCGTCAATGTGAAAAATACAGCGCTGCTTTATTTTGTCTGTAAGGGCTTTCTTTATCAACAAAATGTATGTCCGTTTCTCATTGTTCAGAATTTTGACTTTCTATTCCAAACAATCATTGGTGTGGCCCGTGCAAAAGAAAATGTCTTTTGCAAAAGTGTAATAATACAAGGCGGGTTATAAGGTTGTTTATTCCTAAGTGATATAGGATGACATGATGTCTTTCAAAAGGTACATATTACTATTCAAGAGTGAGAATTGTAATGTTCCTATACTGCCTTGGTTCATCTAGAAAAAGAAAAAAAAAAGATTTTTGTTGATGGCAAGGTGACAACAGCTATCTGGTGTTGTGAAAGTCACATTTGCATATGCGTGTATTTGATAAAGCAAAGATCTGCATGCAAAATGACCAATCAATCCATCCTTCACTGATCTGACTCAAGTAAAGGGCGATGTGGTTGGCTATTCACCTTGAGCATCATCACTGTTCTTTGCACTACCTTACTGATCAGGCCCAGTTGTGTATGATACAGAGAGGCCTACATACATATACCGACTGATGAGGTACGCACACGATGAGGGTCAATGTAATAAAATGAGGCCTAGCGCACGATCCAGTGGAGAAAGAACAGTCGTACTATGCAGGTGCATATCTTGCCCTCTGACTAAGTGGAGCTTGTCTTGTTAACGACTTACAATGATGAAAGTGTTTTGAACCATAGACTACTAGGAGATTGTTCTAGACCTGGCCTCTCTTGGAACATATATTCACCCTTAGCTGGGCATAGGCACATTTAATCAGCAGCTAATAACTGTACAGGAGGAGCTGTTCCCTTCATAAATCAATGTGCAAAATAATTGCTAATACACTAGTTATCGATTAGCACACCAACACTCATTTTGAGGCTATAGCTAAGAACTAACAAAGTGACAAGGGTAAAGTGTTATTTCTCTCACACGCAGACAGCTGGGCTGGAAAAATGACTCCAGCAGGCAGTAATTCTTAATTGACACCTGTCAAGATAATGGCGGCAGTCACAGCTGCTGCAGGAGAATTTGTCCCTCGCCCTGTTCATCTGTCAGCTTTAATACCCTTCCTATGCACATATTTTTTTCCCTTGCTCTAATCTACCTAAATTGTCCTGGCTTTTGTTCGAAACCTAGGTTTTTGGAGGAAGCTAATCCCTTTCTAATGTCTGACCCATTTCTAATTCAGCTATATTACTTGTTTTATACATAGCTGAGGCACTTATGATTCGATTAGAAAAATGAGAAAAAGGGAAGGCATATGCCATCTGGGGCGTGTACGCTATATTTTGATATTTTGCAAAACCATGAATTAAGGTGCATCCTTACAGTAAATGTGTTCTGACATTTCTGGGTTTTATTGTGCCTGAATAAAAGGTGGTGCACCATTTTTCTTCTCTTCATATTCTCAGAACTGGTCTCAGTCTATAATGCCTATTATCCTGCCAATCTGTGCACAGATTTGACCCCAGGGGGTACAAAAGTGACAGCATTTAGAAGCCCATGCATCTGTGCTCACCAAGTAAAATACCACAGAGCATTGCCATGTTTTGGCTACCCCAAGCACAGTGCCCTCAGTTCCTTTAGCCATGCCTAATGTATTTTGACCATCCTGGCTGCTTGCCATTCAATATTCTGCAAAATACCCTTCCATGGAAATGCTCCAGACACACATCCATAAAGGCACAGCACGTGTGTGGTACAATATTGCAGTATCGGCAGGCTGCGGTCCTTCTCTTCGTGTCACGTGACATGCAAACTGTTTCAAAATATATACCACATAAACAATGACCAGCAAAACAATATGGAAACACTATACCGTGACTTACAGCCTTTAGTAAGAGTGGTGGCCAACTCATCCACCTCACTTCCTATGTATATTTCCCTGATATCTGAATATCCATTCTGCTTTCCTTTAATTATCATAAAATTATCATACTAAGCAACAAAATATAATGCAAGTAAGGAAACAAACTGCTCTTCTGTTTACTAACAATATGCTAAGCAGATGTGTGAAACAGAGAAAGGCTAATGCTGAAATTAAGTTGTTTCTTCGTGTCGACGTGCCATTGCATGTGAGAGAGAATCCCGATTAAACACCTGGCCTTAATATGCAGTCGAATACATTGATCTAAATCTATACTTATTTATACTACTTTTTTTTCTACGTTTGGGTTGGCCAAAAGGAGCAGAGGTTACAACCAATGCTTATGAAAGTGTACATGTTTAAGTAGCTGACAAAATACTAACAAAAGAACACATGTAAATACATGGTATCATCCTCCTTTGGGAATGCAACCTGTGTATGAAGGGTTAGAGGGCACTGATTAAAAACTGTGCCACCAAGATAATTATTACACCAGACACTACGTAATTCCTTGGTTGCATTCTGCTCCATATCATATTTAAAAGGGCATATTGTTTCTTGCTCCTCTTAATACGATGAGCTTAAAAAATTTTTTTTTTTAAATACGAAAACAATGTAAATAGGGGGGAAAAAAATCATGTATATTTTCCTAGTGAAATCCAAGGAGACATGAGAGCATGTCTAAAGAGATACGGTGTATTTTCTTTTCCCCACTAAACCAAACCACTTTATGTGGTCATAAAATTTTATTTGCACTTTTTGCAGAAATTCTAAGGAGAATGTCAAAATTTAAATGTATTGCTGAAGGCAATATAGGCAGTCATTTTTCTTGTCAGTACAAAGAGATAATGTATTTGTACTAACTTTAATATGACTCTATCAAGATCCCACCATTACACTACCTGCTACGATGTTTTAGGGGATGCCTGTACCAGATGAATGGAGATTTCAGCTGTGAACATACACACATGTAATATGCAAAGATACCGATTGTCTGGACAGCTTTCAAAACCCACTCAATGTGCAATTTAATTTAAACGATACCAAAAAAAAAAAATCGATGTCAAGTCATACACATTAATCTGATCGGCTCGATCGGGGCACTTCCCACTCTCGCATTTCACCAACTTGCGTTTTTGAGGTCCAGCTAAGACACAATTAGTAACTGCAATAACAGAACTGAGAATAAACAGCTGACTTGTTGGTTTTCTGAACTAGTTTTATTGCTCGGTTAAAAGCAAGGGATTACCGAGGTCATTAAGCAGCATTGTCTCTGTGACATGATTAGTCAGGTAGCAAAGTCCATTTGTCACCTGTACCAGCAAATTGAGTTAATACTGCACCACAGGCTGTAGGGACTGTATAATATCAAGTTGATTACATCAAACAGCCTGCAAACTTGACTCCTTGCTGAATTTGTCGGTATTAATCGTTATGCCTGTCACAAATCCATCAGGTTTGCAGATAATTAGAGGCCTGTTAATGAAGCTGGCTAAACAACCTTAACTTTTTTTTTTTTGCTTTTTTTTATAATTAAGAAGCGG
>NW_017306468.1:681595-691595 GCF_000935625.1 Nanorana parkeri | reverse complement strand
GGGTAGAAATAAAAGTTTGTTAAGTAAAGGGTTGAGGAAACAGCCATGCTTGTGTGACCTACATGCACTCCGAAACACACTTACAAAAACGCTCTCCTGTCACATAATGAGGATGGAGAGTGACACAGGTCCATGATCATGGGATAAAGCACATGCTATACCACTGTCTGCAATCTCAATCTTCCTGCAAGCACTAGAGGTTAGGATTGCCCTGTACTACACCACTTGGCAGCATACGCTACTATTTAAAAGCAACAAGGTGTTTGTTGGTTTTGTGTTTTTTAAAAACTGCACTGAAGGGGGAAAAAAAAAAAAAAGAATCGCCTTTCCTAACCCCTCCTCCCAGTGGTTCTACCTTGGGATATTTGTCTATGTGGACGATGAGAGGGAGGGAAAGGAAGGAGAGGAGGGTATAGATGGGGGCATGGGTGAGTGGCACAGTACCTGCAGAGCGCCTGGGTGCTTGTTGTTTTCTCCTGGGCATCCTGCTGTGGCAGCTTGGGGGTTTCCGCAGGACTTCTCCAATCCCTCTGTGTTCATGCAGGACACGAGGCAATAAAAAGATAAAACAAAAAGAGGCCGGCTCAGAAGATATGGAGGTGCGTGGGAGACGAGAAAGAAAACTTTTGCTTTTCTCAAAGTGTGGAGCTGAAGGGAATGCACTAAAAAGCCGGGTGACCGGGGGGGATATGCCCAAAAGTAGATCGACCGGACTCGCCTCTCCCCGTGCCAGTGGGGCTATACAAAGCTCAGCTTGGCACAAAATCCAGACACACGTTTACACGCTCTGCTTTTTCATGGCAAGTTCCTGTTTTGTAATAAAATATCTTTATTGAGACTTGTGTTTAATGAAAATAGCTGCCTTCCAAAGAACTGGATTTGAAATCAGGACAGAAATCAGAATGACACCCACAAGATCAATTCAAGCAGCAGTCCAGATCCATGCTTTCTGTCCGTGTTCTTCATACAATTGTTCACTGGCTGCTCCCCTAGAATATGGTAAGCGCAGTCACTCCCCCTACAGCCTTTATCCAAGATCAAACAAGAGTCTCAAAAGCTGCAACTTTTCCCCCCTCTGCCTTCAGCTCGTGGGTCTGGGCTTTCTGTGGATTGCCAGGGCTTCTTTCATTGCTGCTTTTTCTTTCCCGGCAGCTGATTGACTCCCGTGTGTCCTTTCCGTCTGAACATTTAATGGCAGATCAGAGATGTAGTAAGACGAGAAGAGCAGAGATACATACACTGGGTGGCTTCTCCACCTTCCAGCATCCCCGGGAATTACTTCCTATTCTTCTTCTTCACTGATCAATGATACAAATGCATGCTGTCAGGGAGAGTGCATTCTGAAAACAAATGCTTTCAGTGCGCTGGAGAGAAGTGATCACGGGCTGTGCATAAACTCCAGGGAGAGGAGGAGATCCAGCGTCCCTCTCTTCTTTTTTTTCCAGTGTAATATAACACACACATTCAGATCCCTGGGCTTCTCAGACACTCTCAACTGATAGACAGACACATCGAGCTGCCTTTCCTGCTTCACTTAGTTACTCCTCCTCCTCCTGCCAACGTCACCCTGACACTTTCATACACATCTCACACAAACCACACCTGTCAATCTATTTAATTGCTTTGTTTTCATTTCTACCATGTCTGTTTCTCTCTCTCTCTCTCCCCCTGTATCCCTCCTTCAAGATAAACAGCAAGACAATGTTGGAAAGAGAAAAAAGAAGAAAGAAAGAAGACTTAATACATCAATAGAATAGAAATGTCAAAGCCCTGATTGGAGACTTTAGTTTTATTTATGCAACTTGCTCATTCAGTATGAAGCAGGGATTGTGCACGTTGTACTATTACAGACTGCATGCCCTTGTGCCGTGGCTTTTCACTGCTTGGCTTTATTTTTATGCGCGGCTTTTGTATTGCACAAAAATATTTACCTTTAAGAGGTACTTGTATGTCTTCTGTTTGTATCAAAGGATGACAACAATCATAATATGTAATCAGGGAAATGCATAAAGAGCGTGGCAGATACTCAGTACATATCGGTCTGGCGGAAGTGCGACAAACAGCGCAGTCACTTGCATGTCATATATGTTTTTATCACAATATAATCTGCGAATACGTAAAGAGTGTCGGAGTTGCTCATTAGAAATCGCCTGGCGTCGGTGTGACAAATGGTGCAACTTGCGACAGATTCATCTAAGTTTACATATATCTGTCGCACGTTGCGCCATTTGTCTCCACCACGGAAGAGGGCTTATTTACCTCCACTTTCCTTGTCACCGATATGCTGGGTTTTTTTATCTATCGGATCATTAGCAACAGATAGTAAAAGTGGTACAATTTGAATTTGTCGCGAGCATCGCCGTAATGTAAATGTCGCACGAGTTTCAGGAATTCTGCACTAGGCTACTGACTACATCCGCAGTGTGAAAAACAACATATTACATGGGTTTGGTGAATAAGCCTTCTATGGCCAGCAATCAATTTACATTTTGCAATAGCTTTACGCATTTGGCGCACGGCTTCCCGACTACATCCACAGCGTGGCCAACGACAAATTAAAACTTTCCATGAGTTTAATGAATTTGGAGCAAGGCTTCTAACACCACGGACAACAATGAATGACAATGTCGCACGGGTTTTATATATATGGCGTAAGGATACCTGACTACACCGCACTGTGCACAACGATAAATGACAATGTCGCACGGGTTTTATAAATATGGCGGAAGGCTACCCAACTACATCTGCACCGCAGACAATGACAATGTCGCATGGGTTTTATAAATATGGCGTAAGGCTAACTGACTACATCCACACTGTGGACAACAATGAATGACAACGTCGCATGGGCTTTATAAATATGGCGGAAGGCTACTCCCTTACACCCGCACCGCAGACAATGAATGAAAATGTCGCACGGGCTTTATAAATATGGCGGAAGGCTACTCCCTTACACCCGCACCGCAGACAATGAATGAAAATGACGCACGGGCTTTATAAATATGGCGGAAGGCTACTCCCTTACACCCGCACTGCAGACAATGAATGAAAATGACGCACGGGCTTTATAAATATGGCGGAAGGCTACTCCCTTACACCCGCACCGCAGACAATGAATGAAAATGACGCACAAGCTTTATAAATATGGCGGAAGGCTACTCCCTTACACCCGCACCGCAGACAATGAATGAAAATGACGCACGGGCTTTATAAATATGGCGGAAGGCTACTCCCTTACACCCGCACCGCAGACAATGAATGAAAATGTCACACGGGCTTTATAAATATGGCGGAAGGCTACTCCCTTACACCCGCACCGCAGACAATGAATGAAAATGACGCACGGGCTTTATAAATATGGCGGAAGGCTACTCCCTTACACCCGCACTGCAGACAATGAATGAAAATGTCACACGGGTTTCATGAATGTGGCGCAAGGCTTCTGACTACATCCGCCTCGCTAAAAAGATATCGCAAACGCCTTTTAAGTCGCCCAGATTGCGTTTCATTCCTATAGTATACATTTATAGGTTTATGTCTCATTTATAAATAAATTACGCCGTACATCCCGCCGGTCAATAAACCTTTTTATCCCTGCGTTTTACTGCGTGCCGCGATTTACATGCAATTATAAAATCCATACATACACATATATTAAGCACACTTAACGACGGGAATTTTAATCAGCGCGGCAGCGTCAGAGCCTGAGTGACATGTACACAGAAGATATAGGGAGGTAATTAGCGACCAGGCATCTCGGCATAATTGCCAAGGACTACATGCGTCTGATTGATCTTTTCGCCGTAATGCAAAGTGTTAACAGCTGTACAGCGAGGACGGATGTCACAGGGTATTGGATGTACCACCAGCCCCGGCTTGTAGGGAAGTGGAGGAGTCACAAAGGGGAGGGATTTCTCCACCCCTGCCTGATGCACGCCAGACAGGAAAGAGTTAAGCAAAGTTTCCCTGAACTTAAAACGCAGTTACCTCAGACACCAGGGAAGGACGGGAGGGAGCCAGCCTGGTCTAGTGCCTGGTCATGGTGGCTCTCTGGGCACTGTGGGGAGGACACTGGGAACACTGTCCCCGCTCACACACGTGCACTGTTCTCCTTAGCGTGGGGCCCCACACCAGAGGGCCCTTTGATGTGGAAGAGAGTTTCCACCTCGGAAACATGAAAGGCTTCCTCAGCAGCTTTGATTTGTATCACCTTGTGAGGGAAGTGAAGATTTCACATGGGAAGGGGCGGGGCTTCCAGTGGCCCGGGCACCATGAAAGACTTCTCTGAACTTTCTGCATCGACCTCCCCTCATTAACCCCTTCACTCCCAACAGGGATTTCACCGCAAAACAAGCACAGTGACCCTTCCAGGACCATTGCTCAGGGCTCATGCACACAGGCGTGGTACAACACTGATCTCTACGCAGGATCTTTCCGGCAAAATAAAAAACACGCATGTTATGTTCTGCCGAGTGCTTCCGTATTTGTGCGTTTGGACGCGTAAATGTCCGTAAACCGCTCACATGCATCAAATTCTTATTCTGTTCACTTCCTTAGTTTTTAGTTCCAGCGTGCATGCTTTTATAGCCATGACCGCAGAATTTTCTTTGATTTTACACAAAATTGCTGAGCGCAACTGCTGTGATCGGCCCGTGTGATGTGCAATCCTGCTTTGTTCAGATCCCTAAAAAAAATTAATGCGCATGGATCCTAAAGCAGAACTCAGGGGATGGTTTTTGTAAACCCTTGCAGTGGGGCCACCCACGCACTGCAAGGGTTAAGTGCTTGTTTGTGTCTAGTTGCGAAAAAAAGTTATACTCACCCAAATCACGAAGCTGGCTGGCAGCTATTCTGCTCTCTAAAACCTGTCTCCTCCTCCGCTGCAGTGATGGTATGTCCCTCCTTGGATTCTATACACTATCAAAACTGGAGAAGAATCTGGAGCAGTTGCCTATAGCAACCAATCAGCTTCTCTCTTCAGTTTAGGTTTGAAAAGTAAAGGTGGCTGCTGATTGGTTGCCATGGACAACTGCCCCAGATTCCGTCTGCTCCAGTTTCGATAAAATCCCCTTGATGACGAAAGCCTGTGACATACTGCATGCCATGCCGAGCCGGATGTTCACATGCAGTGCGTGAGCTGAGCGCGGCCAGAAGAAGGATTGCATATTTAGCCAGTCGGCTTGTGCTTAACAACCGCATGGACTTTTGCATCCTGATGCAGGGTTAGCCGATTGGCTGATGATGACATTTTTCTTCTCCGTACCCTCACTTTGCACGCGAAGCAGCGCGCACTTTCTCGTAGTGTGTCACAGACTTCAAGGGATCCTTAGACCGCTGCTGCAGATTGGGGAGGGGGCTGCAGGGACCGGTCTAAGGACAAGCCATCTCCGAGGATCGGGTGACTAACTTTTTTTTTTTTTCACCTAGACACAAACAAGTATTTAACTCTTGCCGTGCCGGGGTAGCCCCACTGCAAGGGTTAAGAATCGCTTTGCCCGGAGTGCTGCCTTAATGCAGTGGGGGGAATTTAACTGGAGCAGACAATATCTGGAGCGGTTGCCCATAGCAACCAATCAGCTTTTCTTTTCCATTTGCTCCATTAAGCTTTGAAAATGAAAGACAGAAGCTGATTGGTTGCTATAGGCAACTGCTCCAGGTTGTCTGCTCCAATTCGATTAATTCCCCTCAGCGTTTCTTTTTTACATCCATGTGCATGACCCCTTAGGGAAAAGGGGGGGGGGACAACTCCGGCCCTCCAGCTGCTGTGGAACTACAAGTCCCATGAGGCATTGCAAGACGGACAGTTACAGGCATGACTCGCAGAGGCAGAAGCATGTTGGGCTTTGTAGTTAAAGCACAGCTGGAGGGCCGCAGTTGCCCACCCTTGCCTTAGTCCCACGCACATGAGCATAATAGAATACTAATCCCTATGCAGTATCTTGCTGGCAGAAGGTTCCTGTTGGAAAATCCCATGTAATGGTCTGTGACATGCTTCCGTTTCCATGCATTTAAACGCAGAAACGTTCATATCCATAAAATTCCTCCAGCTGTTTTTAATGCCAACATGCGTGCGCGCACATGCATAAATTACACAGAAGTACTGACTGCAAACGCAGGATTTTCTCATTGAATTTTACGCAGTTGAATGCAGTGCAAGATTACCTAGCGCTGCGCTGCGGTTTGCATGGGCCCATAATATACAATACCGCTGCGTTCAGATCTGTAAATGAAAACTTTTCTGAATGCAGCATTGTTGTTTTTTTATTTTTTTACACCCGTGTGCATGGGGGAGGGCGCAACTCCGGCCCTCCAGCTGTGCTTTACCTACAAAGCCCAACATGCCTCTGGGAGTCATGCCTGTAACTGCCAGCCTTGCAATGCCTCATGGGACCTGTAGTTCCACAACAGCCAGAGTGGCCCATGCTGCCTTAGCGTGTCCATAAAACAACTTAGTAGGCAATTATGCCCGAACTGTTGTGCTCTGGAAAGAAAAGACTGGTCTTGGCGTATTAGTAGGGAAGTTCGGTCACAACCTTGGCTCTGCAGTTAGCATGGCCGCTCACATTAGCTGAGGGACTTGCAGCGAGCAGGATTGGTAATAGCACGCTGCACACAGACACAAGGAGGCTCAACTTTCTTCCTGTTTCATTTTAGTGACGGTGCAGCAGATCAGCTCCAGGGGATTTGGCTGCTTCTCTATCTGCTGCTGCTCTCTCTCTCTTCCTGAAGGTTTGAGAAAGAAAAGGGGGTGGGAGGGACACAGGCAATAGCACGGCTGTGTCAGTTTTGCATTGGGAGACCCGCCTAATTATTTGTTTCGATTGCATAGTGCTTCCCCTTGCCTGTTCAGCAGCAGGCTGAGTGTCTAATCCGGCCTGTGTGTGCTGAGCGAATGGCTGCAGGACGCGGCTCGGCCTGTTCAAGGTGCAAAGTGTAGCAACAGACATGAGCGTGCTGCGTGTCAAAGCAGGGCTGGGTTTGCTGGCTCGCAGTCGGCCGTGCATAAGCCCGTGGCCGCTGCTCTGCCGTCCTGGTGCTCGGCCCATTGTGGACATGTCTTACTCCCACCACTTTGTGGATTTTCACGGCTCTTCTATCCCCACCTCCATGAAAAAGCTGGTGGTCACTCAGCTGAGCCCTGACTTCAGAAAGGCTGTGACTTTAATGCCCAGTGTGGCAGTGCCAGTTCCAGGGGATGGAGATCTCCTCATCAGGAACCGGTAAGCAACTTATTGATATTCTATTTTCCCTCTGCCAGTGTAGCTCATTGGCCGTGTCACCCCCGTTATATTTGACACTAGAATAGTCTCTTGTTCCAACGATTGAGCTGACACGCCCCCCCATCAGCAAATCTATGCACACATAGGGCTTCATTTACTAAAGGAGTAAAGGCTGTTCACTCAGCAAAGTGAATTTCCACCTTGCAAAGGAATTTTCCCATAGCTAAGTCAATAAGGAGAAGGTTTGCTGACTTCCATCATCCGATCAGGTGCAAGCAAATAATCCTGTTTTGTTTTTTTTTTTACATTTCTTGCACTCCTAGTGGTTGATTTGCTAAAGGCTGTTAACTTCGCAAAGCGAATGTTCACTTTGCAAGGGAATTTTCCCACAGTTTAGTCAATAAGGAGAAGCTCTGCTGACTTCAGTCATCTGATCACGTGCAAGCAAATAACCCTGGTTTTATGGGGGGGGGGGGGGGGGGGGGGGGGCTTTTTTATTGTGTGTATATTAGTGTGTGTATTTCGTGGGGGGTGGTGGGGGGGGGGGGGGGGGGGATATGGGGTATTCTTTGAATTTCTACTGCGTTCACCAACGTAAGCGAAAATTCACTTCCAAAGTAAAAAGTCACTTTGCAAAGTAAACATACTGTACTTCCTTAATAAGTTAACCCCAGCGTGCTCACAGATAATGTACAACTGCAACCATAGCAATTGGAGAAAAAAAACAGCATTGGAGCGCACAGACTTGAAGCAAACTGTTGTACTACAACCACCACCATCCACAGAAGTCCCTCTGTTTCTATTATTCTGTCCCTGTGTCCCCATGCATTCAAGCTTGGCATACGGATTGTAGTTCATTCAGCAGCAGCTCCGTGCCTCTGTCGTTCTCTCACAGCGACAACTAAAAGGCAGGCTCCGGTTCACTTCCACTCCAGCACATAAAACATTTGGTTTTAATCCCTCACAGGCCAGCTTCCCTTTCTTTGCCTTCCCGTGATCCCAAAATAAGTTGTACCAGCCGCCATCTGGCGACGGTTCATTTGATTTTTACCGATCGGTCTTTTCAGCACCCTGCCAGATTCCCCACAGTCGCATCGCCCTGACACTTGCGTACAGCGATCGGCAACCAAATGACAAGACACTTTTCCTTACCTGGCTGTCAGGAATAGGATGGGAGGGGTGTGTTGCAGGTTGGCAGCACATAGGATGCAAAGCAGCTGGGCAGATCAGCCACAGATCAGAGTGTCAAGTCCCTCCCAGGATCCGGAGAGTGAGATGTGCTCATCCATTAAGGAGTGAGTGATTCCTCTCTGGGTGTTTGTTCAGCACGTCACTAACCTTTAGGAAGCACTGAATCAACAGGAAGGGAAATCACTCCTTTGCAGTGCTGCTTCTTGTCTCTAAGTCCTGTTATCTATCCACACCAACTCTATCATCCTGATCATCGCCTCCTTTACCCCAGGGATACGCAACCTACAGGCCGAAAGGCAGAAGTATCCAGGGCACTCAGACTCATCAGTTCTCAGTGTCTTGTTCTAGTCACCACTTATTTTTTTTTTCATATATTGCTAATAATTATTCAGTATCATTGTAACAGCAAGCACTGGGTAGAATAAACGCTCTGTGGGTGTATTCTGTTAATTGAATACAAATCAGTTAACTCTTTGCTACCCAGGCCAGAAACAAAATAAACCGATACACACAATTCTATATATTCCGTGAAGTGCTGCTGAATTTGTCTGCGCTATAGAAAGGAATGCATTACATTTTAAGAAAAACATTATAAAGCTGGAAACACTTTTTTTTTATTTAAATAGTCTATTTTATTGTCTTGTCACCCAATGTCACAAATAATATAAAGGAATATAATATAGAGGGTGCAGAAAGAGGTCCTTGCAAGGAGTATCTTCCAAAATAATAATGCCCTATAAAAAAAATAGGTTAGGTGTGGGCAAAAAATGTTGGGTATTGGAAAGGTGTATAAAATCAATTCTTAACATTAGCTTGTCAGTGTATGGCCTCGTGTTTTATCAGGACTTTTTCTACATGTCATTTTGAAAGATAAATTGAGTATTTTGTCTTATCATTAGGCCTAGTTTTCTATCCTATCTATCTATCTATCTATCTATCTATCTATCTATCTATCTATCTATCCTATCATTAATATCGATCATGCAGCCCCTCCCCAATGCTTTTTATGTTTGCAGCCATTTCTATCTCTGGGAACTGTTAAATCCACAAGGCTTCCATATTAAAAATAGCTCAGTGGGTGTGGTCAGTTTCACTACCACCTTTGCCAAATGATTTGGAAGCACCCATGAGTCTCGCCATATTTTGCTATTTTGTCAGCGGGCAACAGCCATCCACTTGCCACGGGAGTAAAGCTTACAGCTGAACCCAATTTAACCCGAAAACTTGCTCCTTTGGTGAAAAACAAAACAAAACACCATCTCGCCAACCTCGAAATATAAACACGTCCTATTTCATGCATTTTTTTTCAGGCATGCTCCTCTTAGGCATTGCAAAGCTATCTGTTTTTATTTCTTCACATTTTTTTTGCTATCGATATTTTATTAATAGAGCTGGCCTTAAAAATACAGGAACATGATGTTCCATCATTTCTGACCAAATTTGATTCACTGATTTATTTGTAAAAAGAAACAAAGAAATATTCTTGTATTATACCATAAATATTATTTCTCCATACAGCTACTTTATTTACAGTTGAATTCTATTTTAAACTTTTATATTTGCATTGAAACTATTTCCTGCCCTCCTGA
>NW_017306468.1:681273-681487 GCF_000935625.1 Nanorana parkeri | reverse complement strand
TTGTACCTTTTTTCCTACTTCTTTTTTTTTTTTAGTAACACAGATAACAGTTTTTCTGCTTAAAAAGGGGTTAGATTTTTTTTTGTACTGTACAAAGATGATTTGTTTTGTTTTTTAAACGATATGCATTATAAGGCACTTTACGATGTGTTACTGAATGATTTTCTGTAAGGGGTTTTTATGTCAACCACTTTACTGTTGTTTATTAAGTGCA
>NW_017306468.1:673851-681252 GCF_000935625.1 Nanorana parkeri | reverse complement strand
GAATGATGAGTGAAAGCACCAGAATTAAATAGAAACAGTTGCATAATTGCACAGCTTAACAACTGTTTTTCATATTTGCTTATCTTCTTTAAAATTAATTAGCAATTGTATTTATTTATACACATATTTTTATTTGTGGTTTAGTGTTGCCAACCAATCATTTTTTTTAGTAATGTCATATTTAGATTTTGTTAAAAAAATTTTTGTAAAATTGTTAACAGTCGTGCTATAAGTACTTGAAAATGTTCTCGATAGGCAGGAAAGTTACCAAAAACATGTAAATGTAATAGTTCCTAATACTGCTAGCTTCCATATATCCTAAATCTTATTACTGGAATTTGTGTAAGCTGTGCTATAGAGGCTCTGCCTAGTACTTGTATTCAGAACAGACACAACAAATACATTAGGCACATTTACAGATCTAGGTGTATTTTGCAGCAAAACTCTGTACTATGCCTAATCTAATGGAGTCATTTTAACAGCTAGAGGATGCTGAGCAAAAATAAATAACAAAGGGTTAAACTGACTTTGAAACACCTGAGGGCAACCATAAGCAGATGACCTGTTATATCAGTCAACTGGTGGCTACCTGGAGTTATTCCTGTCTTCATGCAATGAGCATCATTTGCCTGTTTTTACATTATGCCTTTGACCCATGAAGGAGAGGAATTTATTGCACACAACTTTCATATGATGTAGACAGGTCTTGAATGTATTTTGCCCCAGTACTTTTATTTGTATGTTATATTTACAGGGCTTTCTCTTTTTTTCTCGGTGTGTAAATATATTTGTTTTGATTCAGATCTCATTTGTTTAAACATAAAGAAGAAACTTTCCTTGACAGTGAATGCATTTTCATACACTTGCTAAAAGTGGTCTTGTGTTTCTTTGCGACAGTGCCAGAGCTGGCAAAAAAAAGTGCATGAACCTACCATTTCCTAATCTTTAGTCTTAATCTTCCCTAAATGTATTCACTTGTTTTCCTGTATTGGTGAGTATTATTGCTGGCTTTATGCTTGGTTTATTTTAATTAAAATTAAAATGACATGGTTATCTTTTAAGTGACCACATAGGCACATAATAGCATTGAGGAAGGTTAAAACAATTGGTAGGAATTCCAGGCTGTGATTTATTGTTATTCCCCAGCAATTAACCCCCTTTACAGTTGGAGGTGCCTGTAGCTTGTTTGCTGACACTTCAAACACTGCAAGGGTTAATCTGCTGTGCCCCTACCTCTCCTCCCTCCACTTTCTTCCTCCCCACCTCCTTTTCAAAGAGGCAGGGTGGAGATGGGAGTGCTCCCTCTGGTCATTCAGTCCGAGATGTGTCTGCTGTCTGTGTTGTGATAGTGTGTCCAGAATTAAGCAATACTTTTTGTAAGCAAAGGCATTTCAGCCGTTCAATGGTCAATATAATTTTGTAGCTTCCGCTTGTATCCAGAAACATAGTGCAGGGGCCAGTCCCTACAGGAGACAGACTATTAAGTGTTAACCAATTAAACTTAAAATTATTTTTCCCAAGCTTTTTTTTTTTTCTTTTTCTACCGTCTGTTCAGATGACACTAGCAGTGTGGTGTCTGCTTTCTATGAAACTTTTCAATATTTTTTTAAATCTCCTTTTCTAATTGTTGATGCAAAATCACAGTGAATGCCGATCAATGTTTTACTTTGTAATTAGCAGCAATATTCGGTAACCTTCCTTGGAATGTTACGATTGCATAATATTCATTCATTTCAGGTAGGTATGTATCTGTTCTATATCAAACCTTTTTACTTTAATCATATCCCATTTGTCATTCATTTTCTTGTCTAATTTTTAGTAATTATAGGGGTTATTTACAAAAGGGCATAACTTTCATACCAGACTAGAAAACCCTTTGTTCGTCTCAGCAATCCAATCAGGTTAGGAGGAAAATGTCTCCTAAAAAATCTGAATTGATATTTACAGAAAACCTAGTGTTTTGCTGGTCTTTTGTGAAACTTTTGCCAATATTACTAATCAGAAATAGAAATGTTTTGTTATAACTTCCTGTTAACCATATTCTGTCAATAAACTTACTCAGTATAGTAACTCAAGCCCTGTGAATGAAATTGCTGTCTTTGCTGCAGGAAGTTTTTTTTTTGTTTTTTTTTACCAGATCAAGGCATTGCATATTGTTTCTAGTCACCAGACATTTTACTGGGAGTTGCGGCAACCACAATTGTAATTCTCTTTATTTTTAATCATGGTTTTAAATAGCTGAGTCTTCCATTACGCCTGTGAACTTTGTTAATACATCACTGAACTATGAACAGCAGTGCACAGGAATGCCTGAATAAGGGCTAGTCTGCATATCCTTGTGGCTATATAATAATCCCCATTTCAATAATAATCCTAATAGGCACCAAAGGTCCTGTTTTTACCTTTTGTCCACTAAAGAGAAGCTTAGGAAACAGTATGTTCTTCCTACTAAATCACTGAAATCTTATATATGTTCAGGGCCTGAAGAAGCATCAAGGGCTCTGTTTAACAAAGCCTTAGGGAGGTGAGCAGAGTTCATAGATGATTTGTAGCCAGAGACACCAATAAAATATGCTCTGCTTTCATGCATGTGTATTATCACATCCTTTGCTTTTGTTGTCCTTACCCATTTGCTGTCTGATCTCATGGCAATTGCCTAGGGCCTCTACTTTGCAGGGGCTCTGTAAATCAGGGTTTTTGCTGACTCCAATAAAACGCTTGTGATATCATCTGTTTTATTGCATTATAATATGTGTTGCTCTTAGGGTTAATACCGGGTTCACTGGGCATTTGTGAGCATCTAGCTATTAATGAGCAAAAACAATCAAACATAGAACTTACAGCTTCTTAGGTTTGAGAAGAGGTTGCTCTGGTGGAGAACCAAGTCAGCTTTATTTTAGATTCCACTTTCCAAATTATGTTGCTGATTAGCAATATGTACTGGGTCCGCTGGTTGAAACACTGCATGGGGAGCCTATGTACAAGTCTAAAGACTATTTACAAAGATGTATTACGCCCAATCAAAAAAAGCAAGTACTATTGAGAGAAAGGACTATCAGGGTTATTCACAAAAGGGTGAAGAGTTTGGAGAAGGCAGGAGAAGTGAACAATCTAGGACAACATAGCTGAAGTGGAAAGTGAGATGAATTGGAGGATTTTTCCAAATCAGCTATTCTGGCCTAGATTGTTCACTTCTCCTGCCTTCTCCAAACTCTTCACCCTTCTGTGAATAACCCTGTATGTGATCAATGTGGTCTGCCACTCCAACCTTCATTTGTTTTGAAGAAGTGTTAAACAAGTTGTAAGCATCCATCCGCATTTAGCCTTTAGGCACAATACAGAATTAGTACACAAAGTACCTGCAAATGTTGTGTGCCAGAAACGCACAATAAATGCTTTATTGTGTCCTTAAAGTAAACCTGTGTTGAGTAGGAAAACCCAGTCATTTTGAGAATTAGTTTTCACATGAACATCCCCCTCTGCCTCCCACAGTGCCATGTGCTTGATATTAGTAACATCACTTATGGGGCCAAGCACTTTCAAATAGTACTGTATGTGTTTGCATAGGGCTTGGGCACTGGATCAAGCCAGTAGGGGAGTGCAGCAAAAGTTAAAATTGGCATTTTATAATGCATCTTATGCGTGCATGAGCATAGCCAGTAAATATGGCAGAAAAAAGAAGTCTGATAATTCCACCTTCCAAGGTTTACCAATTTAACTTTAGTCTAACCCTTGAAATAAGGGATCTACGCTATATCAGCCAAATTAGTGAATCTCTACCAAATGGGCAGATGTGTTAATGGGATCATTCTCTTCCGTGATTTACCCTTCGTTATTTAAAGCAAAGAGTGTTCAATGATTTGGATCTGGATCCTTTTGAATATCATCTCTTTGTAGTTATTGTTTGTTTGCACTTTGCATGCTGCCATTATGACATTTCCTTGAGTACATGTACATACTGAGTGATTCAGGAGTGTCCCTGCCCTTCAGACAATTGACCAAAATACTTCAGAGCAGTATATACTTATTATTACCATTTCTATCGTAGCTAAACATCATGTTATTTTGCAACATTAGAAACCTTATTAATTTTTTTGTAAAAAATCTTGACAGAAAGAGGGTAGTTTTGGAATGATTACCTGTTTCAAGGAATAATCTGCATTCCTCTAGTGCCATTTGGGTTGGCAGAAGCATCTTAGGATGCCAGAAAATGGATGTTCTCTTACTTGGCCATGAAAGGATTGGCATGGCAGTGGCAAGGGTTGGCTATGCCATTCATATAAAGTTAGAGCGCTATTACTACCAACAGGATTTTGCAGCAGACACAGGAAGATTGTGGTCCCTGTCAAAGCTGCAAGATGTTTTGGTGTGTGCATGGGGTGGTTCCAAATAATTATAAAACTTGTATCTGACAACCTTCCAAGAGTGGTAGTTAAAGAAGTGAACCAATAGGATGGGTACATTAATTGAGATAAATAGGTAGGCAGCCCACACTGAATGCAAAGGGTAATTATCCGTGCCCCTCCTGTAAAAGCCAACTGCACCATTACGCCCCAGTATAGAGCAAATGTGGTTAGAAAGACAGCTTTACAATGTACTGTTCCTAAGTTATTATTATACAGGATTTATATAGCGCCAACAGTTTGCGCAGCGTTTTACAATTTAAAGAAAACATTACAATACAATTCAAGACAAGATGGTGAGGAGGGTCCTGCCCTTGAGGGCTTACAATCTAAAAATTGTACATGAAGTTGAATCTAATGATCACTCATACAGGCTACATTGGTTTTATTGAGATATCACCTGTTGTTACCAGTTACTCAGTAATGATCAGTTCTTACAAACTATTGAACTAACCAAAAATACCCTTTTCTATAATACAGTGTCATAACACAATGTCATACCATATAATGGATAAGATTAGGTCTGCTTGAAAGCAGTTTAATGTATTTTGACAGTTATATGCCAACACCCTTGCAAAGAGGCATGGGGAGAATTTTGGAAATGCATGTCAATTATTACAAAATTACACCAGATGCAGGTATTGAGATATGCATTATTATTATATTTCTTCCAACATTAGCAGGATTCATTTTAAGTTTTTGAGAAAACTAGGGTCTTTTATAAATGTGGGCCTTTCCTTGGCTGTAAACTAGATCCGGGAGAATAAAGCATCTGTACAGGTTCAAGTAGGAGGCCTGGGAGAGGGATACTTTTGTCATAGGCTTCTCAGTCAGGTGTATACCAGGATGAAAGACTCCCTTTTAATCTCACCAGTAATCTAATAAAAAGTTTCCCTTCAGTTCTACGTTTTCCTTTGGGTAATACTATGATTGTGGCAATCTGGTATACAATCAACCCGTATCTTGTTATGTAATACAAATTTGTAAGTTTTCAAACTCATGCAAGTTTATTCTGCTATGGACATTTAATGGCTTATATGTCATACTTTAGAATGCATTTTGAATTGTTACATTTATTTGTCTCTCTTCACTCTTTTATCTAGATACGTTGGTATCAATGCATCAGACATCAACTTTTCATCTGGAAGATATGATGCCTCGGTGAAGCCTCCATTCGATGTTGGTTTTGAAGGCATTGGTGAAGTTGTAGCCTTGGGACTGAGTGCTAGTAAAAACTTTGCAGTTGGCCAGCCAGTTGCTTACGTCCAAAATGGCTCCTTCGCTGAGTATACAGTTGTACCAGCTATGACGGCTATTCCAATTCCTTTGGTAACACCTGACTTCCTAACTTTTCTCATCAGTGGCACAACAGCTTACATCAGTCTCAAAGAGTTTGGGAATCTGAGTAAGGGAAAGAAAGTTTTAGTGACGGCTGCCGGTGGTGGAACAGGACAATTTGCTGTACAGCTTGCAAAACATGCTAACTGCTATGTAATTGGGACATGTTCTTCTGAAGAAAAAGCAGGATTCCTAAAATCTATTGGCTGTGATCTCCCAATTAATTATAAGGCAGAAAATGTTGCCTCTGTCATAAGGGAAAAATTTCCAGAGGGAGTAGATGTGGTGTACGAATCTGTCGGTGGAGAAATGTTTGATTTGGCTGTAAAATGTCTGGCCACCAAAGGCCACCTTATAATAATTGGCTTTATTTCAGGGTATGCCACTCCTCTAGGCATTTTACCCGTTAAAGAAGCAGCACTACCTGCGGTATTACTAAAAAAATCTGCTAGTGTCCATGGCTTTTTCTTGCCCCATTATATGTCTGAGTACAAGGAGGCCATTATGTCTTTGGTGACATTGCACCGAAGTGGGAAGCTAGTTTGCGAAGTGGACAATGGAGAACTATCTCCAGAAGGCAAGTTTACTGGCTTAGAGTCTGTTTTCCGTGCTGTAGATTATCTGTACACAGGGAAAAACATTGGGAAAATTGTAGTTGAATTACCTCACCTTGTCAACAGCAAGCTGTAAAAACAGAACAATGATATAAATCACAAAAGTAAACGGTACTTTCTGCCTGCAAACTCTAAAACATGTTGTCGCTAATAGAGAGCATATTAAAAAACAGTACAAGGGTGTTGGTAAAACGTTTTCAGTGCACAAAATAAAAATTACTTATTGGGACACTTCATTGTTGTTTCACAATTAACCTTACCAATGCCATAAAGAGAAAAATTCTAATTTGTCATATTCCTTCCCATTGATCTGCATAATATACGTCTAATATAATGTTTATTCTTGTTAAACTGTTGGCAGATGAATGTAATTTGTTATTGTTGATCTAGATCTATTTTTGGATATCAGAATAGGAATCTATTTTGGTCAAAATTTATGAGAAAATAAGATATATACTTTATATAACTAAACATGACCATAGTTTAATTCTATTGATGTTTTTGTTTTTTTTAGATTTGAAATATGTAAAAATAAATAAAAGTTGTTAAAGAGATAATATTAGTCAAATATGTAAATTAATTGGAGCATAGTGGTGGAATGTGCTGCCGGTTTCTTAAAACGTATTATGCTGCTACGCATAGCCATCTCTCTGTTTTCCCATGTTCCTTATTTTCCACATACTTCTGTACTCAGTTTCATGGTCCAAGAAACCTTTAAAAAACCACAAACAAACCTTTGTGTTTGTACATTTATGGGTTTTTTCCCTTTTGGCAGTGAGCATTGCCACCGAATAAAGGTCTTGCCAAGAGTATAGAGATCCCTGCAAAAAAAGCACGTTAGCTGTTCCAAATAAACTTGTGAGATTTGTACATTTCACATAACATTCTGTTTCAGTTTTACTTTAGAAATCAACCTATTGCCAATTTACTAGGCAGTAAATATACCGTTTGTCAAAAGGATGCTGAAATATAATGTTTATCATATATATATATATATATATATATATAGATCTATATATATATATAGATCTATATATACATCTATA
>NW_017306468.1:661973-673764 GCF_000935625.1 Nanorana parkeri | reverse complement strand
ATATATATATATATATATATAATGCCCCAACTTTAATTTAGAAGCTGCTAATATTTTGGTAACTTTTTGACCCTTTGATATATTTACTTTAGTTAACAAAGAAATAGAATATGAGAATTTCATAACCACCGGCATTTCATTTGATCTCATCTACGATATTTGCTTACAGCAGTAGGCTACGCTACATACACGGGTATAATTTTAGAATTTTGTTTGCCCTTAGTGGCAGTAAATGGTTGCAGCTTTGCTTTTTTTCTTTCCTTTGAATCACGATCACATGTCTAAATTTGCCTATTTTCCCCGCTGAACAAGCCAAGACCCAGATATTCTTCACATTTAATTGTCCTGCTGGAATGTCGTAATGCCTTTTCAAATTAAGGTAGATCCCCACCAGGATATTTTTTTAAAAGAAAGCCTGGCCAAGTATAACAGTCATGTCATGTACACATATTATAATTACAGTTTCAGAAGAAAGAGGGTCTTTTTTTTTTTTTTTCTTTTCTTCATAATGACATTTAACGAGTGAATTCTTGATCGCTTTTATTTTTTCTTTTCCTCCCTTTTACACAGAAGAGCAATTTTTATAAGATTTACTCATTTTCAAGGCTTCTGATGTAGGAGCTAGCATGCATACACAACAATACAATTTATATGGTAAATGGAACCAAATAATGACTTTACTGAATGTTATGGCTTGGCTGAAGGAAAATGTCACACTAAATAGCTGCCAAATTATGGATCATGCCAAAGTGTCACAAGTGCACTAAAGACAAATGGCACCTGAGGTTATTGCCACTGTGACACTCTTGAATTATGAAACTGAGGACTGTCCTCTTGTTAAGCATTTTATGCCCTCATTATAGTAAAGAGTGTTTGTGCAGGATAAGTGAAAAACACTTTACAAAATTCTGGCATTCAGCTGTACACTTCAGTGTGTGTGTGTACACGAATATAATGATACACTGTTTTTTATGTCATGCATTATTTGAACAGTATTTTTCACAGAAGGTGGTCTGTTTAGAAATACAGGTGAAACTCGAATAATTAGAATATTGTGCAAAGTTAATTTATTTCACTAATGCAACTTAAAAGGTGAAACTAATATATGAGATAGACTCATTACATGCAAAGCAAGATAGTTCAAGCCGTGATTTGTCATAATTGTGATGATTATGGCTTACAGCTCATGAAAACCCCAAATCCACAACCTCAAAAAAGTAGATTATTACATGCAATCAATAAAACAAGGATTGTACATCGAACAATATCGGACCTCTGAAAAGTACAAGCATGCATATGTACTCAGTACTTGGTTTGGGCCCCTTTTGCAGCACTTACTGCAATTACTTTTGCACGATATTCTAATCGAGTTTCACCTGTATATATAAGTTTTTGTAGCATATTCTTTTCAAGTACAGTTGATTGAACCTTTGCGAAACCCAAGAACAAAAACTCTTAAATGGGGTACATTCGTTTTCCTTTTTTAAGGTGTTCTTTTTTTTTTTTTCACCTGAAAATCCTGCCCCAATACACGTCCTGTTCTTGGGGGCAAAGCTCACTCATCATACTGTATCCATGGAGGAGCAGCATTGTCAGTGTAGGACAGAAAGAGTTAGGACTACAAAACACTTTCTCCTCATCTCCATAACATAGGGAGGAAGTGTTTTTTAGTCCACAGAGCGATCTGGGAACAATGTTAACTGATGGAGTGCACCACAGGCAGTGTACACGAAGCTATCTGCTCACTGTATTTCAACAGGTATTTTTCCTGCTCTTTGAATATATATAATAGTCAGAAAACACTCTCCCCGGATGCATAATCGATGCATCCAGGGATAGTTATTGATTCCTAACCACATGTAATCATATCACTTCATTACATGTGGTGTGCAGGCATTTACATGTAGCAGCTGTCAATTGATCATTACCTTGAATTGGTGACAGCTGCTGTAAACGCCAGATTAAGGATTCCTGTTGCAGGAAAACGTAAGTTCCTGATGCAGGAATCCCTAATCGCACCCAAACTTACAGATGTGAATGGAGCCTAATACACATTCCCCCTCAACCTCCCCGCTCCCCCCATATGCATAAAAAAAAATACTCTACCCCTACCTCCATAAAAAAAAATGCTACCACTGCACATATAAAATAATACCCCCCAGCACATATAAAATAGTACAACTCCGGTCCCCTCCCCCCACATATAAAATAAAACAAAGAGCCCGCTTTCCTGCTTACATTGTTGCAGGAAAGAGGCATGCTCCCTAGTGATCCAGTGGTTGATTAGTAAGGTCTGGTACAGACCTTTACTAATCCATCCTTTCGGACAGCACTCTGAAATCCTTCAGTGAACGCTGGCTGAGAGGATCCGAGTGCCGACACAGAGAAGCAGCTATTCTGTCTTCATCCAACAGAGTTGTAGACTGTGTAGCAGGTCAGGTATGCAGTCTGTTGACCGCGTGCCCAACTTGTCAGCTGCCTGTGGGCCACATAGTACCGGCTTGCGGTCTGGAATTGGCCTGCAGGCAGGTACTTTGAGACCCCTTGCTTTGGACATTTGAAAACCATTTAGAGCTCTGTAAAGGTCACACCATCTTCAGAGACCATGTCATGATAGGGTTGCAACATAATATAAACTATATTGTACCAAAGACTGGCATTTTTATGGGCAAAGTGACAGCTTCCTTTGAAGAAGGTTGCTGTCACGTACCTGAAGTCCTGAGGAAGGCCTCTCTTTGCAACTCTCATCTGAGCACCACTGGGGATGGAACAGCAGATGCACAGAAAGAGAGGGGCACGAGTGCCTATGGTGTCGATGCTGATCACACTTGGGGAGGTGACACAGATATTTGGATACTGAAGTAAAAAGTCTGACTATCAGGAGAGAATGTAGATAGTATATCAGATGGCACCATTGCGAGTAGCAGAAGTGTAGTTGGGAACAAGCCAGGATGGTATCTTATGGTCAGCGCAGTACAGAATCAGGAGGCAAAGCAAAGTCAGGAGCAGGCCAGGTTGATAACCTGTGAGCAGAGAGGTACTGAATCAGGAGGTAGAAGAGTGGTCAGTAGACAAGTCTAGGTTACAAGGCAGACAGCAGGATCAGGAGTGAAGTCGGGTCAAAAGCAGGTTTCAGCAGCAGAATAAGGTATAACACATAGAAAAAGTTGAAGATCTCTCAGTAACGTGATTGCAGTGAATATCCTTAAATAGCCTGCCTAGTACCACGGCCAGGAACAAGCATGCGCACATGTGCTGCATCCATGCACATGACTGTGTGTGATACTGGCTAGACATGTGCACTAGCAAAAAATTCGTTTAGTTTAGTTTCGTTTTTCGGGTCCGAAATTAAATTAGTTTCGGACGAAATTCGTTAGCGTTAGTCCTGCCAAAATTCGTTTATGAAACAAAAAAAAAAACTTTACTCTCCAATGGCTGTCATTCGTCTTAGCTGTAATTCGGAATTCGGATGCATCCGAATCTCCGAAAATTCGTCCAAAACGAATTTCGGAACAAACCGAATCGCACATGTCTAATACTGGCACCATAGCGCCTTACTCGCACATGCATTTGCACAGCGGCTCGGTTTAGGTTGGATTGCCCTGACAGTTGCTCTGTTTGAGCACTCAGGAAAACCCAATCCTGGGTATGGTGACTGCCTCCTCTAACTCCCAGGATGCAGTGCGCGGACAAGAGTGGCCAGTTAACATACCACCTTCTGTCCCTCTTTCGTCCTCGGTTGTCCCTCTTTTTGGTCTGATGTACAGGTATCTATGGAGTTGTACTGTTTAACTACCAAAAGTGCTACTAAACTTTTTATATTGTCTCTTAATTATATTGTTTGCTATTTCAAGAAGAAAGTGTAAAGGAAAAGTAATGGTGAAAAAGAAACAATTCTCAGTTTAAGCATCCTTTTTGGCATATACTTTAAATTCTTGGTCAGCATAACTGGGAGTGTGGCAGGGGTGTGTCCATTGCCTAATGACATTGTGCTGGAAGGTGCCCCTTTTACTTATCTCAGACAGTTGGGAGGTATGCACTTTCCAGACCCAAACACTGTGTTTTTAAAGTTTATACTGAGTTAATGACTTTCTCAGAACAATCTGACACAAAGCTAACACAGAGTTTTTATTCCTGGCTCAGATCAAGGCATGGAATTACATGGAAGGGTGTGGAAGGTAAGTGTCAGTGGGTGGGAGGTTTTTCTTTCAAGAGTACCTAGGAAAAATGAGCGAGGGTATTTTTTCTAGCAGGTTTGTAGGAATATCTGGAGATGTGGTTATCCAGGGCAGAAAAATTATCAGAACCATGGTACGAAGATAAATCCTCTACAGGACGTCGCATAAAAACTTCCTCAGCACAGAAAAGGAAAGACAAACAGATCCGCAGTCAGCACAAACAGTAGAGTTAAATATGTGTTCTATATAACAAACATTTTTTATATTTGTCACAAATTCTGCTTTAAAGTGACCCTGTCAACACAGGACCCTGTCAGCACTTGCAAAGTAAGCTCAGCCTGTAATAAAAGAACATGCAAACCTTTCCGACTGCAGGTGTCTTTCAACTCTGATGCTTTGTTGCTCCCTGGTCACTGAAAGTATTACACATTTCTGGGTGTGTGAATAATTGCTCCCCCTGCTGCATGCTATATGTCTTCTCATATGTCACTACCCAGGGATGTCCCTATAATGAGGCAACATGTGGCTGCTGCCTCAGGCGGCATCTCTTTGGACCACATGGGGGGCGGCAAAAGAGTGGCATGGCATGTTTGCAGTGTGCCTGCTGCCCCCTTTCCAGTCACACCATCTCAGGTTTGCTTGAGATGGGCAGAGAGATGTGTAAGGGCCATACACATCTCCCCACCCAGCTCTTAGCAACCTGGGATGCCCTTGCTGGCACCACGCAGAGTTCCTGGCAACCAGTGACATCACTGGTTGCCAGGAGCTTGGCGGGATGCTGGCCAGAGTGTCCCAGTTTTCTAAAAGCCGGACAGGGAAATGCAGAGCCCTTACACATCTGCCTGCCTGGCTCTTAGTGTCGTCACTCTCCGCTAGCACCCCTCCCCAACTGATTGTACACTATCCAGCAACACTGCCCCCCCAGATTGCCTCAGAGGGCAAAAAGGCTAGCGATGCCCATGTCACTACTAAATGAATGAGCAACAAAAGTAACCAAAATGTGTGGTGGAGGGAGCAGATATTTGACACAACTGGAAGGCTTTAATATATCTTCAGTGGCCAGTGAGCAGCAAAGCACAAGAGTTTGAAGACCAAAGCCACCAGAAAAGCAAGTATACATACTCATTTTTTAATGGTTGGGCTGTGTTTAAAAGTGGATCTTTGGTAACAGGGTCACCTTTACTAAAGCTGGCCATACACCTATAGATTATCTGCAGATTTTCTATGGTCAGATGGAAAAAGTGCAACAGATTCCTCCATCTACGCTAAACTGTGTGGATGGAGAATTCTCCCACTGCGCCAAGCTTCAGTATCTTGCTAGTCGGCCGCACTGGCTGAACAATCTGATTGGATACAGGCATTGTTCAGGTATTTTGAGAGCCAGCGGGAGCCGACCTGCAAGATACTGAAGCTTGGTGCAGTGGGAGATTCCTCCATCCACACAGTTTAGCGTAGATGGAGGAATCTGTTGTACTGTTTAAATCTGACCTTAGAAAATCTAAAGGTGTACGACCGTTTCAAGACAGGCCAAACTATACAGGAGGGATACTATCTGAATGCAAAGATGTTTTGCCCATATTCATTACTATTGGGCTAAAAAAAAAAGCAACTTTTGCCCTTGATTCACATTTTTCATTTTTTTTTTTTACGCATACACAAAGGACGATTGCCTTTCCAATGTGAAAATAAAATGTCGGTGTCTAACAGATTTTTTAGCTCACACTTGAACACTTTGATAGAATATGGCCATTTTATGAATATGATTTGTAGTCATCACAATTACTGGATGTGAAATGTAAAAAAAACATTTTGGCATGAAAATAAGCAAAAATCCCACATGTCTCAGTCAATATTACATTGCCAGTAAAATCACACTCATTTATAATGGCAATCCACCAACCACAGTAAGAATGACCAGCACAGCAAACAGTGTGTAGTGGTTGGTATGTTCTGGTGGCTGGAGGGAAATGATGTGGGAGGGTTTATGTTCATCATGGAAGATTCCCATAGTCGAGATCCTATGCTTTGACTGGTTGATGAAGTAAATGATTTGCATATTATTTTGGATAACAATAGTTCTTCACAAATCAAATAACGTTTTAACGAATCAAAGTGTGGGGACCCTGTAGTGGGTATCACCTAGGATCCCACAGTCTCTTACTACTATTATGATTCTGAGTATAGAATTAATAAATAGGTTAATTTTGGTGGACCCAGTCAGCCTGGCCCCTAATCTGCTATGATGCTTTTATTTTTTACTTATTATGTTCCACAGTGAATAAGTAAGTAGTCCAAGGTTTTGTATAAAGCAGGAGAATAAAAATACAAGTAGTTCTGCTTCTGTTACAGTATGAAAATGGTGTTGAAGTGTCTGGGTTTGGAATTATCTTGATAACTACACTGCACCTCATGTTACCTCATGTCACTGCAGCGTACTACTGTAGCCTTGCAGCACAACGCTAATTAAAAACCCGCAGGCCACAGACTGCACAGACAAATTGCCACATATTGCCAATGTTCTGGAATGTGTTATAGCTGTGTTTAATTTTACTGTGAAAGGGAATGTCTTTACAAAGCAAAGATAGAACAAGCAAAAAGTTGTCATTTGAGCAATCCATGTAACAGCGGGTTTACCACAATTTTTGAGCGGTTGGTGTACAAACCAGTGCAATAGCCAGTCTTCAAGTAGTATTAAACTCTGATCTGGATTAATTACTGAAAAAAACGATGAAACAAATATACATTGCACAGCAAAGTATTTATTTTACATTTTAGCCCCATCATGTTTCCAAACAGCTGCAACTCTCTCAGATTTGCTTCCCTGAACTTCCTGTTGAGCACAAGAATACAAGGGAGTGCACAGTTTCCAGCAACTATCCATATTCTAGGATGAAGAAGGGAGAAGGAAGGAGGGAGGTGGAGGAAACAGAGAAAAGAGAACAGGGAAGAGGTTTGCATACCTGTGTCTGTGAGTTTGTGGAGACACACAGCTTACCAAAACACATAGGGGTGGCTCCATAGCACCCGGCAAGCCACCCTAAAAAAGGATATCAGGGCCAGTACTCAGGGGACCAGCTGATTCTGCAGGAAGCTAAAACTTTTGAACATCAAGAAGCAGCATCCATTGTAAGTGATCAAGTAAGTAGGTGACGAGGGAACATGGAGCCAGCTTCCTGGCCAATCAGGAAGCTGGGCAGCGTGTCATTGGCCGGGAAGCCAGCTCCATGCTCCCTTGTCACCAAGGAGCATGGAGCTGGCTTCCCAGCCAATCAGGAACCCGGGGTGATGGGCAATGACTCGCCCCCCTGGGCTTCCTAATTGGTTGGAAAGCTGGCTGACTCCAGTGAATTTGTATTCTTTGTGGCTATTGGTATGTACAGTATATTTGAATGAAAATGCCTATGCCCGCAGCTCAGCTTCAAAAACACTGCAAAACCGCAACCCCACATTTCCTGAAGGCCACACCCCCCTTTAATATTTAAAAAAATATAGGCTTCAGGTATATGTTTGGTAGAAATTGGATAGTGTCAGGACAGTACTAGAGCACTTGAATAGACAGCAAATTGCTGCCAACAAGGCCGCTGTAGTCTGCAGCATATCAGCAGTGATTTGGATACAACATGCATGAGGAAACACATTACTATGTATTAAAGAGCTCGGTAGGAACAGCACCTCAATGATACCAGCCAACAGCAAAGGTTACTTTATAGGTTGCAGTTCCTGCCCTTTTTGCACCCCTCCTCCTCCTGCTGAAGAGTCGAAGGTAGCCACCTCTTCTGCCTACCTTTCGGTCCAAACCTGCCCATGCTTCTCCGCTTCCTTGTTCTTCACTTTCCACTCTGTGCTACCCTCCACAAGATTCACCAAATGCATTGGCTGTTACATTTGTGGCCTCAAGCAAAAGGGAGGGAAGTCGGACAAGAGGTTTGAAAGGCTTACCTTACATCACATCAATTAAGGAAGAGGGTCACCATGGAGCCATGCTGAGTAGTACCAAACGTTGGCTTTACCCTACTACTAAGTATATAAAGCAGGGATTTCCTGCATGGGGCACTAACAAAACCATGTAGGAGCAGAGAGGGTTAATGCGGGTTGTGACTTAGGCTCCTTGCTGCCTTACAGTGACCGAGTAAACATCCTAGAGGTCATGGAGTGGGTGCAGCTGAGGAGATGGTGGGAAGACTGGGAAGGTCGGCACACGCTCTGGAAAATGCTCTGTGCATACATTGTAAGACATCCCTTACAAGGGAGGCTGTGCAGACTCAGTAGGGGAGCAAAGGTAGTAGGGTATACTTGGTGCCAATTTTGAAAATGGCACTCCACCTCTTCCCTCCATTGGCCCATGACCAAAATTCCAAGCTGGAGCTCTGGAATGAAACCCTTGGGGGGCTAGCCGTAGCAGTAGAGTGCACACCAGGCTCACATATGGGCAAAGCCCTCACTTACCAGATAGTGGTCCTAAAATGCCTTGTGATCCCTCCAAGCTTGTCATGCAAACATTCCATCAGGATACATTACAGACAGGCCCTGCTTCCTCCTCATAGCAGGCTCCAGATACGGCCTTCAGGGCTATGCCAAGGATGAGCCAATCTGGAGTGTTGCAAAATGAGTCCCACTGGCTATGCAGCAACTGACAAGCTTGCTAGAAGAAAAAAGAATCTTGATAAAAAGCAGAAAAAGTAATAAAGAATTTGCTTCTTTCTGAGGGGAGAAGATGTCCATTCACTTAGGACACTACCAAAAAACTGGAGCATGTTGGGAGTGGGAGGGGATACTGGACAGCACAACCCTAAGAACCTGACTTACTTATCCTCTATCCCTTAATGTATGATTAAGAAAAGAAAATTAATGCAGCCGCCATCTAAGGACTGATAGGCTACAATGCTGTATATTACCTTGTTGTTCTTGGGTTTGAATACACTTACTGTATAGACTAACATAGTGATATAAGCATACAGTATGTACTGTCAAAAGGAATGACAGCGCATGTTGTGTGAATTGGAGTGCAAGTGAGACCTTAGTAGCTTGATTACTTCCTACTACTGAGACTCTTCTGCTTTCTAATACAAAATAGCACCTTTATTTTGCGGCTTTGAAAAAAAAAAGCAAGCTTAGCATCCAATAAACAATGCATTTTTTGTTTGTTATTTTAGAACTATTTCTCTTAAAAACCAGACTTGATTCTTTTTCTGGTTCGTATATACGTATTTTTTTAAAAGTTCATTTTTTTAAAGAAGGAATCAGCCAAAATATCCACAAACAATCTAATAAAAGGCTATTATTCCATGACAACAGAAGGCATACCTCAAACATTTAGCTGCTCACTATGCAAATAGAACTGTGAAATATTTTGCAAAGACTATAGCAGTATGTATAGTACCACTTAAATTGCTTCCTGTGAACTGAACTAAGTCATGGGTCCTTTCATTTTAATGGGCCAGTAATAAAGATAAAAGACTAACATTTAACTGGTAAATCCCTCCAGCTACAATTGTATTGGGAGGTGAGCTAAGGAGAATGGCAAAATATCATCCTTCAAGCAACGTCTCTCACACAATAAAAATGAATGGTTTCACTAGCAATGAGAAATCATTCCGAGAATGATTGACATTTTGACCCTCTGCTGAATCTGATTTGATGGACACGATAAAAACCTTTTTTGCCCGGAAAATCTAGTCGGTAGCCTAGACAAAAGCAAATGTATGGTTTAGGTTTATAAAATAATATACAGTTGTGTTTATTTTGTACATGGAAAGGTTAAGTCAGAAAAAAAAAAATAGTTCAACAGATTGCCTATTTTACAGAAGTGTTTTTTTTTTCATCTAGAAAACCGTGCATCCTGTACAATCTTAATGGAGTAAAAACCTTTACGGACAAACTGTTCCTTATTGTCTGACCTCTCCTTCTCACCCAGGCCAGGGGTCACTCACAGGCCACTTGCATTGTGAGCTAGCCTTTCATGTTGCCCTCACACACAAACTGACGAATTGCTGCAATTAATCAAGACGTATTAACAATAAGAAGCAACAAAAAAAACAAAACACATATTATGGGTTTTTTGTGCTTCTGGCTATTTTTAGCAAATACGTACAAATGAAAACTATGCATCTCAATGACCAGATTGCTAAGTATGAACTGTTTGCTATGCAGAGAAACCAATAGCTATCAGCTCCATAGCTTAAAATGTAATTACGTGCGCACTTGGTGTGTCAGCAAAAATACCTAGTGAGACCTGAGTAAAATAAGTATCTTTAATAAAGCCGAATTGCTGCAGCAGTGTAAGAAGCTGCATCAAAATGTAAATGAGTCTGCGTTAAAACTATGCCTGCTGCACAGACTGGCACAATATTTTTAGCTTTTATTTTATTTTTTACAAATTTAAAGTAGGAGGCGCTTGTTTAACGCAGAACTATTGCGTATTTGTTTTCTGTGCAGCAAAGCAAAAGAAGTTCTAGCTGCTTCCTATTAAATGAAAATCCTGTGTTATGTACTTCAGGAACATTCTGGCTAATGAGAATGTAATGTCCTTAGTACAGCACAGAACTTCTTTTTGTGTTTGCAACCACAAGATGCTGGAAATTTGACAAATGATATCATTTAAGACAGATGCTTGCCTTAGGGACCAGTTTTTTGGCTTCCTGTTTCTGGCTTTTATTTCAGGGAGATTTGTAATTGCCACAGGATCTGTACCTGCTCAGTGTTTTAACTCCTTCAGCTAATTGGGAGTTGAAGAATTATTGGGTAGAGGCAGTACCTGGGTATTGTAGTCAGCTTTAAAATATGGTGTGTTTTGATTTTCTTTACATGTATTTTTAGCAAATTTACCCAGCTGCATTGGAGGCAGTCCAGACCTGCAGTATAAAATCTGTTGATGGGACTTGAATTTGCTGGAATTCCTGTAGTCCTCTTAGAAAAGTAACCTCAAAATATTTGTCATGAAAGCTAACTATCATTTTGTTTGTAAACATATGATTTATTTATTTTTGTTACTATTATTATTATTTATCAAGAAGAAAATGTAAAGCTTACTTTACATTTTGTTACATGTCCTTGTCTTCAGTCCTTCTTTATAATATACGAATGTCAAATAGCTGCTGCACAGGATTTGGGTTAGGACTAAATACACAATTTTAAAGGTTAAATGGAATTATATTTAAAACAGATCTAATATCATATATATCAGGACCATAAGTGCGGTGCTCTGCACTGTACCACAGTGGATCAAAGAAGGTCACAGCAAGGACACATAGAAAACAATTGTTTTCTAAATGTCCCATTCACACTTACAATGCAAACATACTGCATTTTATTGCAGGGCACTGCATGTCACTGCTGGACATCACACTGCAGCAGAGCACGCCGTTGTGCTGTGCAGGGACCTAAATGGAGTGTACACGTTGTACACTCCACATAAAGTTTTTTTTTAAAAAGGTAAACAGTGACAGCTCCCGGAGTGTGCAATAACCACGCTACCGTAGCTGTCACAACGCACAAGCCCACCCACTTAGATGCAGCATTTTAGCAGATGGGATTGTGTGAACGGGCCCTTGCATGCAGGGCCGGATTTACTCTCCCTGCCGCCCCAAGGCCAGGTCCTGTGATGCCCCCCCCCC
>NW_017306468.1:657648-661820 GCF_000935625.1 Nanorana parkeri | reverse complement strand
TTGTTTATTTTTTATAATTATTTTCTTATTTTTTAATAATTTGTTTATTTTTTTACTTTTTAATTACCTTTTTATTTTTTTATTTAATTATTTCATATAATTTTTTATTTATTTATTAAACTTTTTTTATCAATAAAAAAAAAATTTCACCTAACTTTATTGCTATCACACAGGAGAAAACATTCCCCTGTGTAATAGCAATTGGAGGCGACAGGTTCTCTTTATTGACCCCGTCACCTCCAATACAGGAGTTCTAGCACAGTACTGTGCTGGAACTCCTGTGACAGGTGAGAGAGGAAGAGCACAACTCTCCCCTCTCACTGTCTACAGTCTGCACGGAGCTGCAGGGTTACTTGGAGGATGGAACCAAAGGAGAGAGGTAAGTGCAGGGGGGAGGGGGAGAAGGCTGCACACTGTTTGTATGTGAAATCGGCGACATCGCCGATTTCACATGTACACGAAAAATCGTCTGCCTCACTCTATATTCAGTCCTGCTTGTACAAAGCAGGACTGAATGTAGAGAGGGCAACTTCCCCACAGGGACACCGCTGCCTCCCCTCTGCACCCTGCCGCCCCGAGGCCGGTCCTCAGTGGCCTTGTGGGGAATCCGGGCCTGCTTGCATGCATGTTAAAGTGATATTAAAGTCAAAAGGGTTTTAAGCTATTTAAATGCTGATGAAATCACATTGAGCGATTTATCGCGCGGTAATTCCCGCGATATCGTGGCAAATTACCGCGCGATATCGCGCTCCAATGCAATCCAATGGGGCAAAGGGTCCTGCTGTCGCGGGTCGTGTGTCGCTACAGCAGGACCCTTTTTTGAGCGGATTTAGCCGCAATTCAAGCTTGCTCAATGCAAGCTTGAACGCGACATCGCGCGGCAAATCTCGCGATGTTGCGCAATATGCAAATCGCGCGACAAACGCGCAATTTGCATATCGCGCAGTGGGAACGGGGCCTTACGTTGGATGTTATTTCTTGTTGTTTAAATGTTTTAGTTTCCTGCACAATCAGCTGGTACCCTGAGCACTGGTCGTGACTTCCTGCTTTAGGGCAATGGCATCGCAGCCACACCCCCCGCCAGCAGTGCGATCGCCCACACCAGAATGCAGGCAATGCGTTCCGGTCCAGTGTGATCAGAAAAAATAGTGCATGCAGCATTTTTTACAATGGCACTGGACTGCCTTTCACGCATTCTGGTGCGGGAGATCGCACAGCGGCATTGCCTTCAAGTCACCACCATGCCCCCTCCCGCCCCAGAACGCTGGGGGGAGTTTACTATGCGATACAGTGCGTTTCAGCAGCTAGCCGCGCTGGAACGCACTGTATATGGTGTGAACAACCCCTTAGAGTGACTCTTTTCTCAAGCATAGTGCTATGCAGTCACCCTTGTGCGTGGTAGTAAGTTGTGTGTGTGTGTCTCGACAAACACACAGACACCACAAATCAAGCTGCTTCCCTCCTCCCTGGTCCCATCCTCCTTTCTCCGAGCTAGAAGATTAACAGTTGCTGTAGTCTGCACTGTCCTTTGTGATCTTGTACTGGACAGGAAGTTCAGGGAAGCTGAGCTGAGCGACCTGAAAGCAACTATTCAGAAACATGATGATTGTAAGTGTTTGGGCAAAAAAGTAAAGCAATGCTTTGCTGGGCAATGTACATTTGTTTGATCTGGATTTATTATTGGAAAAAAAGTTTGAGAGTTTAATACTACTTGAAGTAATATGTAATTGTAACACTTACAAGTATTTATGACTTCTCCCAGAGTTCACAGAAAACCCCTTGACAAAAGGCACCATCTACATTTCTTTCTAGAAGGACAGCACCATCTTTGTTCAAGTACTATCCATGGTTTGCAGCTTCTTAACTTCCAGGAGTGAGTTGCTGTCTCAGGCCTGGTTCACACCTAGGCGTATTGCATATGCGCGTCTGTCGCGATTCGTGGTAAAAAAATCGCGCGACACACGCGCGTTTCCGAGGGCTACTTGGCTGTATCCCAATGGAAACGCGCAACAAAAACGGCCCAAAGTAGTACATGCACCTTTTCAGGCGTGGGCCGTTTTGTAGCGCGTTAGGGACGGGCGGAAATACGCCAAGGTGGGAACCAGACCATTGAATACAATGGGATTTATATTTTTGAGCGTTTTGTAGAGTGTTCGTCGAGCGTAGAACGCGCTACAAAACGTTCAGGTGTGAACGAGGGCTCAGAGATAACACAGTCATGTAAATCACATTGCATGTGCAGTTCACATATGTTTTTAGAGATGACGCAAACATATAAATCCTAGTACCTACACAGTAAGGTCTTGGCTGTGTTTATATATGTCTGACACAGATCAGCCCCTGCTGCAGCCTCTTAACTTGTGACTTCCTACAAAGTTATATTGTTGTAGTATAATCAGTGGGGTGAAGAGACTGAGAAAAGGCTTCCTCTTGCGTGAATGCCTGCAATGGAAATTTAGCTGACTGTATTCCTGAAACCCTACAGATATATGGATAGCCTAGTCATTTCTTGCACTCTTGCAGGCTCAACAATGCTACAATGTCAGCTTGAGGTGGGTCATGGCAACTGAAACAGGGAGAAGTGTTGGTCTTACATGTCAATATACTGTAGGTACGGGCTGAAGACAAAGGGGGCAAGGGAACTTATACAGGGGGAAATTTAATATAATTGTAATCTTTCTCTACTGAGCAATTTAACCACTTGCAGGCACACTCCTCATTTGAAACATACTGGGCTGCTAATGAGATGACAACAAGTGGATAAAACAAAAAGAAGAGATCAATTTCTCCCAGGTATCTCTAACAGAGATACAGCTTTTAGTGCCCATTTACATCATAGCGTTGTGCTAAACACACAGTACCTAGCGTGTGGTACCATACACTAACAGGGTTATTCACAAAGCTGCTGAAGGCAGCCATGTGAATAACCGACCCGAAGTGAAGTGAGCCGAACGCTGTTCGGCTATTCACTTCAGGCTTGTACAGCTGATTTCAGCCATACATCGGCTGAAATCAGCCGTACAGCGGCTGGCTCTGAAAATGCTCAGCCTACTCGCTGCGGCATTCAGCTTGGCTATTCTGCTCTGTATCTCTGTGGTACCGAGCAGAATAGAAAAACAGTTAAAAAAAAAAGTAAAAAATGATTGGGCACAGCTAGCAGTGACAGCTAGCTCTGCCCAACTGTTTCCTATTGGCCGGGACCTGCTGTCATTACAATGAGACCCGGCGGTGATATCACTGCCGGCTCCGCTGAGCTCTCATTGTAATGACAGTTCAGCGTCCCCTGGTTACCTGAAACACACCTAGTGTTACATGCTCTCTGCTTCTACATGCTGTAAACGCACAGAGTTTATGCAAAAATCTTATATTTTAATCCTGAATATTCAGATTCTTGCATAAGTCGAGTTGTGCATGATTTTCTTTAAGGTCCAATAAATGGCCAGTGTACGGGCTGTCACTGAACTTTAAGGCTGACATATATCTAGCTTTTTATCACAAGCCGCAAATGTGTTACCCTGGCCTTTTTATGTTAGTTTTTGTCATACTAATGGGCATTCAGCATTTAAGTAGAATGCCAATGTCTTTCAAACTCGGTCATCACTGTGGATCTCTAAACTGGTTACAGATTGAGTGGCTTGCAGACAAGATGAAGTAGCCATTGGCGGTGCAGCATGTGCAGATCTCTAAACTGGTTACAGATTGAGTGGCTTGCAGACAAGATGAAGTAGCCATTGGCGGTGCAGCATGTGCATGGACGCTGCGCTTGTCGGTGGATCGGATCAGGTGAGTATTAAAAAAATATATAAAATTTATTTTATTGTCGGCTTTTCGGTTGTTCAAGGGATCAGATGTTGAAGCAATACAGAATGGCACCCTCTATAGAGGACTACAAATCTCAGCAGTACTTTATATAACAATAGCATTTCTGTATAAAGTATTGTTGGGATGTGTATTCCTCTATAGCCTGTGCCATTCTGCATTGCTGTAAATATTAGGGACGCACCGATATATCGGCCGCCAAAACATATCGGCCAAAAATGGCACTTTTGGCTAAATGCCGAAAGTGCAATTTTTCTGCCGATACATCCCTGCTTTCTTTCCTCCCCGCTGGGTGCTGCCCTGTGTCCCAGCGGGGAGGAGAGAAAGTGAAAGCCGGCCGGCGGGGGCAGAGC
>NW_017306468.1:640480-657510 GCF_000935625.1 Nanorana parkeri | reverse complement strand
TAGCGTATCTTCTCAGAAGCTGCACACAGCGTGCTGGTTTAAATAGTTACCGACACGCTCTGTATGCATATTCTGACAGCGGGAGGCTGCGCTTGTCGGTGGATCGGATCAGGTGAGTATTAAAAAAATATATAAAATTTATTTTATTGTCGGCTTTTCGGTTGTTCAAGGGATCAGATGTTGAAGCAATACAGAATGGCACCCTCTATAGAGGACTACAAATCTCAGCAGTACTTTATATAACAATAGCATTTCTGTATAAAGTATTGTTGGGATGTGTATTCCTCTATAGCCTGTGCCATTCTGCATTGCTGTAAATATTAGGGACGCACCGATATATCGGCCGCCAAAACATATCGGCCAAAAATGGCACTTTTGGCTAAATGCCGAAAGTGCAATTTTTCTGCCGATACATCCCTGCTTTCTTTCCTCCCCGCTGGGTGCTGCCCTGTGTCCCAGCGGGGAGGAGAGAAAGTGAAAGCCGGCCGGCGGGTGGAGAGCGCTGTGTTTGTGTTTTTTTTGTGGGGGGGCCCCAAAATAAAAATCTTGCACTAGGGCCCTTTGTTTCTTAGGTCCGCCACTGGAAGTAGTGTATGGGTGGCTCAATCACTCTTCTTTTAAACCAATAACACTTAAAATCACAAAAGTGCGCTAGGAATCACACATGATGTGTCTGATTTATTAAATGTCTTTATTAAGAAGCCTCACAGCCACCAATCCGATCCAGGCATTAGAAGGAAAATGAGAGTTGGAGAATGAACGTTTTCAATGCTGTGGCAATATAGAACAGTTCATACTTAACAAAAATGATGAATGAGGCCAAATTGGTGACATTTATCAAACTCACACAGGCTGAAAACCCAGACAGTTTCTGTATTGTATTTTTTTTTCTGAAGTTTATTGCATTTCTTCTTAGGTGCATATTCTTTATACCACATTACTTACATTTAAGAATTGTAGAAATTGTTAGCAAAGATAGATATCTTTAGTAACGTGAAAAAAGCTTTCATCCTTCACAAGTTTTAGCAAATGTTCCCAAGGTACTGTAAAATATGCCTATGAAAAATCAAAAACAAAATTTCAACTTAAGAAGGGAATGGTGGAACTGCCCCACCATCCAAACGTTCTGGCACCAGACACTCACCTACATGCATTCTCTGACCCATGTTGCGAGGATCTTTACACCCACACACACACACAATGGGTTGGACTTGATGGACATATGTCTTTATTCAACCTCAAATACTATGTAACTATGTAACCTCCCCCTACTCTATGCCTCCTGCAAGACTCACCTCGGCAACCGCATCCTTGCCCACCTCCCCTCTCTTTCTGGGAACACCAATGCCTTTTAGCTTCCAAAAAAGCTATCCTAACAAAGTGGCTTGCTATAGACGCTCCATCAGTGTCAGATGCACGAGCTATTCTCTTTAGGCTTATGCTTCTGGAGAAATTAGACACAAAATTCCACACCTGTCGGACAAGTAAATTCTTTTGCAACTGGACGGCCTACCTTACATCGGAACTGACGTTAGCGCAAATTAAAGATGTTATGGCCACTTTCCAATACATGCACTGGTACCTCATGGCTAAACTTGATGGCTCCTTAGGGGCCTTGGACGTCCTGTGACACAGTTCATCTGCTAGATCTGCCACCCTGACAGAGGTGACTGTCCCTAGCTTCCCACCTGACCATGCTACACGCTGCCGACCTGATACACCATACACCTTTGACATCCTTTCTCATGTCCCTTCTGTCCCACATGGAATACACCATTTCCAGCTCTTGATCAACTGACGAAGTTTACCCTTTTTGACCATATTTTCTCTATCTTTTCTTTGGTTGGAACCTCCCTCCAGTTCCAATGCCCTATCAGCCCATTGAGGTTCTATTTTTGTTTTTTGTCCTTGTACTTTATAATTTGCAGTTATATGTTGTTGCATATTTTTCTACTGCATCCTGTATATGCCTTGCCCATACACATTGTTTTTAGTCGTAGGTAGTTATTTTATGGCACTACGTAACAACTTTCCATCCATGATGTCTTTATTGATGTGTTTCCATTTATGCTTTCCACTTCGCAGATGTTTCATCATACATTCTGTTTTGTACTATTGAAAATTTTCAATAAAAATCTATATGCTTAAAAAAAAGAAGGGAATGGATAGTTACCAATGTATAAGTAACTAATATTATCGAGGTTAAAATTACTAAAGGCTACTAGGGCAGTACTTTAATACAGGGAGAGTAACCTCGAGGGGTCATGAGGGACCCCTTTTTCCTGGCAACTGACAATAGCAGCACAGGGGTACTGTACGAAATTTGATATCTTGATTATCTTGTTCATTGTATCTTGTTCTCTGTGGATGCTTTAACGTGTCTATTTACGGTATAATACTCTATATACTGTATGTGGAAACTCTTTTACCTTTTATAGGATAGGTAATTATATGCAGTCAGTTTCCTAATCTAGACACCCATGCCAGAAAGTATATCCAGGTTCTAAAGTTCCCCTGCAGCAGCACAGCTCGGTCAAGAACACAGCACTTATCTGATGATTGGATAACAAAGGAACAGCAAAACATCAATGTGTCCGCACTGAGCTCGTTTTGCTCTATATCATTGAAAAATGTAACTGCTCACATATTTGTGCTGCAAAAGAAACTAGTGCATCCAGAACGTCACAGAGATGCTTGTCTGAGCCACATCTGCCAATGTGCTGCATGATCTTCCTTCAATCCTATGGTGAATGTGTGCTCCAGTGTAATATGAACTCTCCATAGGTTTAACTGGAGAATGCAAAACGCATCCACAAGCCCTAGTCAGATAGTATTGACACGTGGCTCCATGGGCGATATCTTGTTGGATTAAATTAAACTAAACTGTGATGCCTGAATATGCTCTTTGTCCACATGAGATAATCCTGACATCTCCACCCAGCTCATGCTATTGAGTTGCAGGAGAGTTAAGTAAATATTATCTGAAGGTCACAGTTGGAAATAATCATTGCCAGGTGGAGTTTAATTTTCCAATAACAGTATCATATTTGTACTATTGTGATATTGTTACAACTGCGTTTTGCGTACTGTACAGTGGAAGCTGCTGTATGAGTATAATACACATGTGAGTAGGCTGTGCTTGTTCACTGAAGGACTGTCCAAGACCATCCTCACTGTGCAATATCAAAGCTGAAAATCTGTTGACTTTAAAATTAGGCTAAGCCATACACTGCTCAATTATCTGCAGATTAGGTCCAAAATGACTACTCTGCCCAATAGCCATGATATATATATGGACATGTCTACATATGCCTTGTGTAAAATAAATAAGGTCTTTCTTTTGATGTAATTGGAACAATTATTTCTTGTTTTATTCTCACAGAACAACAAAAGCATGAAATGCAATGTAATAATAGCACAACTGTCTCCCTGTCACTCCCTGACATTTTGCATCCTAGGCCGAGGGTTATTTGCCGTTCGTCAAGTCCACTCCATTCTTATTGTTTATCTTATTAGCCTACATAACATAACACACAGCAACTCTGTACTTATTGTATACCACCCAACAATAAGTTGTCAGAATTCATTTTACAGTGACACAGTTTAACCACTGAATGTATATGAAACATGAACACACAGCATACAGTAAATTACAACTATTTTCTGTTTAACTATTCCCTAGTTTGAAGTACAGGTGCATTTTGTCTGGGCTAGGCAGATACTCTAACACCAGTGTTTTGAGCAATCCTGTGAGGCATACACTTGTAAATTGAATTCTAATCAATAAAACATATTCTGTGTACAAGATGATTTTGATTTATTGTCTAAGCAAATATCTCCTGCAGTGACTAAGCATTCTTTTCTGTAATATAATTTCATCTGTACTGGTAGTAGTGACATTGTGACACTATGATATTAAAACATGACTGGTGACATGCAGTAATCCAAAACCAACAACGTGTCTATTTTTGCGCTTACCTGTTTCCCGTGATATGCTTTGCTAAACATTAATATTAAAAAAGATGTGACGATAGGTCACCAGCACCTGCACCATGATACATTTTTTGCATCACTGTTGTAGCCCCCATCACCTTTTGTGAGGTGGCTACTAGACATTTAGTGATTGCCAGGGCTGTAGTAAGCCTGGATGGATTATAGTTGGCATTTATCTGGTTAATTCCAGGTGTCTGGCATTGACTGTACCCACCTGGGTGGAGTGTGACTCTACTGTATTGTGGGACAGCCAATGAGAGGCACTATGAGTGTATGTACAGTACAGCAGCCAATGACTGGGTTTCTCTCAACTAGTGGTGCATGCTGGGGCTGGGATAGGGTACATATACTGGAGGGAGCTGCCATGTGCTCAGACTAATCGGGACCAGCCATGGATTAGCACTGGACTGGGTGCTGTCCAGGCACCTCCCAGTCTAGGCCTGAGGCCTGGGGGTGGGCAGAGGCTGGAGTGTGGGAAGTGTTTTTCCTTGGCCTCAAGTATGGAAGAGACCTGTGTTGTTGCCAGAGGAGGAGATCCAGGAAAGTGTATGGCTACTGAAGGTACCCAGAATCTAGAGGACCTCAGGAGCATGGCTGGTGTCTCTCCTGCTGAGGATTTATGCTCATCCCTGCTCATCTGTTACTCCAATTACTATTCACTGTACCACAAGTGAATCTACACTGAGATGCTTAAAAGGTCTGGTGAGTCTAGAGTCTATATCTGTTACACAGTGGATGTCTGGGTTCCCTATACCCTCTCTCCCCAGTATAGGGGAAGATGTTAATAAATGTTATTCAGCATTGCATTACTGGAGTGGATATCAGTTTTTTGGGCACTAGAAGGGGGTGGTTAAATGCTAATGGGGCAGCCGAAGACCAAATCGCCTAGTGATGACCCGGGTTATTCCTGCTGCTCCTCAGGGTGTGAGCACTACACTGTTAAATAGAAATACATTTAGAATACAAATCGTGTGAATGCCTAGCATTTATGGTTTCAAAGGAAAACAACTTACACAATGCAGCACGTATGTAAGCATTGTAGCCATATGGCCTATAAGCTGGACATGGGATCTTTGTGCACATACAATCCATAAAACACAATTTTAACACTACTACCCCCTTTCATGGGGTATTATCAGGATCATTTTACCAGGGACAAAGTTGGGAATCTTGCTTCATTAAGAATTCTTTAAGGGTGGAGGCAATGGTATCATGCCTCCCTTTATTATGAGTAGCAAGCAGTGCATGGATGCAACATCTGAATGCCTGCACAGTTTAGGTATCGGGATTAGGTAGGTATCAAATCTTTGGCAAGGTGGGTATCCTATAAGTGCCCCATGTCTGCAGACATGCAATCATATATCTTACCCAAGTGCACAAAACTCCTGTCTAATAAGCTGCTCCACAATGTGCTATCCCTAATTGACATAGACAGTGGACAGTAGATGAAAAGTTTCTCTGTCTCTTGGCGCTAAAGGTTGCCGTCAGACAATCCTCATGAAGTAAACGTTCTTTCCTGTTCATATCCATGGCAGCGCTGACAAATGGGTTATACCCCTTCCACCCCTAGTGGACAGGAGCATTAAAGGGTTAACGTGTAACACCCTTAGCCTATATAAGCCCCTCCTCTTCCTGAGTTTCCCAGTTTTTTTTGTTCCGGTCCCCCTAGAACAGGGTTTTGTCTGGCATGCATTACTGTGGCTATGTGGTTTTATTTTCCCGTCCGTCTTCTGCTTGGGTAATCCCCATTTTTCAGCGCTGCCATGGATATGAAAAGGAAAACTGAAAATGTAATCATACTCACCGCAATTTTCTTTCCTTGGTTATATTCCATGGCAGCGCTAGAGTCCCACCTATTGGGGTACTTGGCTTGGTACATAGACTGGGAAACTCAGGAAGAGGAGGGGCTTATATAGGCTAAGGGTGTTACACGTTAACCCTTCATTGTTCCTGTCAACTAGGGGTGGAAGGAGTATAACCCATTTGTCAGCGCTGCCATGGAATATAACCAGGAAAAGAAAATTGCGGTGCGTATGATTACATTTTCAGTTTTCTAAATCTTCACACAACCTTGGGGGGCTGCTCCTCAAAAGACTCTGGGGTTCCCGTCATGTACATAAAAGATTTAAAAGACAGAGCACCGCCTCCATGTGCAAAATCTTTTTAATAAATAATAAAAAATGGTTATAGGTACTCACAAACGTTAAATATGATCATGCTTGTCAAAGAAGCCACAAAGTCCGTATCTAAGGAGTAATTCGCTCCCACTACGTGTAAAGAGTTGCCTCCGGTTACATCAAGCTTCTTTAGGCTGGATTTACACGTTTCAGGGGCACGCCCCCTTCCTCAGAGCCACAGCTTGCCTTGTCAGGGAGAAGGGTTTAAGATTGGAAGCTAGCCAATCAGAAGAGAACTCCTCTGTGACTTGTCTCCAATTGATTGGTTGGCCGCACATTGGTGGCATGATTGTGCAGCCAACCAATCAAATGAAGACAAGTCACAAAGGAGTTCTCCTCTGATTGGCTAGCTTCCAATCTTAATATTTTGAGAGCCAGCGGGGCCGACTAGCAAGATACTGAAGCTTGACCCACACAGTTTAGCATAGATGGATGAATCTGTTGCACTTTTTCCATCTGACCATAGAAAATCTGCAGATAATCTATAGGTGTATGGCCAGCTTAATGGCACCTCCAGGGGAAGTCAGTTATATGTCCTCCTGGACTGCATTCCTGTTGCATTCCCAGATTTGTTTGGAACAAGATTTCTCATTTGAAGGTATGGCCACCAAAACGGTTAGTTAAAGTGTACGTAAACTCTAACAAGCAATGGTGAATGGTGTTGGGACTCTCTGCGTTGGGTAGGAATACCCAGGCACAGTTCTGTGTATATTTTATGCACTTTATATAACTATGATGGACTGATGAGCAAACTTTGGATACGTGTTGATCAAATGTATTGTTTCCCACCAGGGTGGGTCATAGTCCCCTGAAGAAGCCAAGTCGTGAAACCCGTAGGGAATTGACTCACATAATGTATTTGACTCAAAATGATTGTGTTCAACATGTACAATAGATGGATGCACTTGGTCTAAACATTGCCTTTTAGAATATTTTGCAATTGAATTTTGCCTTTTTATTTCTGTATGTAATTTTACAATCTAGGTGTTATTTAAAATAAAAGTTTTTCTACCAAACTTCAAGCCAAGGTGTCATATCTCTCACAAACCCCGGTATTTTTCTGCTTTTTGTTGCAATTAACTATATTGTAGGGGGAGAGATCACACCTGGGGGACCATTTGGCCAGCCACCCCTGTTTGTCTTCTAAAATTGTCACCTTAGGGCAAGACATGCGTTACTGCCAGAATCACAGGTGAAATATAGAAAAAAAACTATAAAAGAAAACTATTGCAATCATCACATCTAAGCACTAGTAAACTACAGTATATACAATTTTTGTTCTTGGGCTTAGATAAACTGTCTTTTATCTTGTTTGAATGTAAAGTCTAATGTATGTCATACAGTTCACTATATCTTTGAAGGTGAATATCATCCTTTCCTATCCTGCTTGTTTAGGGCTTAGGTGAAATGGGTAGAGGTTTGTGGGTATTTTAGAATTGGCAGCATCATGATGTAGGGGAGTATAAAATTATATCTGTGACTGCGGAGTCACTGTTAGACCAAGTTTAATTTATTTGTTGGGAAAAATTGGGCAGAGGTAAAATTTGTAGATTGTTAGTAAACAGGGAAACACTAGTTTGTAATATGGGACTTTATGTTTTTTTCCTAATCTGTCCACCACAAAACCTAGAAAAACAATCCTTGACAAAATACATATTTGCACTCCTGAGTTCCTCTTTTCCTAAAATGCAAAGTTTGCAGCATAAACACTACCGCACACTGAAATCCAAGCCATCATTTCCACATTATGAGGTTTGGTTAGTTGCATGTCACACACTGAAACTGAGTTTTTAAAATGCAGGGAAAAGTAAAGGTGTTTCCTATAGCAAACAGTAAGGGTTTTTTTTTAATTGCTGTCCTAATACCTAGATAAATAGCAGCTGAAATCTAATTAGTTGCTCTTGGCAAAACCTCCACTGTTCTTTTCCTGCAGATTTTATAAATTAGCCCAATTTGCACTCAGCATCTGCTATGACACGATATGTTGGCCTGGATTTGTGGCAAAGCTCTGGAGTTCCTGACCTAGGATGACAAAGTCTCTGGAGGCCACACACTTATCACATTTCATTTGTATATAAGAAAACAAGCATGTTAATTAAATAAACTTCAGTTACATGAATTATACTATTATGTTTATGCAAAGTTTCCAAACTTCCAGCTTTGTTGTCATAAAGGAGTCACTGTAAAAAGTGTGTTTAAAACTCTAGCCCGGACTGTATATGTGGAGTTGTGGACAGGAGACTTGGTTGAAATACCAGCAAGAGTGTTTATTGTATTGGGGTAAAGCAGGAAGGGCTGTAGGCACAGGCAAATGCAGGCTTCAAAAAGGTATGCAACTTTACCAACACTGAAAAAAAGTATAATGGTACAATGAAACTGGTCACTAACAAGCATTTTCCAGAATGTTGCAAATCCCTTACAGTAAGGTAGCAAGAAATTACCGAGCAAGGTTTGTCCAGCATGAAGTCCTGACACACTGGAAGGTGTGTCAGGACTTCATGTTGGATACCAGTTTAGTTTTTCAATTGTATTGTTGAAAATACATAAGTATACCACAAATACATAACATTAATTTCCAAAAGCTAATGTCCACTTTATCTCTTTCGAGCTCCTTGATACACATGACTTACCCTTCCTGATTCCAGAGGTATAGATCAGCCTCTATTCTCGTCTACAACACTATGTTCTTGTAGCAGAACAGACATAATTTGACCTGTTTGGAACAGAAACTGCCATTCAGAGAACAGGTCCGCTGTTACACTGCTATGGTGGGAGAGACAAGGCCAAAATTAATAAGGACCCATGAAACCCATAAACACATCAGTCCACAGTTATACAAGTAATTGGTCTGTTATCATTAAGAGAACTTGGTAGATGGCTTAAAACCCAATTGAACTTCAAGTTTAAATCAGCTACAAATATTTCAAGTGGATCAAAACAAAAGGTGTGCAAAAGTCTTAGTTAGTTTATTTTTTAGAAATAAACCACAGTTGAAAAGCATGTTCCCTGCTATCATGCTTTAGAGAAGGACTCTTTCTCTCTCTGGAGAAGTAGTGGTCACTCTGCAGGGGTGTGAAATCCCCTGCTGATTTAGAATACAGCTCTCCAAGCAGCAAAAAGTATACTCTTTGCTGATTGGAGAGGTCTTTTACTAAATCAGCAGGGGGCATGTCAAACCTCTGCAGAGATCGCTACTTTTATACAGAGAAAATTGATTTTGCTGATTCAACTGAAAGTTCAATTTGCTTTTATTTAAGTCACCATTGGCTTAGTCCATTGAGATTCACTCGACAGCAGCCCCATCCTTTATGTTTATACTGCAAAAGTCCACCAGTAGGAACAGTGCTGTTGTTTTTTCCCATACTGTTAGTCTGTCACTGCCAGGGCAGTTCCACAACAACCAGCCTGCCAGAATGGCATAATAAAAAATTGAACAATAATATGAAAACACTTTAAATAATGTAAACATTGGAACTATTAGAATGATCTCATTCTACTGGTGGTCATAACTTGGTAGGCCTTCAGGTCTTGTGCATGTGGACATCAAACTACATGCATCCACAAGCGTTTGGAACAAATCAACACATCTGGAAGCATGTAATGCTTTTCTATGGCTGAATGAACACCAGCAGGCTATTCACAAAAGGGTGAAGAGTTTGGAAAAGGCAGGAGAAGTGAACAATCTAGGACAACATAGCTGATTTGGAAAAATTCTCCAATTCAGCTCACTTTCCAGTTCAGCTATGTTGTACTAGATCGTTCACTTCCTTCTCCAAACTCTTCACCCTTTTCTGAATAGCCCTGTAGGAGTTCAGCAGCGTCTAGGTGCATTCAGCCAAGCTGCGTTTACGCAAACAAGAAATATGTGCAGCCTTGAACAGTTTAGCCCAGTTGTATGCAGCTATACAGGTGTAAACACTTGTAATCACATGTACACGTGTGTAAATGTATATTAACACATGTAACAGTATATAAACTCAAGCATGTTTAAATGCAGGAGAATTGGATCTGGGAAATATAAAGTTTGTTTATACTTTCCAGATCAATTTCTCCTGTGGGAAACACAGGAGGTCCATGTGCACGAGGCCTCATATATTCTGGTGATCAACCCCACAACCTTTTTGACACATGCATCACATAAAGGTTTTTTCTTGACATAATAGTAAAATGACGTGCTTAGCTCATACTGGTCTTTGGTCATCTTTAACCAACACATGCTCAGATTATCACTCACAATTCTTGAATCTTTCACAACTTTAGTGAATGTTAAGTAACCCATGGCCACCTTTAGTTATTAAAGGCTGTACATCCTGGGTCAAGGTGCTGTCTTTCATTGTGTAGTTAATAATATTTTATGGTCTTCTAATTTCATATGGGGACACATCGTATAACTTATCAGTCATGTACATACATTATTGTTTAGGTAATAATTTTGAGTTGTAAGGTCATTTTAAACCAGTCTAAATGCTAGTGTTCCCTCACCAGACATCTCAGATCAAGTTACTTCTTCTCGTTAAGAGAGTCTTATTATGAGAATTTTATTGCTATTACATGTCAAGGCAGAGGAAATGACTGGAAAATATTTACTTTAAATAAATCTGATCGTAGTCAACTTCACAGCAGGCCTTGTGTTTTTTCTCCTTAAAATAAAAACATGCAATTTAAACATAAGAGGTTTACATTGAACAGCATACACATGTACATTTACTCTCTCAGTAATGCACAAACATAAGAAGCAAATGGTATGTCTATCCTTATTCTCAGGAACATGCCAAGAATGATAAACATGTTTGTTGCTCTGAGACAGAAGTGGGCGTATTGCTCAGAAGGACAAAGGGATCATAAAAAATATCATTTTGGCAAGAAAATTATTTGAAAAAAATCGCAAATCCCTAAGAAATTACTATTCTGAAACGATTCTTTACCCTATGGAGCACATATACAGCACATAAGAGTATTTGCTTTTTTAATAAAGTGACAGTCCACCCAAAAGTAATATTGTAGCTATTTTAGATTGTAAGCCAACACGGGCAGGACCCTTCTTACCATCTTGTCTTGAATTGTATTGTAATTGTAATGTCTTCCTTATATAGTAAAGTGCTGCGCAAACTGTTATATATCAATCCTGTATAATAATAATACAGGTGGAGCCCAGTGAATTGAGTAAGGGGTGGTTCGCACCTAAGCGTTCTGCTTAACGCGGCATACTATGGGGTCTATTCACGAAGCTACCGAAGGATCTGGCCGTAGCTTCGGCCGATCCTTCGACTAGCTTCGGCCCCAGGACCCCTTCGGTTCTGCCCGAACAGCAGTGAGTAGCCTGCCGGAGGTTCGGCTCAGCCGATCCAGATGTTGGATCGGCTGAGTCGAACTCCTTCTGCACTTCGGGTCGGCCGAACATGCTGAGCACACGAAGCAAGCCGATGTACGGCTGATTTCAGCCAATGAACGGCTGAAATTAGCCGTACCAGCCTAAAGTGAATAGCCGAACAGTGTTCGGCTCACTTCACTTCAGATCGGTCATTCACTTGGCTGCCCTCGGCAGCTTCGTGAATAGACCCCTATGTGTTTAACACATGCTATCACACAGCTCAGTTTTGTGTGTTATCTCCCTCCTTTTAAATATGGCAGCACCTCATGTTGGAGCTATAATTTCTATATTATAAAATAAGTAAAACAAAACCTACAAGGGAGAGTGAGAAGTCATCATAAAGACCACTGCAGCTGTGTGAACCCAGGAATTGGAGAACATAAATCTAATCAATAGAGTCATGAGATATATGTAGACCCTACCACCTTCTGTGGAGTGGCTACTAGAAATTTAGCTGTGCTGGTACTGTAATCAGTCTGACTGAATTATATATTTGGTTATGATCTGGTTAAATCCAGGTGTTCTGTCATTGATTGTACCTGCCTGCATGGGTTGTGACCCTGCTGCAGTGTGGGGCAGCCAATGGAGGAACATTTTGAGTGTCTATGGCTCACCAGCCAATCACTTGGGGTTTCATGGCCAGTGGTGCATGCTGTAGGAGTGCATATATACTCAGGGGATTTGCCATGTTCTCAGTTCCAGTCCGCCCCCCGGGTTTCGCCTGGGGGTAGGATGCTCAAAGATGGAAATCCTGACTAGGCCTCAAGCCTGGAAGAGGCACATGTGGTCCGTAAAGGGGTCAGGGACTTATTGAGGAAGAAAACCAGGGAAGCTGGAGGTGCTCGGTACTGATATGGACATCATGGGCAAGTCTGGTGCCTCTCTATATAGAAGATCTCATGCCTATCCCTGTTCAGCTGTGGCTCTATTGCCCAGTGTCAGCCTGTTCTCCTATTGATACTGCCCTGCGGAAGACTGAAAGGGTATTGGTGAGTCTGGAGTCTGTTTCTATTTTTGCCAATGATGTTTTAAGCACTATATCCTCTCTCCTAGTGGATGTTCTACAATAAAGCATTTAAAAAGGCACTTAAAGTGACTGGCGCCCAACTTTTTGATCATACACCCCTTCACTGGCTAAGGATCTTCCCCTGAGAGTGTAATGTCAGCCCTCTCTGCCCCTCGGGGGTCCACTTAAGGCCTCTGGGGGGCCTGCACGGGATCGCAAGGCACATTGTGCTTGCAGTCCGGTCCGGTGCGATCAAAATAGTGCTTGCAGCATTTTTACCCTTAATTACCCTTCCCCCAACACATGCACCCACAAAACACATACACTTCTCCATGTAAACATGAAGAAATAATCATAGAAATGATGGATTAAGTGTTTGTTAACTTAAGAAGTTTTTTGCTTATGTCTTTATTTGTCCCATTGTTTGGGCAGTTTGATTTTTTAATAAATTATCATTAATAAGTAAATGTGTCCAAAGAAACACAATTCATTCCTTAAAGGAGAACTATGAGATGAGTGCTTTTCACTCACCTCATAGTTCTAGCCGACCTGTGACAATGAGACTGTCACAGGTCGGCTCAGTAGATCGGGAGGTGAGCGAACACATACCGGCGTTCGCTCACCTCTCGATCCTGTCACGGCTCTCTGCCGTGACAGGGGAGGGGTTGGATTCCCCCTCCCCGATCCGCCAGTGCTGACTGGCGGAACGGACGTGGGAGGGGGCGGGTGCCTTTAGATAGGCAGAACCAGCTGTCAGTCACGCAGCTGAGCGGATCCCGGCATAATTATCGGAATCCGCTTCAGCTGCGGCGTCTGTCATTCACGGCTCCCTGCAGGGATTGCCCCCTCCCCTATCCGAACCTCCAGCGCTGACTGGCGGAACAGACGGGGGAGGGGGCGGGTACAGCTGGCTCTGCCTCTAGATAGGCAGAGCCAGCTGTCAGTCACGCAGCTGGGTGGATGTCGACAGTAATGTCGGGATCAGTCCCGGCTGCGGCGTCTCACGGTATACTGAGCCTAGGGTGACGGGAGGACGCTAGCATGTGTCCTCCCGTTACCCTAAGGAGAACTATGGGGAAAAGCCTTAACCCCATAGTTCTCCTTTAAAGTGACACTAAGCTTGGGAGTTGAATCTTAAAAATTCATTCAAGTACCCTAACTATTAAGAAAAATGTATCTTATTTCTGTATCACTCAGATATAGCTCCTCAAATTATCTCTGAATTGTCAGCACGACACTGTCCTTCCTTCTGGAGGATGGCTACTTTTGTTCCCCATGGGCCCTTGGTGTGTTGTAAAGTAGTCACCACTCCAAGCTCACTCCTGCGATGGACTACAATCTCACGTTTGTTTACTAATTTCCCTTGCAAAGTGAACTGCCTATTTAGCATTGGTAAATCAACCCCAATGTCTCATATCTATCTCATAATCTCCAAATTGATCAATTGCCCTCAGAGTTTGTAACGGTATCATGCATTGTAGCCCTTCTATGTTCATACCTGTTTGAAAGATAAGCAGATGGTATATTACATGTCAACAATTCATCATTCTTAAATAATGTTCTGGTTCCTAAAGCAAACATCAATGTTTAAAAAAAAAAAGAAAATCTATCCCCTCAAAACCAACTTTATAGATTGCAAGCATATTAACAGAATCCGTATCTTCTGAAGATACTGATGTAGGACTTACTATGCCCCCTACTAAGGTAAGTCTTCATTGAAACCAGTTTAGCAGCAATAAGGACATGGGCAGCCTGGCATTCCTTTAATTTGACTACAAAGTTTGTGCAGAGTTTTGGGAAACTTAGTGAGCCAATTTTTTTACAACCTGAAGATTTCACTTAAAGGAGAACTATGAGATGAGTGATTTCCACACACCTCATCGTTCTAGCTGACCTGTGACAATGAGACTGTCACAGGTCGGCTCAGTAGATCGGGAGGTGAGCAAACACATACCAGGTTCGCTCACCTCTCGATCCTGTCACGGCTCTCTGCCGTGACAGGGGGAGGGGCTGGATTTGCCTCTCCCCGCTCCGATCTGCCAGCACTGACTGGCGGAACGGACGGGGGAGGGGGCGGGTACAGCTGGCTCTGCCTCTAGATAGGCAGAGCCAGCTGTCACTCACGCAGCTGGGCGGATCTCGACGTCGATGTCGGGATCCGCTCCGGCTGCGGCGTCTCAGTATACCGCGAGCTGTAGCTTGCGTTATACTGAGCTTAGGGTAACGGGAGGATGCTAGTTTGTGTCCTCCCGTTACCCTAAGGAGAACTATGGGGAAAACACTGACCCCATAGTTCTCCTTTAATAAGACTGGAGTCACTCTTTAGTTTACAAGTCAGTGATTTTTACTAGCTGTAAACAGCATGTAAAAGATGAGACAATTCAGAAAATAAAGAACTTGCCAGAACTTAGTCACTTATTGATGTTAGTCTAAGGTAATTATAATGATTGGTATAAGGGGAACTATAATGGTTTGGGGCCAATGTCATTTTAACTGGCGGGTTCTTGGTTAATAAGCTTCTAAATAGTTTTTTTATATATTGTAAAGCGCTGTGCAAACTGTTGACGCTATATAAATCCTGTATAATAATAATACTACATTTTGCTTTACCAATAAACATTTTACACATGACAAAGGTTTTCCAGAGCAATATGGGTTATCTAAAGAGATAGAACATTAGTATCAGCCTGCCTGCCTGCCTTTAGTCTGAGCCTTCTACACCATAACAATGAATCTCTGTGATGAGTCATTCAGTTTAGTGTGTAAATTGCAGCTACAGGGCTCTGTAAATAACAAGCTGTTTACAATACACTACTAAGCAGTCTTTAGAAGACAAGATATGTACAAAATGACTACACAATGAGTGTGGAAGCTGCTTCTGGTGCTGTTGCCATCCAATATTCATTTGTACAAAAGTGTGGAAAGGGCTACAATCTATGACAGCTTTTCTTTTGCTGTCTGGGGGATTTCTTCAGGATGTTCCTGGACAGTAAGGGGAATCCCACTTGAAATTTGTCAATAGAACAAGCTGTTCCCATGAAAGCTGTCAAATTTTGGATTTCCCCTCACCTTTTGACAGTTAGTGAGGGTTAATCTGCCTAACACGAGCAACAATTAAAAAACTCTCTACCCAGAACGCAGTTAAGGGAAGTTATAGGTGCCGAAAATTGTTTAGCTGCTAACATAAAATTAAGTAAGGCTGAGACATGCCAGGAGCTCCCATGAGCTCAAAAATACTCTCAGACACACCAGCTTTTTGGCAAGTGTAAGAAAAACAGAATTAGCAGTTTGGGCCTAATGTACATTGTCTGTTTGTTTTTTTTATCTATTTGAACTAAGCTGCTGTGCAACATGTTAGTGCCTGCTGAACATCATTATGAACTTCTTCAATTCTTGTGTTCTATTTAGTAAGACAGAATTTACTAATGCAATTTACATATATTCCATAAAATATTGAAAACAGATACAAATGTGCAAAAAGATGCTAAAAAGGCAATCCCAGTTGAGTAAGTCTATGTTGAATTGCCTCTAGTATTTAAGTGATTTAATAGTAGGCAAAGAGATAACATATATTCATTAGCTCATATCGGTGAATAATATGACAGCTGCTGAAAACATGTAGCCATTTACTAAAATTATGCAAATCACAAGAGACACAAAATCTTCAACTTTAAAATATCTAAAAATAACCTTTCTTCAAACTCTTGCAACAGAGGTGACCTAATATAACCTGGTTAGTATTAAACACACTGTCTTCCCAGGATTCGGGTTCATAAATCCTGGGATATGTCACATTAATCTTAATCTGTAGACTAGATCACCGACACAAATAGATACAGTACCAGTAATATTGGACTCATGCCACCCTCACTTCATGGCATGTTGCCTTCAATTCCTCTAAGAATTCTCTTAATTCATTGAATTTCCTCCTTCTATCCAGATTCATTTTTAAATGCCAGTAGAGTGCCGTTTGCATTGCCAAGGTAAACAATAAAGTATATACATTATTATTTCTATCAGTTATCATAGTTCATATTATTTATTAGAGATCAGTAAACTAGAATCTTTTTTAAACTGAAATCATATAAGCAGTACTTAGCTATTATTTTATTATAATAGCTAAGAGCTTATTTTGTTGTAATAGTAGCGATCTACTATGTGGCAAATCTTCCAATCCCAAAATTGAGTCCACGGAACATATTTGAAACTGGACACTCAGTGTCGTTTGCAAATTTCAAGAGAACTTACTCTCATAGATGTTTAGGCAGCTAACTGGGGCTGAGATATATTCAACCCAGGCCTGGACTTATAACCTGATATTTCAGTCAGAAAGGAAAGCCTGGTCAAAACTGTTTGTGGACTGATGTTTACTCATATGGGTTTTACCGGCTAAACCGCCGAATTGTGGTGGGTGAGAGCTTATTTATTCAGCAAATATATATTCTGCATATAATATACAGTATATATATATATATATACATAT
>NW_017306468.1:614905-639074 GCF_000935625.1 Nanorana parkeri | reverse complement strand
TATATATATATATATATTTTACCACTTTATAGAACACTGGTTCGGCCTCATCTTGAGCATGTGGTTCAGTTTTGGTCACCAATACACAGAAAGGATGTCCTTGAGCTTGAGAGAGTCCAGAGAAGGGCAACTAAACTAATTAAGGCTGGGTTCACACCTGGGCGTACGGAATATGTGCGTTTGCAGCGCGTTTCGAGACGTGTTTGGGGTTTGAGGACCACAGCTATGAGACAAGGTTGGTACATTTACACTTGTTCACGCTGGAAGAGAGGCGATTAAGGGGGAACTTGATTTTGATTTTGTACAAAATGTTTGGTGGTAATGGCAACATCAGCAATAAACTTTTTACTGTAAGCTCCCTAAAAAAGACTAGAGCCACCACCTAAAATTGGTGGAGAAAAGATTTACCCACAAACGGCGTAGGGGCTTCTTTTCAGTTAGAGCGGTTGCATTTTGGAACTCTCTTTCACAAGCAGTGGTATCAGCAGAGAGTATTGACTCATTCAAAATCATTTAGATACCTTCCTCAGAGACCGTAACATACAGGGGTACAGGTACTCTTGAATAGTAGACCACACAGGGACTCATATACACACACACGCACAAACACACACAGACACACAAAGGTTGAACTTGATGGACCTGTGTCTTTATTCAACCTCAAATACTATGTAACTATGTAAAAGACAAGGGGTCCGTGAACGGATGTGATGAAGATTGGAGAGAGGTGGGTGTTGGCCACAAAAGAGAATATTCTCTAGTCAGGCTTTGCTTTTAGGTGCTGCGAGAGAAGCTTGAAGCTGGGCACATGGGAAGCATGTGTCCAGGTCTGTCTGGCGTACACAGAAAGGATGTGGAGCCAGACTGACATATGAGCGAGGATGACTGGAACAGCTCTGTCCTAAGAAGGAGTAGAAAGAGCTGTTCTACAAAACAGCCAAGAGGCTATAAGTTTGGTTCATTGTTGTACCCGACTCTGCATGGGCAGAACACTGTGTTACATTGATATTTGGTTGAGTAAAAGTGGGCAAAAGCCCTAAAATACTTTCTGCTGAATGGACTGAGTACTTGGAAAACGTTTCATTTGAAGCAAAATCTCACTCCACAAATTGGTAGAAGATGCAAATGGCTAAAGTGATGTTCCCTTTGTTTGGAGTCGCTAATCCCTGCTGAGAAGTAAGGGCTCTGCTTATAAACTGTGTATGCATATTGTTATAAGTACCATTGAAAGACACAGCACATCATAGGTGGCAAGGGTATGCCTGTGAAGTTTTACCCTAAGCTTGGGAACTGTGAAAATGTGCTAGCAGCACTTACAGTATCTGTGTAAGATCCTTTGGACTTTGTGTGCTGTAAGTCTGCAGTATGGATGCCCCTGTGGCTGCCAGCATTATCCAGTGAGCCTTGTGTCTTGCCGCAAAGGATGTCACCCTATGATGATGAGGAGGAGTTCTTGCACTACTATATTTTATAGCCACTTGCAATATCTGATTTTAGAATAAAGGGCCAATGCAGGAGAACTAAAGCATTTAAAAAATCTGGGAGCTCTAGAAGGTAGGACCCCTTTCCAGGGCCGTAGATAAAAAAAATTCTTGGGGGGGGTTCAGCTTCCTCAAATTATAAGATTTTATGAAGCAGACACACCAAGGTTTGAAGAAAATATACCGGCCATATCATTCCTAAACCAATACTTTACCCTGAGCAATACCAATTTTGTTGTTCGACACCATATGGATAAAAACCATGTTTTCAAAAGACTTGTACCAATTCACACAAACCATTTGGTATACACTTATTGGGATTTTTTTTTTACCAAAAATATTTAGCAGAATACATTTTGGCCTAATTTTAGGAAGAAATTTTATTTTTTATTTGATATTTTGTATAACAAAAAGTTGAAAATATTTATTTCCACAATGTTTTGTCTTTTTTCATTTATATACATTTTTTTTATAAAAACCAGCAGCGATCAAATAGCACCAAAAGAAAGCTCTATTTGGGTAAATGTGCACGGCCGTATTGGGCAGCTCCCAGGAAGGACAGGTGTTGCGTGTGATTTGTACGCAGCCCCTGTCCTTCTCTATGGGAGTACATGACCATACACCGCCCTACGCTCACCCCAAGTGCAGGTCCGTATGGGTGCAGGTGTCCTGTCTTGGAAGCAGACAGGATCCATCCTGTTAGCGTATGAGTACCCGCACAGACGTGCAGGGTGGGTGAGCGTAGGGCTGTATACGGCCACGTACTCGGGAGCTGCCCGATATGGCCGTGCACGCAGCACCGAGCTGTGCGTGCCGGCTGTTTCTCGTGTGAATGAGGCCTAAGAGACATCCTTTAAGGTAAGTCCCTACAGTAGGATTGGGAATGGGGAAAAAAAAGTTTAACTTTAATGTCACTTTAAGATGTGTGAGGCTAAAGATACCTGCTACCACAAGGGAGCTGGTCCCATGTCCCCCAATTTTACAGGCGTCACCTGCAGATCCCAGACTGGTCAAGACTTTGAATGGAAATCACCTAAATGCTTTTCATTTTGATATAGTGTATATTTGCATTGTGCATTTTCCAACCTTTAATAAAGCAGTCAGCATTGAGCACCCTGTATTTGGACTTCACTGCATTCATTATAGATATACATAAGGATCTTAAAGCAACTTACTGGCACAGCAATGGTTAACCTCCTCCCCCCTGTCAGCTCACACTCCGTGTCCTGTGATCTTCGTTCACAGCGCGGTGTCCTGCACACAGTCCCCCCCTGGCTCAGGCTGATGTCGGTGATGGGGTTGGGGAAGCCCTGCTCATCCTGGCCGCTCTGTGCTCTTTCATCACTCGAGCTGTCAGAGCTGGCCATCGGACATAGCGGGCTGAGCCGAGCCGGCCCGAACACAATCAGGGAGATTGTGTTTGTACGGGCAAGTGCCCGGTATGCCCTATGGCCAGTCCGGCCCTGGCCAGGACCCTCTGGGGGGGGGTTTGGACCCCCCTATCCCCCTCCTTATCTACGCCCCTGCCCCTTTCTTTCCGCAAAGTCACAAATAGAAAGGGAATGTTTTAGTTTACTTGGAAATCTCATTTAACTCTAACTCCAGTGTTGTTTCAACTCCTTTTTAATGCGATCTTTGACGAGAATCCCAATTTACCTTATAGGAACAATGCTGTCCACAATCGGTGACATCAGCAAACTACTATGCAGCTGCAAATCAGCCCAGCTCCTATGATTTTTTAAGCAGAGTTACGGTTACTTTCAGAGGTCATAATAAAAAGAATATGTAACAATTTGAAATCTAAACCGAGTGTAGAATAAGCGCCGATTGCAGATTTTCACACCACTGACCAAGAAGCTAAAAATCCAATCCTAAATGTTAAATCCAATTAGCTAATTAGTGATATGTCAATAACCTAATGTGTAACTGTCAAGAAATTTATTGAATTCTACAAAAAACTTTTTTTTCCCATTTGCAGAGAAAAATGCAGCAAAAAGTTATCTGGTATCTACAGAACCCAAAACTAATAAATGTACATGCATTGCTATTTCTGTAAAAGTTGGTGGATCATTTCCAGTAGTCATGTACTTTGGATCACACTTATAAGTCCATTGGTCTTAAAATGAAGTAACCATTATTAGCAGTTATCAATATTTTTGTTGATTTTGATTATTGAAGTATATAAACATAAAAAATGCTTTGATATGCAAGAATTTGTAAAACAGGAGTCCAGGCAAGCAGCAAAATGCACATTTGACATATAGGTACATATATGTTTACTCTTTTAAAGTGATATTAAAGTCAAAAGCATTTTAAGCTTTTTCAAATGCTGATGAAATCACTTACAATGGATGCTGCTCTTTGATGTTTAAGGGCCTGTGCACACAATCCAGTACATTCAGTGCACTGTGTCTGCGGGTTTCAGTGAAATGAAAGGCAACACCACGCTTTGTGTATGTGATCCAGTGTGTTCATGGCATGGAAACGTGTCCTGATCGCACTCACACTGGATGGTGTGGATGGGCCCTAAAAGTTTTAGTTTCCTGCAGAATCAACTGGCCCCCTAATTACTGGTCCTGACTGCCTTTTTTGGAGTGACTCCTTTCTCAAGCAGAGTGCTATGCATTCACCCCTTGTGTGTGTTAGTAAGCTGTGTGTGTCTCCACAAACAAACAAACACAGAAAATTAAGCTACTTCCCTCCTCCCTGGCCCCGTCTCCTCCCTCCTCCAAGCTAGTAGATGAACAGTTGCTGGAGTCTGCACTGTCCTTTGTGATCTTGTACTAGACAGGAAGTTCAGGGAAGCTGAGTTGAGAGACTTGGAAGCAGCTGTTTAGAAACATTATGATTGTAAATGTTTGGGCAAAAATGTAAAACAATGCTTTGCTGGACAATGTATATTTGTTTGATCGGCATTCATTATTGAAAAAAGTCTGAAAGTTTAATACTACTTTAACTGACAAGGAATTTGCAACTTTGTAAGCTGTATTTGCTGCAGTTTATTGAAGTGTAAAAACAGCTAACAATATTCCGATATGCCAGAATTGTTAGGATCCGATTACACTATGCAATGCGTTAATGCCTATTCATAGATGCAATGCATGATTCTGTGTTAAGGCATCATTTTGAATCATATTGAATTGCCCTTTAACCTAAGGACATACAAACACATCACAACACAATGTACAGCATGTGCAATGTGGTCTGTTGCACAGTGGAGGTGTTGCACACTACTGTAATAGTGCATTGGGGTTCCATTCAAAAAGAATCACAGCACAGTTGCAATGCCATTCATTCAACAAATTGTATTGCGGTAGCACACAGTAAAACACATGTTTTACCTCACATTACCATAATTTGAAGATGTGCATATGCCCTTAAAGTGGAATTCAGGACAAGCTGCTGATCCCTTCTTTCCAGTGAGCAGATCTGACCCCAGAAAAAGCAATTCTAAAGTAGGAAATAGCAGAGTGATGTTCCTGACTAGCAGATGTGTGTGAACACAAAATGGCTGACCAAAACACCAAATGCTAAACAGTAAACATATATGTATTTTAACTAGTATTTGAAGGGGGCTAGGTGTAAAGTTATAGTGAAACAACTCTGGTGTAGTCCTCTACAGCTGTTTGCAAGAGTGCTAGTATAATGCAACCCCTAGAATAAAAGAGAATACTTTGGCTGTTTATGGTTAAAAGAAAATGGAATGAAAATAAAGGGACCTTACACAGGTTCTCCAAAACCGCCGCCTAAGAACCTGCTCAGAAAAATAAAATACTGTAGTGATTTCAGGTGTTGCATTGGTAAGACGAGCCATAGTAAAGAATAACTGATGCTTTTTAGTACATGTACATTGGTGTTGTGCCTTTCTAAAGGCTGCAAGCCAATACATGACAATTAGGGGTTAATTTATTAAAGGCAAATATGCTGTTCACTTTACAAGGGAATTTGCACTTTGTATGTGATAGTGAAAGTGGTGAAAATTCCCCGAAATTACACAAAGTTTAGGGAATATTCATCAGCAAATAATACATGATTGAATGATGGAAGTCAGCAGAGCTTTGCTAAGCTATTGGAAAATTCCCTTGCAAAGTGAAAATTACTTTGTAAAGTGAAACTTCCCTTGCAACGGTCACTTTCACATGAGCTTTCCCGATCAGGTCCACCTGTCAGTTTATCAGGCAGACCTCATGGAAAGCCTGATGTAAGTCTATGGGCAGCCAAATCCAAACAGATGGACGTCCATTTATATCTGGTTACCCCAAACCCCCGGCCAGGTCTGGAAAAACAAACAGATGAGAGATCAGTTTCGCCAGACCTGATCGTGCTGGATCGGGGGTAACCGGACGTAAACAGGCGCCTGTTCATTTAGATCCGGCTGACAATATACAATATCATGTGTCTGGTAATGTCTGTTTTGTCCTCCATTGCAAGATGTACATAAAAACTGCATGGGCACATATGTCACATCGGTGACATCCGTTCTGATAAGGAGGGGATTTGTGCATGGATCCCCGCTTGATTGGACCATGTGAAAGGGGCCATTAGTAAATCAACTCCATAATGTAAAAAAAAAAAGCACTGTAAGTTATATGCCACCTTCCATTAAGCAAATCGCACAAGCATATGGCATTCAGGTTCTCACTGAGCGTGGACGTGGAGCGTTAGTGTATGTAAAGACAGAACTTTTTTTGTTTTGGGTAGAATAGAACGTTATTAAAACTTCTGTCAGGCTTTGTTTTGCTCTCTGTATCCCATTAAGGAGATTTTCCTTCACTTCCTTTTGAGAGGAAATCACCCCCTCTTAGACAACTGTCAGCAGAACTAATTTATCATTCCCCCATCCCCTCCTGTTTCAGCGACAACTGTATTATTTTACATTGCCCATCACTTTCTGTCTCAGTGTCAATGTTAACCAAGACCAAGCACATGGAGTGGAATTGATCAAAAATGGAGCAGACAAAATCTGAAACAGTTGTCCACAGTAACCAATGGGCTTACCTTTTCAGTCTGTTCAGTTATGCATTGAAAATCAAAGATAGAAGCTGATTGGTTTCTATAGGCACAAAATTGCGAACCACCACATGAACTAGGATGCCACACCCCTAAGCATACAGAATACAACAACAAAAATAGAGAAATGGGGCTTTGAAAGTGTCCTCAATTGCAAGGAGACCCAGTTCAAAATTACATACAAGTCGTTTATTGTATAAAAATATATATATTCTTTATTAAAATAAAGATGACAGATTGGTGATATCATTAGATGGAACAAATCCTCCCTGGATCACATATAGATACATACCGTGTATATAACAATAAATTATTAGCATTTATCTCCTTAAATAGCTCTTTTATATAATTGCATAAATAAATTCAATAAATTCATCCATAATGTTGAGTAGATCTATAATGTGTCCAGTTTTCGACATGTTTCGCTCAAGGCTTCATCAGGAAAATATGGAGGTGCCTATGATAATCATAAGGATCTAGTAATCAATATTTGTACATTTCAAAAATATTATTATATATTTAAAATTACAGTTCCACATTACATGAAAAGATCAATTATAGATAAATACCATTAATGGAATCTCTGTCCTACTGACATGCGTCCCTACTGCCGGAGAGCCAACCCAAAGCAACTCGGGAGGTAAGGGAAGTAGGGGACCATGCGGGCCAACGAATGGGGAAGAAGGTACGCCTGTCCATGATGTGTCCTTCAAACAGTTACTGGATGCGTTCTGGAAGTCATAAATATATATATGGTTGGAAAGACAGTAAATCCAAAACTGCCATTGCTCTCGCATTGATTACTTTATATTTACACAGTGGGCTAATTATTATCATACAGGGGTATCAAAGTATATTCCTTCAATTAGAGGCCATAGGGACATGCAATGAAGGTGACTCAAAAGAGTCTCCTAATATACCAATATACAATGTTATACAGTGTTAGTAGTAACACAACTCAAATAGAGTAAAAGTATGTCCCAATGGATCCAAAAAAGTATCCTGATAGATCATATACTATATCCATTTCAATCCCATAAATGCATAAACGCAAGAGCAGGGAGAGAGAGGGGAGATGTGGGCTGCTCGGATTGGGGCGCTGCCTTTTGCTGGATGAGGAGTGATACTACATTGAGCAGGTATATATTCCCAACATGTCAGTATGGATTTGGTTTAGCTGATATTATTCAGCAGCTCTATTTTTGATTTATAGTGAACTTGTGTTTATGCATTTATGGGATTGAAATGGATATAGTATATGATCTATCAGGATACTTTTTGGATCCATTGGGACATACTTTTACTCTATTCGAGTTGTGTTACTACTAACACTGTATAACGTTGCTCCAGATTTTGTCTGCTCCAGTTTTGATCAATTCCCCTTAATGGTTTTATTATAGACAGTGATACAAAGCTGGCAAGATTTAAACCTTCCCTACTTTATCCTAGGCTAGAAAAAAACTGGACATAGACACACTAAATAAATAAATAATAACAATAAATAATAATTAATAAGCTGTTTTCTTTCTGAAAACAAGGTATAACGGAATCCAGTGTAGTTTGCTGGGAAAATGACAGTTCACTGGCCCTCTGTACACACGGTCATGAGTTCATTCACTTTCATCTGTTTTATCAATCAATATGGTGAGGAAGCACAGATTTGTGCCCATATTATAGTACGCATTCTGTATGTTCTTTATGTGGATTAATGCTCAGCATGGCACCTTGAACCCTGGGTGTAAAATATATTTGAAATTAAAAAAGTACCTCCTGTTTTATATGGCTTAAACGTACACATATTTGTCAAATGAATTATTAGCTGCTCTCCGTGATTCCTTGTGAAAGAGATACACAGGCATTTATTAAAGAAATGAGATATAGCCAGAATACCATTTGTCATCCTTTGGAAAGAATCAGTGCTATGGGTAAAAAAAATACATGATATATCGATAACTATGACTTTGTGACTGTTAGCCGATCAATATGACCTCATTGCCACCCCTCAAATTATTGAATTACAGATCATAAACAGATAGAATGGCAACAGCCACCAGATGTGACCCCATTGTAATGGACATGCAGTTTGTAGGCCTGAACATAAATGCAAACACATATTTCTCATAGAAGACACAAACTGAGCTTACGGGAGAATCAGGTTTATGTTCTTGTGCAGGATTTTAGAGATGAATTTGATTGGAAAAACAATAATCGGCTTTTATACCCAACAGACAGAAGACAGTAAATGATTGTAAGAATACCAGAGATCATATCTTCTCATATACTGTAGAATGGCAGTGAGCACAGGACTGCAGGAAATTATAAATCTCTGTGCACAACTTACATCTCTGATTCCTCTATTCAAAGTTGCATAACGGAAATTGTCCAAGGTCATACAAAAATACTTGTATCTGTTTTGCCAGTGGAAGTATCCACTTCAAGTTATACATTTTCATGCGATTTTATGAGAACTTTCTATGCATCCAAGGAACAGCATATACAGAGCAATAGTTACAAATTCAAAGCTTATACACAGACATACAAAAGTTATTTAATAAGGCAATTCAAAGAGTAGTGATTATGTGGTAATTGCACAAATCAACAGTAAGAAATTGCATTTCATCTTGCATCAAAACAGAGAAGACTGAACAATAAAATACTGCATTTTGTAAACTACTTATTGTAGTATAAGATCTGCCATTGCCGGTCTCCTTATGAACATGCTATATGCCTGGCTGTGTATGACTTCAGTACTCTGAGTCATAAGGGAACAAGTAAAAAATGAACCATGCTGACCCATGTCTATACATGTTCCAGGTCAGCATTCTCAAAATGAGAGGTCATCAATGGCAGTCTTCATTATTCTCTCATGATAGATACCCCTTTGAAAGGTCATTGGTTGTAATGTTGACATAAAACTGATAACTATGACTGTATATCTATTGGCTATTGCAGTAGCAGTCATTGGAACCACTATGAAATAGTATAAAAAGATACAAGAATAGTAATGGTCAGGTGGAAACAACATAATGGTAGAGTAAGGGTTTGTGTGTACCCTATGGTAGGTACAATTGATGAGCAATTATACTTGTTAATTTGCAATTAACTTGACTTTACCTATTCATAATTACCCCTCCCCAACACATGCACCCACAAAACACATACACTTCTCCATGTAAACATGAAGAAATGATCATAGAAATGGTGTGGAATAAACGTCAGTCAAAGTACCGCAGCGCTGAATACTGAAAAATGGCCTGGCCAGGAAGGGGTTCTAAACACCTGGTCTTGAAGTGGTTAAGCGTTTGTTCAAAAATCAAACTGCCCAAACAATGCGCCAAATAAACTAATGGTTCTCTGACAAATAACTTGTTCAATCAGTTGGCAAGTTGTCTGGAAGATTTCTCTCTACTTTGTTTAAGGCAAATATTCTAACTTCTAGGGCCACCATGATCACTATCTATAAACCCACCAAGTCTCCAGGATCTCCTAACTTATAGAGCCATCCTGATCACTGTCTATATTTGTAAATCCACCAAGACGCCATTATCTCCTAACTTCTCAGCAGCTGTGTGTACTCAGACTGAAAGCTAGATCACATGTGCCATATCTGCCAACTTTCTGAGAGGAGAAAGAGGGACACCTTAGAGCACAACATACTTAGGCAAAAGTTACACCCCTCTCATGTCCCCAGTTTTGTGGATCATTAAAAATGCGTCTGCCAAAAATGATTGATTAAACATAGAATAGTTTATTTCACTATTAATTATTTTATATACAGGTTTTACCAAATAACAAACACATTAATTAAGAGATAAAATAAAGGTTTTAATGGAGAATAACACTTTTGGTAATTAAATAGTACAATTTCATAGATATCTGTACATCAGACCAACAAAGGTCAACTGAGGATGAAAGAGATTTGGTTCCAAATGAGGTACAGCCCCTCCAAATAAAGTATGCATGTGCACAGATGTTGATGTTAGTCAGTCATTATGGCCAGACCTTTTGATATATTTTGATAGTTGGATACTGCCTTGAATATTATCATTTATATAAGGGTTGTCCCATAGGTTTTTGGCCTTACCATATAGGAGGAGTCATAGATTTAAAAAGAAAAACAATATTTAGAAAATAATACATGTTTATAAATGTCTACATACTGACCTATTAGATATGTAAATTCATTTTTACAAATCCTAGAAGCTAGTAGCAAATAACCACAGAAGTAAACATGGAGAATAAACAGTGTAGCAGTGTAAAAGTAATTGCATTATAAGGTTCAGAGGAAGAAAAGATGCATGAAAAATGGCAACAGCCGAGAAATCATATAGTCATATAAGGCAGTAAAGAATTGTAATAAATAATTGGTATTTTAAAGCACATGTGATGAAGTAAAGCTTTACATATTTAGATAGTTACATAGTTACGTAGTTAGTCAGGTTGAAAAAAAGACACATGTCCATCGGGTTCAACCTATAGAGATATGGAAAAAAAAAAAGAGAAGAAAAACCTAAACCTAAACAATTACCCACTGTTGATCCAGAGCAAGGCAAAACAAACCCCTATAAAGCTTTCCTTTTCAAAGGTAGGGCACATTAAAACATTCACTTAGCTCCTCTTTCAACCCAGCTGCATGCATTCACCTTTTAATGCTCCTGCACCACTCCATTCAGCTGGTGGGAGTAGGGTGAATTACCTGGCTGACCTCAGCCAGTAAAAAACAAATCATAGTTTCAGCAAATTGAGGGTGATGTCATTGCATGCTGAAAAAAAACTGTGTAAACTTCAACTTTACCTTCAAAAGTCTGATTTCTAGTCCGGGTTTTCACAGCTGCTATGCCGGAATTGTTAGGGAGCTATGACATGACAGAGGTAGCAATATACAATGACCTCTATGCACAGACACTTTTAAATGGTATAGCAGGAGGAATGGTGCTGTTCACGTTAGCTTAATATTGTTAATATTGTTTAGTCTAATAACTTTAATATTGCTTTTCTAAGAAGATTCTATGATACTGTGTTTCTTTTTACAATGCTGGAGCTGATCATGTAATAATAGTAAAGGAAAAACTTCACCCTAAGTACTCCCACTGAAAGATTTGAGTAAGTGCACAGGAACTGGAATCTGCAGAAGAGAACCAAGTAAGGATCCATCATAAAGTTTGATAAAATCCTTCCAAAAAGGTAAGGCTGTTGTCCCTGATATTTTTATTGATACTATTTGGTCGCCCTTTGATAGGGGATTTCCACCATTAGGGGGAATTCCAGGGTTAACTTCTAATATATGTATGTTGTTTCCTTGTCTTGGGGGGAGAGGGTACGGGGAGGGGTGGTGCTCGCCTACTGTGATTCTTTTCTCTTTTTTTGTGTATGCTTTACCTTGATTAATTGTATCTTGTTCAACAAACTTTTAACAAAAACACATCTTTCCAATAAATACAGATATACTGTAGACCTGAAGGGGATTTTCTTCCCTCAGGAAAAGTTTTGTTATAAAACAGTTCAAATTTACAGACAAAAGCATGACTAAGGTAGCATAGATGTCCCCAATCTTTTCCCCCTAATACGAGCCACCAAGACCACCCACCACCCATCCCTGTAAGGAATAAACAGACCACACTCCAAAATGGCATTAAATGGCCTTAGCAGCCTTTTATTAAATCATTTGATATAAAACGTAACTATATAAACAATTTCAACATCAGTCAAAATGACATAAACAAAGTTGCTGGTCTTTGAAGGGCACACCTTTTCTTGATCCGTTTTCTGCGGCAGTACTAAAACATGTTAGGCCCCCAGCCAAAACACACCGCCTCAGGGACAACCACCAACTTACCGCAGACACTCCAAATATCCAATTTAGTGTTTACCAGCTTACACACCATGAATAGAGGACCCATGCCAAGACAGGTCCCCAAACATTAACCACCAGCACCTATTATTTGACAGCCTCCAAAGACCCCAACCGCATAAATACCCAGAGCCTAACAACAAAAAAGGGCGGGCGGAAAGAAGCTCACTCCTCGTCAGACAATCTCCAACTGCTGAAGAGAGGACCCTCCTACTCAGACCACCGTTCAGGCTCCACCTAACCTTTAGACCTGTCCAATTAGGTACATTACCTTGTCCAAAGACCAAATCCTTGTTAACCCTTTTGTAACTTGTCTCCCCTAAACACCTAGTCATGTATGCCCTCCGCTTATTTATTTATTTTTTCCACTTCGGGCCTTACTTTCCTGGTACATAAGACATAATGTTGCATAATGAACAGAAAACAGCTGGTGTCTTTCACATTTTAGGAAACAGGCAGTCCTATTACTGTATATGAATGTGTAAAACCAGCAATGGCATCCTGTCACTCTAAACTGTACAAGTAAGCAAGTTAATTGCCCCTTGTTGTCACCAGAAACCTTATTATCACACATACATACAATCTTTATGCGTGGTTTTAGGAACAGAAATGTAAGGCCAAGCATAGAGACTAACAGATAATGTTATGCTAACCTAATCATTGCATTTTCTCTTCTGGATATCAGGTGCTTTTGACATTTTTCTTTTTTTTTTTCTCCAGTGAAAGGTCCAAAATGAAAAGAAGATCACATCAAGGGCTGGAAATAAAAGTGCCAGGGGCCAGCAATCTGCCATTATTGCAATGAAGTCAGGAGATATAAATAAACATGCTTCTTGCTTGCTCCGATTAGTATGTTGAGATGCATACTTGCATGTTTATCATTAAACACATGAATATGTATATTGTGCTGCCATCCTGTGAATGCTGTTCCTTGTAGTTAGGGGCGGAATATCACATTGATGGGAAAAAGCAGTCAATTAAAAATTAGATAGGAGTCATTCAGCATAGGCATTTTTCTAGCTGTAATGTCACCCTGCATTCAATTATTTTCAAGCAGTGGATTAAATTAACAAAAACAAAGGCATCCATTGCCAATAAGAGACATAGGTACTTTATTGCCTAAATACAAAATGAAAATGTTAATCATTTGCCATCATGTTTGACACCAACAAATAGTGCTGTAATGAAGAAGAAAATCCTGGAAGATTTGGTGCACTAATGACTTATGCCCTAAAGTAAAACTGCTCTAATATGAGAAACAGCTTCCAGCAACAAGCAAAAAGTTTTTTGTATCGTATGTTGTGGTGTGCTGCCTTGCAATAAAAGGGTCATGTGCATTTGTTCATCCGTTGTGGTACGTTAGCAGCCCATTCATAATGAACAGGCTGCATTAACGCAATGCATGTTAACAAGTTTCGTAACATGCGTTAACGCACCAAAAAGGATCGCTCAAGTGTGAATAGGCCGTTAACCAATTGCTGTCCGGGGCATTTTCTTACTATTTGCGCACACATGATAAAATATAAATTTTTGGCTAGAAAACAGCTTCAGACCCCCAAACAATGTTCTGAAAGCAGAGGCCATGTTGAATAAAAAAATGCTAGTTGCAATTTTTTACGTTGCACGGTTTTTGCACAAATGTTTATCAAACCAGTATTTTTTTCGAAAAAAATTAACTAAGATTTAGTGCACAGATTTATAATATAATACCCAATTTTTTGGTAAAATATGAAAGAAGGGGTCACTTCGGGTAAATAGATAGCAAACATGTCAAGCCTTAAAATTGCGTTCGCCCGTGAAGCCACAAAAAAAGTAAATACCCAACATTTCCCACAGGGAACATTTTAAACGCTTTTACCGCTCATCAGTTTAGTGCTAACAGTGATTTATGGGCCTAGAATTATTGCTCTCACTCCAACGTTCGCGGTGATATGTAACATGTGTAGTGCAATTGTCGTTTTCGCATGTAGGTGTACCAACGCGTGTTTGTGTGTGTATGTGCGTGCATGTGGGGGGCGGAGGACTTAAAACATTTTTTTTTGCAGTGTTTTATTTTTCTTTTATGTTACTTTGATTTTTATAACTTTTAAACACTTTATTATTATTATAATTATTTTTATGATAACCCTATTGCTATTACATAGGGGGATAACAAGCACCCTATGTAATAGCAGATAGGGTGTAACATGTCCTCGTTATGGAGACATCAGGGGTCTTTCAGACACCAGAAGTCAGAAATTATAGCTACAGGGTGTAACTTCTGTCGATATAGTTAAGCAGGCATATCAGTACGTAGGTGGCCCCAGGTCTTAGTACACAGTGCTATAGTTTCTGGCTTGGTGGCATGAAGGGCTGAGCAAAGGTAACAGTAAAGAGTACCTGTGGTCTTCTGGAGTATCATGCATGGCCCAATAGCACCGCTGGAGAGTCTGTAGGACAGGTCAAAGAGAGTCTGGTCAGGTGGCAGATAACCAGTGTAATCTAGAGACAATCCAAGGTCACAACAGGCAGTAGACAAAGTGTAATCCAAAGACAATGCAAGGTCAGGGTAGGCAACAGACATCATCATTCTGTGGAAATCTGATGTCAGGGCAGGCTGCAAACAAGTGTAATCCAGAGACAATCTGATGTTAGGGCAGGCAGCAGACAAATCAAATCACTGCCACAGGTGGACCTGTTACCCAGCAATCGCCAACGTTCCAGCTGGGCAGTAAAAAGTGGCAGAATGGTGGGTGGCATGTCTCACTCTCCTAAGCTCTCAATTTACATTACCAAAGCGGGGGATCTGTCATTTAGCTAAGGGGCTGCGGTATGACTGCAGCAGCCTTGCTATTCTCTCAGGCAGGGCCCTCCTTACTATCTTGTCTTAAATTGTATTGTAATAGTAATATCTTCCTTATATTGTAAAGCGCTGAGCAAACTGTTGGCACTATATAAATCCTGTATAATACTAATAATAATACTCTCCCCTTAAAAGGTACACCCTCCATGTTGAAGTGCATGTGGCACAATTTGGTACAGGAAGGGGAGGCAACATGCTTGCTGCCCTTCCTTTCCTGGCCATCCAGGTTGCATGCCTTGTTAAGGGTCTAATTGGAATATTAAGAGGAACCTTACGTTGTATTTTTTTCCTGTTTGCTTTTAATAAATGTGTACTGTCACTTTAATTTAAGAGTCAGATAATGTTTAAAAATAAACTTTATGTATTTTATATACTAATAATATACATCACTAGAGGGGTCCAGGGAGTTTCTATCATACTCTCATTTAGACAGCAGTGTAAAACTAGCCAGCAGCAGGACATATTTAATAAGGGAAAATTGGCCAAAATGTACTAGAGACATAGATTACAGGCTGGAGTTTTTCAACAAGAATTAGGAAACCCCAGATGACACAACAGTGTACAAATAGCCATAGGCAGGGTAGGAGTTTTACTACCAGAATAAACTCAACCCTTGCAGTGTGCGGGTAGCCCCACTGCAAGGGTTAAGTGCTTGTTTTCGTCATGGGACTTAAAATAACAAAGTTATACTCACACGATCCTCGAAATCGGCTGGTTGCTAGACTGGTTCCTGCAGCCTCTCTCCTCTTTTTTTTTTTTTACATGAACTTTCTTTTTAAATGCACAACTGACATTCTTGCAATGCCACTTCAGCAATCACTGCTCTGCAAACAAGCCATTGTTGTTGCGTCCTGTGCCACAAGATCTAGCAATTCATCAACTGTGCAGTCATAAAGCAAATTCAAAGAACATCTCCCCCTTTTTCGATGGAGATGAAGGTGGGGTGTTCTCAAGTCCAGCAGAAGAGAACTGAATAGGTCTGGGAATACTGCTTGGGACTTCAGTGCAGCAGAGGCACTGTAATGGGATTTTTAAAGAGGAAATTAGGAGCACACTTAATCTCTGGCATATAAACAAGTATTTCTCTGTATTTATGGTATTTTTTAAAGGATAACATGTGGGGAAGTGTGCATGAACTGCAGAACTTTACGGAATGTTTTCTTTATTGTGCCCACTCATACACTCCAACTCATATAATACCTTAAAGGAGAACTATGAGATGAGTGATTTCCACTCACCTCATAGTTCTAGCCGACCTGTGACAATGAGACTGTCACAGGTCGGCGCAGTAGATCGGGAAGTGAGCGAACACATACCAGCGTTCTCTCACCTCTCGATCCTGTCACGGCTCTGTGCCGTGACAGGGGAGGGGCTGGATTCCCCCCTCCCTGCTCCGATCCGCCAGCGCTGACTGGCGGAACGGACGGGGGAGGGGGCGGTACAGCTGGCTCGGCCTCTAGATAGGCAGAGCCAGCTGTCAGTCACGCAGCTGGGTGGATCCCGGCACAATTGTCGGCATCCGCTTCAGCTGCGGCGTCTCAGTATACTGCGAGCAGCAACTCGCGGTATACTGCGGCGTCTCAGTATACCGTGAGCTACAGCTCACGGTATACTGAGCCTAGGGTGACGGGAGGACGCTAGTTTGTGTCCTCCCGTTACCCTAAGGAAAACTATGGGGAGAAGCCTTAACCCCATAGTTCTCCTTTAATGCTGAAGTCCAGGCAAACAGCTATATACAGTACATAGTTGGAGCTCCTATACATGGCCTATTTTATCTGCAAAACAAGTTTTTTAAAAATCTGTTTTCATTCGTTCTGTTTTCATTCATTCATTCATATGGTTTCATTCTCGTGACCCAAGCACCCTGCACAGCAGAATTGCCAGGTCAGTGATCTCACTTTTACCTAGAGTTCAGCTTTAATAGATAGCCTAAAAATGGAAAGTATGTAATGTATAACAACCTGGTGGATTTCTTTCAGGGCCAACACAACTCCTCCAAATGTTAACATCATGCCAAAATTGTCAGTATTACCATGGCTGCCCCCAAAAAATCTGTAGATCTCATAAGCACAATGCTGGACTCCAAGGAGTTAGTGGTTTCCTTTAATAGACCACCTTATTCTGAACTCAGTTTAGTCAGAAGAGTATATGCAGAAGCCTATTACCGTAGTAATATAAGTAGCTGAGAAAAACGATTTCTCCTAGGTCTTTAGCAACAGATTTGAGTAGAGCACTAACCAAAGCATGCAAGACTTATGTGGCCTAAATAGAAACCTCAGCTTCAACCAAAAGCATATCAATAGAGGGTTCGTTACACAAGGGATTTGCTATTCTTCACTTATAATTCCCTCTTAAGAAGGCTAAACACAGAGTTGTGTGATTGTTCAAAAATATACTCCACTAGCAGTTTCCCTGATCCAATCCCGTTCACAAGTTCTGAATCACGAATCAATACTTTTTTTCTTCTTTTCTTAAAGTGTTTTACATTTTTTTTTAAATTGTGACCCTGAGGAATGTCATTTCGGTGCATCAGACATATGAGTCGGTGTTTCTAAAAAGGCTGCATGTAGTGATGAGTGAGTGATTGAATTGCATGTTTTTTAAAGTGACATTAAAGGATATTTTTTCCCCCTCCCCCAATGTTAATGTCAGCACTTACCTTAAATGATGTCTCTTAATCCGATCTTCTTCTTTCCCCATGTTTTCATCTGTCCCTCCAGCGGTGCGGCGGCTCTCCGATCCAGCGCTGACTCCTCTCTGCTTGCAGGCACTTCTGATCCAGCGGTGTCTGCATGCGGGTACACAGGTCCATAGACTTACCTTGCGTCTCTGCTCGTCTCCCAGCCGAGAATCCGAACTGCGCATGCGCCCGCCCCCAAGATGCTTTGCTGCCGCCAGAGCAGTTTCGTTTTCTCACACGGGAGCGCACAGCCAAAACAAGGTAAGTGTAAAGTGCTGTTACAGCGTTTTTTGTTGTTGTTTTTTTTTACTTTTTGCCTATATCTACTGCTTGATAGCAGTAGATATAGGCAAAAAAAAAGGCTTTAGCACCACTTTAAATTCACCCTATTGTGCATGTAAATTTGATCAAAATGCAAAGAGTCACAAAGTTAATAAATCATGATTGTGTGTATTCCCGGATTTTGTAATTCTTAGCAGATCAAAGATCTCCATGCAAATCAAATATTTCCAAATCCCCAATCCAAGTGAGACTGGGGAAATGCTTCTTCCCGCCTGCAGGAGACTGATGACATTGTATCATCCTAGGCACAGTTACTTGCCTGGAGCTCAAAGCCTGTTAAAAAGTATTTTATTTTTAATATTTGATTAAATTAGTGTTGGCGTATAATGTGACATGCCAGAAATGCATTAATACAGACTTTTAGAGTCCTTTCACATGAACGTTCATTGTGCTTCAATGGGTTGTGTTGCCCAACACTGGCCCAACGCAATGATAAGCTGAAATCAATTGTTTATAATAGGCCCAGTTCACATCAAGGCACTGTGTTGATGTGCGTTGCATTGGAACATGCTGTATTTAAATGCAGTGCAACTCATTACAATGCGTCACAACACACTGCAAAACAATATGGACACCGGCACTCCAACAGCAGGTAGAATACGTCTATTTATTGACGTACATGCAAAAGAAGTAGCATAGCACACTCAGTGCACTGCGACGGTGGCCATCCGTCGACTACCGAGCACCCATGTTATTCTGATGGATGAGCGGTCAGGAGTGCAATGGGTACATGGACTGTAACAGCAAACTGCAAAGCACATTAGGAAAGAAAACCAATGAGGGGCATTGCATTGATGTTTTTTTTTTGCTCACAGCAGGAATCAAACACAGTAGGGAGAATTTCCTAAAACTGGAGCAGACAAAATCTTGGGGCAGTGGCCCATGTCAACGAATCAGCTTTGAGCTTTCATTTTTAAATCTTAACTGAACAAGCTGAAGATAGACTCTGTGTTGTGGTTCCTGCTGTGAACAAAAAAACATGCACATCAACGCAATACAGTGTATTACTGCAGCATTTTTCAACCTTTTTTCTATCACAGCACCCTTTAAAAGTTTGCAATATCTCAAGGCACCCTAGTCTAAAATGCAATGTAAATGCTAGTTACCATCAATAGGAAACTTGAGCCTAGGAGTGCAAGGATAGAAAATAGACAGGCACAGAGATCTTGGTACACAGCCATCAGTTGCTCCCCTTTTTAAAACCCACATTCACATCAGTAACCCCCCTCCACATTGGGAGCCCCTTTTATTATCAGAAACACCTCTTCACAAAAAGTAGTGCCCCATCATCATAGTACCCCATTTTTACATCAGTGTCCCCCTGCATATAAGTAGTCCCACTTAATTTCAGGACCCGCCTTTACATCAGAGTCAACCCCATCATATCAGAGTCTTCTCCAATCACATAAGAGCACCCCCCTTTTCACATCAGAGTGCCTCCCTTTCATATCAGAGTCCCCCCTACGCACCAGAATCCTCCTTCACATTAGAGTGCCCTCTCCCTTTACATCAGAGTCCCCTCTTCACGTCAAAGCCCCCCCCCATCACAACCAAGTACCCCCCTTTCACATCTCTTCCCACGGAGAGTCAGTTGCCAGACAACTGGCCTAGGAGATGCCCCCACCACTCCCATTGGCTGGCGGAGGCACTTCCCATGGCTAGCATCCTCATTGCTAGGCAACAGGCTGACTCTGTCTGCCTAGCCTCTTACACTGCACTCAAGTGAGTGATCTATACAAAATGTGTTTATATGTGATTTGATTTTTGATTCTTGTGAGTATTTTTAACCTTATAATAAAGTTTTTATTGGACATACTGCACTATGAATGTCCCCATTTATTTCCTTTGTGCAATTTTTGGTCGCTTTCTGGACCTACTTTATGAAGAGACCTGAAGTGGATAAGTGCGGGGGTTCTTATATCTGTAACGAGTCGGAGGAGGTGGTGCTGCTGAATGTCTCCCACCGGGATTGTTGAGAGGCAGACTAACAATTGGATATACCCTAAGCGAGTTTACAAGGGCTATCTGGAGCACTTTAACTTCACTTATGGACATATTGATTTTTTAATATAATTTTTTACTTTGTCATGATAAATGTCCTTTAAAGATACTTTATACATCATAGATTGTTGTTTATATGATTAATGTGGTTATAAGACATTTATTTTTATACACATGCCACTTATGTACATCATGGGATTGTACCTTTGCTGAGATTGTATTTTCTTGCTGATATTTATCACTTTATTGTATTCCACACTTGAGTGTAGTGGTTTCTGAGAAAACTGCATCAAAGACACAATTTCTAGGTACGTGAACTCTCTCTCGAGTTGTTGGGAAGCATCCGACTTCTGTGAATATAGGACCACACCTTAAATCCTGGAGTCATTCAAGTACCAGTAGACATATTAGATTTAAGGGAAATGCTACTAATATAGGTAAAACTGCAATGACATTTAGCTATTTTAACAGAACAGGCCACAAACCAGTAAACCTTACACCTAGATGCATGGATGGACCAGATACAAAGAAATGACGGACCTTTTAAAATAAATATGAGCTTCGAAAACATTAGGGAACATTCACATGCATAACAATAACCAGTGTCATGCCCCATGAGTAAGCTTAATGCTGAAGTCCCAGATCATCATCTTTGTAAAAGAATGCCGCAGCACTTATAGACAAAAAAAATATTGCTACTTAATTTAAGCAGTCATGATGCATGGTGACAAAACTTACAACAGAAAGCTCAATATATATCTGAATCAACTATCTGAATAAAATGAGGGGTTGGATAAATGACTTGAGTTCATCTGGAGTTTATATGCAGAATTATTTGCTTTTGAAGGCACATGTAGGAGCTAACACAATTGTATTGACATGATTGAAGTATAGTCTATAACACACAGCATTCATAGGGTTTCATAACCTTAATAGACTTATAAGCCTTGGTTTTATCCCCTCAGGCCTGCTTACATATTGCAAATGGTTTCAAACACTTAATTATGGCTCAGTCAAGTAGACACAGCAAGACACTTAAGATGGGGATAAGTTAATATTGTAGTGGCACCCTCCCACTCCTGAGATCAAAATACATTTCTGTTAAGTTTTATCTGATAACTTAAACTGTGCAACTATTGAATGTGCATCTTACTATTCATATCTAGTCAAATCTGAAATCAGATGGTGCTTATTGCTAATGTTTTCATTTTATGTAGAAGTCGCAAGGCATTCTTTCTTTAATATATACCTGCCATGAGAAAATACTGGGACCGCAAGTGCTGGCATCCTTCTAAAAATGATATTAGCCTGGCTGTGTCTGGCTTTGAACATTCTGATTCACAGATGCAAAACAAGCATGCAGCAAATGAAAGTCAGAATGCCTGATCTTTATATTTGCTCCTAGTTAGTGACTCGCAAAGTATTGCAACCGAAGCATAAGCAAAACTGCCAGGAAATCAGCATTCTTAAAGGAAGATTTCAATAATGACAGATGTTTTGTTCGTGAAATGTTTCCTTATTTTTAGGTAGAAAGTCTGTGCAAAAAGTCACATATAGGGGTTGTAATGATGGCATTATAAAATACACAAAAACTATAAAACACTGAAAGTGAGAACCCCATCTAAAAGACCTTACAGTCTCAGGGGGCGTAGATAAGGGGGGGATAGGGGGGTCCAAACCCCCCCCAGAGGGTCCTGGCAGTGGTGTAGCGAGAGGGGGGCAGGGGGGGGGGAATGTGCTCCCGAGCGGCCGTCTGAAGAACATCCACAGACAGGCAGGGCCATCTAAAGGGATGCGGGGATGTCCTGTTGGATGGAGGAGAACTGATGCAGATATTTTATCAAACAGGGCATCCCCGGCATCCCTTCACACGTGCATATGCCTGCCTGGCCCTGGATGATCTGTACAAGCCTCTGCATGGGGCAGGGTGTCCTACCAAGATCAGAAGGCTGCATAGAGACAGAGCAGGCAATCAGGTAACAGAGGAGGGCGGGGGGGGGTGTTTGTATTATCTGTGATTAGTCCAAAGTCCACTGTGTTGCAAAGTCCAGAGTCTAGTGCTTTCCTATGTCCCAAGTCTAGTGTGTTCCTAAGGGTCTGTGCACACCTAGACGACACATCACCGCACTATAGTCGCCTAGGCGTGCACCGATCGCGCTGTAGGTGTGCCATTATTTTCTAATTACAACCTAGTCGCGCCGGGTGGATTGCGCTAAAACAGCCGCGCGTTGTTTACCTTTTTTCTGCGATTGCTGTGCGGATGTCACCCCATTGAAATCAATGGGGCCGCACGGCAATCGCGGCCTGCATTGTGCAGGACCGTGCGATCCCAGGACTCGCGTTCTTGGATCATGTAGGCCTGCACCGTGCCTGAGTCTAGGCCTGCACCGGGCCTACTGCATTCTAAGTCCAGAGTCCAGTTCGTTCTATGTCCAGAGTCCACAGTCTGGACATATCTGGAGTGCAGTCTGGAGGGCAGGCTCATAAAGAGAACCTGTCCCCTCCGAATGCTATCACACAGGAACTTGTTAACCCCTGTGTGATAGCAATAAAGTTAAGTGAAAAAAAATAACAGAAATTAAAATTATCAAAAACTGATAAAAAGTTAAAAAAAAACACGAAAACATTATTAATGATAATAATCCGCAGAGCCCCACAGCCCACCTGCGACTCCACACAGCACACCTGAAACCCCAACAGGCTACCTCAAACCCCGCACAGCCCAACCTGAGACCCCCCCCAGCCCACCTGAGACCCTACACAGCTGGCCTGAGACCCCGCACAGCCTACCTGAGACCCCGCACAGCCCACCTGAGACCCCACACAGCCCACTTGAGTGCTGCTGGTTTTTATTACATTTTTTTATATAAATGAAAAAAGACAAAGAATTGTGCGAAATAAATATTTTCAAATTTTGTTATACAAAATATCAAATAAAATAAAATTTCTTCCTAAAATTAGGCCAAAAGGTATTCTGCTAAATATTTTGGTTAAAAAAATCCCAATAAGTGTATACTAAGCGGTTTGTGTGAATTTTTTACCAATTATAAGTCTTTTGAAAACATGGTTTTTATCCATATGGTGTTGAACAACAAAATAAACTTATTCCTCCTATGCAACTCCTTTATGTCCTGCACTTCCATGTGACAGGGGACACTCTTGCGCTCTCCCTACTGGTTTATATTGAGAAGTGCAATTGGGGGCCACCGCTGCACTTCTTCAGTTGTCATGTCCAAAAAAGCCATTTAAACTTGCTCGTTGGAATTTTAAATTGTTTTAAAGGCTCTGTTCCCGGACTCCAGCTTCCATTTCCTTGTTCCTGATTCTAGTTTCTGACTACTGTTGATAACTCAGTCTTGCCCTGGACGATTCCTGTCTGCCACCTGCCCCAACCTTCTAATTGTCTTTGATTAAGATCTTGACTCTCGCTTTTCTATGTCGCATTTGTCACTGGCCCAGATGTATCAGAGGACTGTAAGCTGGCATTTGCTCCACAGCAAACGCCACCATTTCTTGCAGGGTGCACTGGCGCATACCATATGTCTCCTTGGACTCTAAGCCTCAGCACTTTTTGGGCCAGCAACCTCCTGGTGAAGCAGAGGGTCTACAGCAACTATGATACAAACAATCTAAAATGTTGCCCTTTAGAACAAACAGATTTCCCCTAGGGATGAGTAGAACAGCATGCAAAAATAAAAAGTGGACCTGCCCCAAACCAAAGGATTCCATACATCAGGGTGGCTTGGTTGCTTTATTCAACCACTGCCAGAGTAACAAAAGACCTAATAGGCAGTATCTCTCTCTCTCTATACTGTATATATATCTCTCTATATATATCTCTCTCTATATGTATAGAGATATATATATATATATAGAGAGAGATATATAGAGATATATATATATATATATATATATATATATATATATATATATATATATATATATATATATATATATTTATA